>NC_136268.1:114880319-115442424 GCF_964187855.1 Myxine glutinosa | reverse complement strand
CCAACCCCAGGCAGCACTCAAGCAGCACATCAAGCACACTTGCTACCAGGTCAACTGTTGGAACCAGGTATTGGTCATGGATCCTGAGATGCCAGACCCATCTGACTGGGGCTGGACAAAGGAGACAACTGGGTGGCAGCCTCTTTGGAGCACTCTCCCTGAAGCATCAACATTGTGCCAAAATCGATCCACTGTGGCTGCAAGAAAGGGTGCACGCTGCAAGTGCCAAAGCTGCACTCAAGTGCACTGCACAGTGCTTCTGTTCTGGAGGCTGTTAGATTTTGATCATTACCAATTTTCATCATCGCACTTGATTTAATGTAAGCTTTTGTCGACATACTTGGTTAACTACAGTTATTTTTTCAGAGGTTATTGCATCATTCCTTGCAGTGTAAACACTTTTTTTCATCATTTCTGGCCTTTGGGTGTTCTGTACCTATCCCTCCCTGTACCTGAAAAAAATAAAGTTTAAAAAGTTCAAATGAACTTTTTCCAATAGCAGTTCCAACTGCAGTATCATAAAAATAGATATTTAACGTAATTTGACCTTGACCTAAATGCATGTCCTTGAGTTCTGGCGATCTCAAAAGTATCAACAAATGAATAGGCATCCCCAATTTCGTTGGAAATGACACCTATAATGTTTTTCTACACTGTTTGGTTCCAAAATTAAGCACGTTAGAACATTCGACCCAGTGGACTGGTGGCCATTTTGGATTTGACCTCTCACGGTCCTCAGAGGTCAAATCTGACTTCCCTCCACATCTGAAAATAAACATTATGGTATATACTAACTATGCTAGAAATTTCATGCTTTTCTCAAAAATGCACAATTTGTTAAAATATGAGAGCTTATCCGCTGTACTATATTGCAAACTCCTTTGGAAAGCAATGCCATGCTCACCTTAAATCCACAATATAACTTTGTCTGAATATCCCACCACTCGTGTTATATTTTACAAGGTTTGTGCAAAATTAAACAGGTTCAAATAGACATGCCTACGCTGCGCAACCTTTGCCGCCTATCCAATCAGTCTGTTGACATTTCAACTTTGGTTCTGCCTATCTGATGTTACAATTTACCAAATGACAAAGAATACATTTGTTTCAGTGTCCAAATATTGCAGAATTTCTGACCTCCTCCCCACACATATCTCAATGTCCCTCACAAGTCTCTTTTTCTTCTCTCCAAACCAGCCACTCAAACCTTTTTTCTCTATCTCACATATTGTCTTTTTCTCGATTATATATTGTATTCCCAATTAAGCCCCTGCCCAATCCACACCCCATTCCATTCCTCCAGTGTATATGCAATAAATAGATGTTCCCAAAAAAAGGATGAAAAGTAGTCACTCCAAGGGCAAGGACATCATTATGTCAAGTCAGGTCAGGTATGGGAGCATGCACCGGAGCAGCACGTCGCTGCATCCACTTTCCGACGGTAATCCAGGGGCCTCCGTCTGGCCACCCCCAAGGCTGATGCCTGGCCATCCCTATCTCCTTGGGATGCCGATCAACCTGCTGCAACCACGGGGCACGCGGTCGGCCCATTGCCTCCTCCACTCACGAGGCTCCCTTGCTGAGAGTATCTGGTGAACTGGATCAGCATCCGGAAAACGAGCCACATGTCCATATAGCTGCAGCTGGCACTCACGGACATCATTAGATGGGCCTATTTCCAATGTTAATCATGCAGGATTTATTTGCAGCATTTTGGCCATAATGTGGTGTCATGCAAATATCAATTGTATGCAGAATACTAAACTCTGACGACTGTCAATACCTTTAAGTGCAGCAGCAAATGCACAACAAACCAAGCAAATGTTGAGGAAAACAATGTCACATGACACCACTACTGCAGCATGAGGAATCTTAATTAACTCTTTAATAGATTGCAAAAAACTAGTGTCCAAGAATTATTAAGTGTCCAAGAATCAGGAAAAATGTCGAATGTGTATGATCACCTCCACATGCACATAACTAAAACAGCACTCGGTAGAGCGCATAACTCCACCAGGCTGAACAGTTTACATTTTGTATTCCACTGATAGGCCGAATCTGGATCCAGACCTAAACCAAAATCTATTCGACTTGTTCTTGTCACCTAACGAATTCATCCACCTTATATGTTTTGTCATAATCCGTCCACAACATTTTAAAATATCGTGATATATATATATGTTTTTTGGCCTTATCCATCTCAATGGTGAAGAATCACTTAAAATTATCGCATCATGATTTGGATCTCCGCCAAAATCGAATCGATCCGTCCTTGTCACACACCCAACCTGCCAATCAAATTTCGTCCAAATACAGGGGGTGAAATAACCTCTCTCCACCTTTCAGTGGCAGAGACAACAATGGTCAAATTAACAATGGAATATATTAGTCGTCGTCATCTTCACGTGTCATTCCCGATCCAGGGGTAAATTGTCTTGGATCTCCATCGCTTGCTGTCCCTCATTTTAAGTAACGTGCATCACCATGTTTGAGAGTCAAAATGTCTGAATATGCTATCCACATACTCACTTATTTGCCTTCTTGTTTGAAGACATCTCAACTATACGAGCGATGCATAGATTTGCCAGGCCCGTTTATCTCAACACATGCCCCAAAGGGGTTGCCTGCCTCATTGCTACAAACTTTGTTTAAAGTCAAAAACTCTGCTTTGCTCTTTGGAATACTTCCTCGGTTGTCATTCTCTCAAGTCTCGTGGGATTTGCAGCTGATTTCCAGCAGTCTCGTGAGAATACACATCTCTGCACCCGCCAGATTTTATTCCCATCACTTTGCCAAATGTCCACGATTCACAGCCGCACAGCAAGACTGACCAAACAAAACATTTTACCATCCTCAGCCATGTTTCAACAGTCTTTGCCATACCTATCCCTTTGCCATCATTTCTTCTTCACATCTGCCGTTGCTGGTTAACAATTGCAAGTTCGCTTAAGTTATGAGAAAAATCCATCCATCACTCCATCTCTTAAATGCAGAAATTCACCAAACTTACAGTCATGTGAAAAAGTAAGTACAGCAATACCCCAGCCTACGTCATTAATTGGTTCCATAAGCCGTGACGTAACTCGGTTTTTACGTAAACCGGGCGTAATGCCTTAAAATGAAGACAAACACCATAAAACTAGAGTAAATAACTGGAGGAGGCTGCGGCTTCGCCCTGAATCTTTGCCGCTCCCCGTCGGGAGTCCCTCCGTTTTTTTCTATCGGTCGGGTCTTCTCCTCGAACAGGGTGACCGGCACGGACGTGTCGACCGTGAGCTGGCATGTGTGCCAAGTGGCTCCGCGGCCCGCTTCACCACGGCGTGCTATACCCAACGTGTCCGAGCAGTTTCACCGGTGGTCATGTCGTGTCGTCTGTGAATGAGCTCAGGGTTCCGTGAACCCGGCCGCCCCAGGGATCGATCCTCGCCCCCTAGTCGTAGTCGTGCCCCGTCTTTCCTCGAGCGGCCGAAGTTGCTTGCTTCTTTTTTTTGGGACGATGCGATATACGCAGAAACGACGACGTACAGGCAGGCATTTGCAAATCCATGCACATGTGCACATGAACACGTCGATCGGTTCGTCGACGCCGGATGCCGGCGAGGTGCCCGATGAGGCACCCCGGCTCGAGGCATGACACGGTCACGGTCGTCCGAGCCGGCATCGTCGTCATGTTTCGCCGTTGCCACGTTGCGTTGGTTGTTTTACACAGTAAAGGAATAATCACAAAAATAACAGCGAAAGGCAAAGCAAGCACGCGACCACAGCACAGGACAAAATGCATATGGCGTCGCCTTTGTTTTGAATGAGAACCAGCAGCTACGCGTACGTATACGACATACGTACATTTTTTTATATTTTAATGTGCTTTTTATTGTATTTTAAATTGTTTTTTTAGCTTCTTTTATTGTTAATTTTTATGTACTCTTTTATTTATTATAAAATATATTTTTTTCACGTCCTCCTATTATGATGTCGGAGTGACGTAAAGTCGCACATAATGACGTTCGCTGAACTGAAATTTACTCGAGAAGAGTGGCGTAAAGTCGGAATTGACGTAGGTCAAAATGGCGTAAAACGGGGTATTGCTGTACACCCCATGTAAAGTTTTGACTTTTTCAACATATTTCAACATATAGCTATTTGATCTTCATTTCAACAATATTGATAGATAAAGGTGATATAATATAACAAATATCATGAAACATTTACATTTTGTAGTCCATTGTATAATTTAAATAAACATAAATGCAAATTTCGCATGTGGAAAAAGTAAGTACACCCTTGGCTCAAATAGGTGGTATTGCCCCCTTTGGCAGAAACAACCTCAAGTCGGCGTTTCTTATAACTGTCTACCAGTCTCTGAAATCGACTGGGAGAAATTTTTGCCCACTCCTCCATGCAGAAATATTTCAGCTGTGCGATGTTTGAGGGGTTTCTTGCATGCACAGCTCGTTTCAAATCCCCCCACAACATCTCGATGGGATTTAGATCCGGGCTTTGACTTGGCCATTCCAGAACCCTCCAATTCTTTCTTTTCAGCCATTCCTTGGTGGATTTACTGGTATGTTTAGGGTCATTGTCATGTTGCAAGGTCCACCTTTGGTTGAGCGTCAACTTTCTGACAGATGGCCTTACATTATCCTCAAGCACCCTCTGGTACAATGAAGAATTCATCGTGGATTATATGATGGTGAGCTGCCCAGGCCCTGATGCAGCAAAGCTGCCCCAAACCATAATATTTCCACCACCATGCTTTACAGTTGGTATCAGGTTCTTGTGGTCAAATGCTGTCTTTGGTTTTTGCCAAACATGTCTTCTGGTACTGTGGCCAAATAGCTCTACCTTTGACTCATCTGTCCAGAGCACATTGTTGCAGAAGTGCTGGTCTTTGCCGAAGTGTTCATTGGCAAACTTAAGTCTTACCCTGATGTTCTTTCTGGACAGCAAAGTTTTCCTCCTGGCACACCTCCCATGTAGATCAAATTTGTGCAGCCTCTTTCTGATGGTAGACTCGTGCACTTTGACATCAACAGTGGCAAGAGCTACCTGTCGGTCCTGTGATGACATTCTGGGGTTCTTAGAGACTTCTTTCAGCATCGTGCAGTCTGCTCTCGGGCTGAACTTGCTGGGGCGGCCTGGCCTGAACAAGTTGGCAGTTGTTTGGAATCTTCTGCACTTGTAGATGATCTTCCAGACAGTCAAATGATTGATTTCAAATTGTTTGGAGATCTTTTTAAATCCCTTCCCAGATTCGTAGGCATCTATAAGCTTCTTTCTGAAGGCCTCAGAGAGCTCTTTTGATCTAGGCATGGTGAAGCCGCACAATTCAACAACAAACAACAACAACAACATGCATTTTAAGGCCATTTTCCCTGCAAGAGCGGGGGTTAGCCTTGCGGTCCACATGACAATCTTCTCCATTTTGCCCTATTTTCTGCATCTCTCCGTGTTAACCCCCTTGCCCACATTTCTTCTCCCACCATCTTTAGCCAAGTCTTTCTCGGTCTTCCCCGTCCTCGCCTTCCTTCTACATTAATTTCCATCACTCTTCTCAACCAGTCACTTTCATCCTTCCTCAACACATGACCAAACCACCTCAACCTGTTCCTCTTCACAGCATCAATCACAGGCAATATTCCCATCATCTTTCGCAATTCATAATTTGTCTTCCTCTCTCTCAACGATACTCCGCACATCCATCGAACCATTCGCATTTCCACCCTTTCCAGCCTTCGTTGCTGCTCTACGTTCATTACCCATGTCTCGCTCCCATAAATCATAACACTTCTCACACATGCAGCATACACCTTTCCCTTCAGCTTCAGCGACACTCTGCTCATCAGCACGCCACTCAGTTCCCGAAACTTCTTCCATGCACATCTCACTCGAGCAACCGTTGCCGAGTCTGATCCACCTTCTCCATTCAGCATGTCTCCGAGGTAGCAAAATGTTTTCACACCTTCCAGCTTCACGCCGTCTCCAAGATCCAACTCAACATTTCCTCCATCTGCAGCTCCCTCTGTGCACACCTTACATTTGAATGTAGCTGCCACACTGGTAAATGACCCTCTCAGACCATTACATTTTTGATGAACCCACTCAGCGCACATAGTACATTGAATGGAGTTCACTCCGACACCCTTCCTGCACACAGCACACGGCCACTTCCCAGTTCTTTCCACCTCACCACATGCTTTACCACTTGCCATCACCTTCGTCTTTCCGATATTCACCTTCAGACCTTTTGTCTCCATACATTCCTTCCACTTGTTCATCTTTTCCTTCAGTCAATCCATACTTTCCGCAATCAACACCAGATCATCTGCATACAACAACTCCCACGGTAAACCCTCCTTTACGTTCTGAGCCAGCACCTCGATCACAGCTACAAATAGTAGTGGACTTAGTACCGACCCCTGATGCACTCCCACCTTCACCTCAAACTCACCACTGTTCCCATCCTTCGTCCTTACAGCTGTGCGCACTCTTTTGTACATTGCCATCACTACCCTGATCAACCATTCCTCCACTCCTAACTTCCTCAATGCCCATGTCAATACTTTGCGTGGAACCCTATCGAATGCTTTCTCCAGATCAACAAACCCAAAAAAAAACTTCTTCCTCTTCTCCATGTACTTCTCCTGCAACTGCCTCACAATGAAAAGCGCATCTGTCGTTCCTCTTCCTGGCATAAATCCAAACTGCATTTCGTCGATCTTCACTTTCTTCCTTATCCTCCTCTCCAACACCCTTTCCAATACCTTCATTCCATGCTCCAATAACTTTATCGCTCGGTACGAGCCACACTCCAGAGGGTCACCTTTCCCCTTGTATAGAGGAAATTTCAACAACAACAACAACAACAACAACAACAATTCAACAACAAAGAGCAAACCAAACTAAATGTCTGAGGTTTAAATAAGACAGGTTCCTCCAAGATCCTCTCTCACGATGTTCTAATCATTTGCACCTGAGCTGGTGCACCTGATTCTAATTTTAGGTATTTGAAGTAGTGATAAATGTAGGGGTGTACTTACTTTTTCCATATGCGAAATTTGCATTTATATTTATTTAAATTATACAATGGACAACAAAATGTAAATGTTTCATGATGTTTGTTATATTATATCACCTTTATCTATTAATATTGTTGAAATGAAGATCAAATAGCTGTATGTTGAAATATGTTGAAAAAGTCAAAACTTTACATGGGGTGTACTTGCTTTTTCACGTGACTGTAGGAGTTATGATCACCAAGCGGCAAGAAGGGGCAAGAGCAGTATCATTTTGGTCCCGGCCCTTGGGGTGGTGTCAAAAGGTCAAAAACTGAAAGATGCAATTACGGGCAAATTTTTTATGAAACTTTGTGTATGCAATGAACACCGGGGGGTGGGGGGAGGGGGTAGGGGGGACATGTGAAATATGTATCGACTTTTTGTATTTTAACCTCGGTGACACACTTGAAGTGACGAGTCAAAACGGAAAAAATATTTTAACTCAAAATTTGACATTGGGTCATTCCTGGTGGAACTTCTTGCCATCTTTCAACATCGCTTTAAGTGGGAAGCGTGGGGATTTGCGATGGCGCCCCATGGACTTCACTCTACTAAACATTGTTTGTGGCCAAACCAAAATTTTCAACTTTCTTCTTTGATGACGCCATTCAGTTTCTGCAGCAGCTCTTCCAATTCTGCTGTCAAGACTGTATGGCCCGCATTTATTAGTCCCCTACCGATGTACACCAGAGGGGACTATAGGTTTGCTCCGTCCCTCCGTCTGTCAGTCTGTCCGTCCGTCTGTCTGTCTGTCTGTCTGTCTGTCTGTCCGTCACGCAAAGAACAGTTTTCCGGACCTTTTTTTCTAAACGCTTAATGCTAATGATTTCAAACTTGGCACATGGCTTCCTCATGATAAGTTACAGATCAAGTTCGAACTTCACGACGTTTCGATCATTTTTGACAAAGTTATGGCACTTTGAACTTTGGTAATTTCCCCAACAGTTTTCCGGACGACAGACTGCCGGTCGGGGACATGTATTGCAGCGCAATACACAGAATGCTTGTTTAATGTACTTTATGTTTCTTCCAGCTGCTTTGTCATCATTATCTGTCCATGTAAGCCAACAAGGCCCAGGTGAGAACGAATCCCTGTGCAACCGCTCTTATGATTACCAGATCGCTAAATTCATCTTTGACCCTCACTGCTGCGTTGTCGCTCTAGTGTAGATCCGGCAAAATTCTTACATCATCCATTAAGTCAGATACTCAATAAACATCAAAACACCAAATTATCAAACAAGCAAAGGCAAAAATGGAGTTGTAAATACCAAACAGTGACGGCTTGATAAGAAATAAACTTTGTTTGCAAGATCGAGGAAAATAAAGTGTGCCAATGTTTGTTGTATTTTACTGCATCAGACAAACTCTACCAAACCTTACACATAAAAGGGAAAACATTCAGCTCCCCTAAACCAAGCACTATAAACCAAGAGCGAGTGTAAACAAACTTAAATTAGGTTCATTCGATCCTGAACGGACACTTTCTGCGAGAGCATCTTCGGCCCTCGGGACGTTTTGTTGAAAAAGCTTCACTTGAACAGCTGGCATGGGATACAAAGCACGAGGAATGCTTAGGGGTGATGGACTCGTTGGCAATGCAACAGGGTAACAACTCGCAGACTGACGATAACGTACAAATCACAAAATAAATAAAAGAAACAAACTGAATAGTCGGCACATGGTAATCGCATGCACAAGTGCGTGGCTTACATGACAAACACGCTTACATGTTACTCATAATGTTAACAGACATTTGTGCAGGATCACACTCACGGCGGAAGTGACGAATGAGAGAGCAAAAAAGAGTGTACGTGTATTATGCCAGCACGTGGAACCCAGACGTTCCACCTTATCACAAGGTGTGTCACTCTGACGTGTAACATGCGGGATTATTTTCTCGATTAATTGCAATTACGGACAGTTGTGAAACAGCAGCTCAAAGTCGTGAGAGCTACAGTAATCACATCATCAGCACTAGCTGTGGTCATATCAAATATCAAAAAGCAAGATATACAGTGAATATGGCAGCTTCTGCTCCTGCAACCACGATGTCAGGTTCAGCTATGCATACTACATCATCAGCGATCGTAATAAACTCATTATCTTCAGCTATCCAAGCACATCATCAGCTTCAGCTATCCTAGCACATCATTAGCTGAATATCCCAGCACATCATCATCTGAACGGCTATCCTAGCACATCATCAGCTTCAGCTATCCTAGCACATCATTAGCTGAATATCCTAGCACATCATCAGCTGAACAGCTATCCCAGCACATCATCATCTGAACGGCGATCCCAGTAAACTCATTATGTTCAGCTATCCAAGCACATCATCAGCTGAACAGCTATCCAAGCACATCATCAGCTGAACAGCTATCCAAGCACATCATCAGCTGAACAGCTATCCAAGCACATCATCAGCTGAACAGCTATCCAAGCACATCATCAGCTGAACAGCTATCCAAGCACATCATCAGCTGAACAGCTATCCAAGCACATCATCAGCTGAACAGCTATCCTAGCACATCATCAGCTGAACGGCTATCCCAGCACATCATCAGCTGAACGGCTATCTTTGCACATCATCAGCTGAACGGCTATCTTTGCACATCATCAGCTGAACGGCTATCTTTGCACATCATCAGCTGAACGGCTATCTTTGCACATCATCAGCTGAACGGCTATCTTTGCACATCATCAGCTGAACGGCTATCCCAGCACATCATCATCTGAACGGCTATCCCAGCACATCATCATCTGAACGGCTATCTTTGCACATCATCAGCTGAACGGCTATCTTTGCACATCATCATCTGAACGGCTATCCCAGCACATCATCAGCTGAATGGCTATCTTTGCACATCATCATCTGAACGGCTATCCCAGCACATCATCATCTGAACGGCTATCTTTGCACATCATCAGCTGAATGGCTATCCCAGCACATCATCATCTGAACGGCTATCCCAGCACATCATCATCTGAACGGCTATCTTTGCACATCATCAACTGAACGGCTATCCCAGCACATCATCAGCTGAACGGCTATCTTTGCACATCATCAGCTGAACAGCTATCATAGCACATCAGCTGAACAGTTATGCGAGCACATCGTCAGCTGAACGGCTATCTTTGCACATCATCAGCTGAACGGCTATCTTTGCACATCGTCAGCTGAATGGCTATCCCAGCACATCATCAGCTGAACAGCTATCCCAGCACATCATGAGCTGAACGGCTATCCCAGCACATCATCAGCTGAACAGCCATCCCAGCACATCACCAGCTGAACAGCTATCCCAGCACATCACCAGCTGAACAGCTATCCCAGCACATCATCAGCTGAACGGCTATCCCAGCACATCATCAGCTGAACGGCTATCAGAGCACATCATCCGCTGAACGGCTATCTTTGCACATCATCAGCTGAACAGCTATCCTAGCACATTATCAGCTGAACAGCTATCATAGCACATCAGCTGAACAGCTATCATAGCACATTAGCTGAACAGCTATCATAGCACATTAGCTGAACAGCTATCATAGCACATTAGCTGAACAGCTATCATAGCACATTAGCTGAACAGCTATCATAGCACATTAGCTGAATAGCTATTTTGCACATCATCAGCTGGACAGCTATCATAGCACATCATCAGCTCACCAGCTATCACAGCACATGAGCTGAACAGCTATCATAGCACATTAGCTGAACAGCTATCTTTGCACATCATCAGCTGAACAGCTATCATAGCACATTAGCTGAACAGCTATCCTAGCACATTAGCTGAACAGCTATCATAGCACATTAGCTGAACAGCTATCTTTGCACATCATCAGCTGAACAGCTATCCCAGCACATCATCAGCTGAACAGCTATCCCAGCACATCATCAGCTGAACAGCTATCCCTGCACATCATCAGCTGAACAGCTATCCCA
This sequence comes from Myxine glutinosa, assembly GCF_964187855.1. Taxonomy (NCBI): domain Eukaryota; kingdom Metazoa; phylum Chordata; class Myxini; order Myxiniformes; family Myxinidae; genus Myxine; species Myxine glutinosa. Next base: position 115,431,423 of record NC_136268.1, on the reverse strand, counting down.
GCACATCATCAGCTGAACAGCTATCCCAGCACATCATCAGCTGAACAGCTATCCCAGCACATCATCCGCTGAACAGCTATCCCAGCACATCATCCGGTGAACGGCTATCCCAGCACATCATCCGCTGAACAGCTGTCCCAGCACATCATCCGCTGAACGGCTATCTTTGCACATCATCAACTGAACAGCTATCCTTGCACATTATCTGCTGAACAGCTATCCCAGCACATCATCAGCTGAACAGCTATCACGGCACATCAGCTGAACGGCTATCCCGGCACATCATCAGCTGAACAGCTATCCCAGCACATCATCAGCTGAACAGCTATGCCAGCACATCATCAGCTGAACGGCTATCCTAACACATCATCAGATGAACAGCTATCCCGGCACATCATCAGCTGAACAGCTATCCCAGCACATCATCAGCTGAACAGCTATGCCAGCACATCATCAGCTGAACGGCTATCCTAGCACATCATCAGCTGAACGGCTATCCCAGCATATCATCAGCTGAACGGCTATCCCGGCACATCATCAGCTAAACGGCTATCCTAGCACATCATCAGCCTAACGGCTATCCTAGCACATCATCAGCCGAATGGCTATCCTAGCACGTCATCAGCCGAACGGCTATCTTTGCACATCATCAGCTAAACAGCTAACCCAGCACATCATCAGCCGAATGGCTATCTTTGCACATCATCAGCCGAACGGCTATCCTGGCACATCATCAGCCGAACGGCTATCTTTGCACATCATCAGCTGAACGGCTATCCTGGCACATCATCAGCCAAACGGCTATCCCAGCACATCATCAGCCGAACGGCTATCCTACCACATCATCAGCCGAACGGCTATCCTTGCACATCATCAGCCGAACGGCTATCCTAGCACAGCATCAGCCGAACGGCTATCTTTGCACATCATCAGCTGAACGGCTATCCCAGCACATCATCAGCCAAACGGCTATCCTAGCACATCATTAGCCGAACGGCTATCTTTGCACATCATTAGCTAAACAGCTATCCCAGCACATCATCAGCCGAACGGCTATCATTGCACATCATCAGCCGAACGGCTATCCTAGCACATCATCAGCCGAACGGCTATCCTGGCACATCATCAGCCAAACGGCTATCCCAGCACATCATCAGCCGAACGGGTATCCTAGCACATCATCAGCCGAACGGCTATCCTAGCACATCATCAGCCGAACGGCTATCCTAGCACATCATCAGCCGAACGGCTATCCTAGCACATCATCAGCCGAACGGCTATCCGAGCACATCATCAGCCGAACGGCTATCCGAGCACATCATCAGCCGAACGGCTATCCGAGCACATCATCAGCCGAATGGCTATCCTAGCACATCATCAGCCGAACGGCTATCCTAGCACATCATCAGCCGAACGGCTATCCTAGCACATCATCAGCCGAAAGGCTATCCTAGCACATCATCAGCCGAACGGCTATCCTAGCACATCATCAGCCGAACGGGTATCCTAGCACATCATCAGCCGAACGGCTATCCTAGCACATCATCAGCCGAACGGCTATCCGAGCACATCATCAGCCGAACGGCTATCCTTGCACATTATCAGCTGAACAGCTATCCTAGCACATCATCAGCTGAACAGCTGTCCCAGCACATCATCCGCTGAACGGCTATCTTTGCACATCATCAACTGAACAGCTATCCAAGCACATTATCAGCTGAACAGCTATCCCAGCACAATAGCAGCACATCATCAGCTGAACAGCTATCCCAACACATCATCAGCTGAACAGCTGTCCCAGCACATCATCCGCTGAACGGCTATCTTTGCACATCATCAACTGAACAGCTATCCTAGCACATCATCAGCTGAACGGCTATCTTTGCACATCATCAACTGAACAGCTATCATAGCACATTAGCTGAACAGCTATCCTAGCACATCATCAGCTGAACAGCTATCATAGCACATCATCAGCTGAACAACTATCATAGCACATTAGCTGAACAGCTATTCGAGCACATCATCAGCTGAACGGCTATCTTTGCACATCATCAGCTGAACAGCTATCTTTGCACATCAACAACTGAACGGCTATCCCAGAACATCATCCGCTGAACAGCTATCTTAGCACATCATCAGCTGAACGGCTATCTTTGCACATCATCAGCTGAACAGCTATCTTTGCACATCATCAACTGAACAGCTATCATAGCACATTAGCTGAACAGCTATCCTAGCACATCATCAGCTGAACAGCTATCATAGCACATCATCAGCTGAACAACTATCATAGCACATTAGCTGAACAGCTATTCGAGCACATCATCAGCTGAACGGCTATCTTTGCACATCATCAGCTGAACAGCTATCTTTGCACATCAACAACTGAACGGCTATCCCAGAACATCATCCGCTGAACAGCTATCCTAGCACATCATCAGCTGAACGGCTATCTTTGCACATCATCAGCTGAACAGCTATCTTTGCACATCATCAACTGAACGGCTATCCTAGCACATCATCAGCTGAACAGCTATCCAACCACATCATCAGCTGAACAGCTATCCTAGCACATCATCAGCTAAACAGCTATCTTTGCACATCATCAACTGAACAGCTATCATAGCACATTAGCTGAACAGCTATCCTAGCACATCATCAGCTGAACAGCTATCATAGCACATCATCAGCTGAACAGCTATCAAAGCACATTAGCTGAACAGCTATCCTAGCACATCATCATCTGAACGGCTATCTTTGCACATCATCAGCTGAACGGCTATCTTTGAACATCATCAGCATAACAGCTATCATAGCACATCATCAGCTGAACAGCTATCATACCACATTAGCTGAACAGCTATCCTAGCACATCATCAGCTGAACAGCTATCATAGCACATTATCTGAACAGCTATCCGAGCACATCATCAGCTGAACGGCTATCTTTGCACATCATCAACTGAACAGCTATCATAGCACATTAGCTGAACAGCTATCTTTGCACATCAGCTGAACAGCTATCATTGCACATCAACAGCTGAACAGCTATCATAGCACATTAGCTGAACAGCTATCCTAGCACATCATCATCTGAACGGCTATCTTTGCACATCATCAGCTGAACGGCTATCTTTGAACATCATCAGCTGAACAGCTATCCTAGCACATCATCAGCTGAACGGCTATCTTTGCACATCATCAGCTGAATAGCTATCCTAGCACATCATCAGCTAAACGGCTATCCCGGCACATCATCAGCTGAACGGCTATCCCAGCACATCATCAGCTGAACAGCTATCCCGGCACATCAGCTGAACGGCTATCTTGGCACATCATCAGCTGAACAGCTATCCCAGCACATCATCAGCTGAATAGCTATGCCAGCACATCATCAGCTGAACATCTATCCTAGCACATCATCAGCCGAACGGCTATCCTAGCACATCATCAGCCGAACGGCTATCCTAGAACATCATCAGCCGAACGGCTATCCTAGCACATCATCAGCCGAACAGCTATCCTAGCACATCATCAGCCGAACGGCTATCCTAGCACATCATCAGCCGAACGGCTATCCTAGCACATCATCAGCCGAACGGCTATCCTAGCACATCATCAGCCGAACGGCTATCCTAGCACATCATCAGCCGAACGGCTATCCTAGCACATCATCAGCCGAACGGCTATCCTAGCACATCATCAGCCGAACGGCTATCCGAGCACATCATCAGCCGAACGGCTATCCTAGCACATCATCAGCCGAACGGCTATCCTAGCACATCATCAGCCGAACGGCTATCCTAGCACATCATCAGCCGAACGGCTATCCTAGAACATCATCAGCCGAACGGCTATCCGAGCACATCATCAGCCGAACGGCTATCCTTGCACATTATCAGCTGAACAGCTATCCTAGCACATCATCAGCTGAACAGCTGTCCCAGCACATCATCCGCTGAACGGCTATCTTTGCACATCATCAACTGAACAGCTATCCAAGCACATTATCAGCTGAACAGCTATCCCAGCACAATAGCAGCACATCGTCAGCTGAACAGCTATCCCAACACATCATCAGCTGAACAGCTGTCCCAGCACATCATCCGCTGAACGGCTATCTTTGCACATCATCAACTGAACAGCTATCCTAGCACATCATCAGCTGAACGGCTATCTTTGCACATCATCAACTGAACAGCTATCATAGCACATTAGCTGAACAGCTATCCTAGCACATCATCAGCTGAACAGCTATCATAGCACATCATCAGCTGAACAACTATCATAGCACATTAGCTGAACAGCTATTCGAGCACATCATCAGCTGAACGGCTATCTTTGCACATCATCAGCTGAAGAGCTATCTTTGCACATCAACAACTGAACGGCTATCCCAGAACATCATCCGCTGAACGGCTATCTTAACACATCATCAGCTGAACAGCTATCCTAGCACATCATCAGCTGAACGGCTATCTTTGCACATCATCAGCTGAACAGCTATCTTTGCACATCATCAACTGAACGGCTATCCTAGCACATCATCAGCTGAACAGCTATCCAACCACATCATCAGCTGAACAGCTATCCTAGCACATCATCAGCAAAACAGCTATCTTTGCACATCATCAACTGAACAGCTATCATAGCACATTAGCTGAACAGCTATCCTAGCACATCATCAGCTGAACAGCTATCATAGCACATCATCAGCTGAACAGCTATCAAAGCACATTAGCTGAACAGCTATCCTAGCACATCATCATCTGAACGGCTATCTTTGCACATCATCAGCTGAACGGCTATCTTTGAACATCATCAGCATAACAGCTATCATAGCACATCATCAGCTGAACAGCTATCATACCACATTAGCTGAACAGCTATCCTAGCACATCATCAGCTGAACAGCTATCATAGCACATTATCTGAACAGCTATCCGAGCACATCATCAGCTGAACGGCTATCTTTGCACATCATCAACTGAACAGCTATCATAGCACATTAGCTGAACAGCTATCTTTGCACATCAGCTGAACAGCTATCATTGCACATCAACAGCTGAACAGCTATCATAGCACATTAGCTGAACAGCTATCCTAGCACATCATCATCTGAACGGCTATCTTTGCACATCATCAGCTGAACGGCTATCTTTGAACATCATCAGCTGAACAGCTATCCTAGCACATCATCAGCTGAACGGCTATCTTTGCACATCATCAGCTGAATAGCTATCCTAGCACATCATCAGCTAAACGGCTATCCCGGCACATCATCCGCTGAACGGCTATCCCAGCACATCATCAGCTGAACAGCTATCCCGGCACATCAGCTGAACGGCTATCTCGGCACATCATCAGCTGAACAGCTATCCCAGCACATCATCAGCTGAATAGCTATGCCAGCACATCATCAGCTGAACGGCTATCCCAGCACATCATCAGCTGATCGGCTATCCCAGCACATCATCAGCCGAACGGCTATCCCAGCACATCATCAGCTGAACGGCTATCCTAGCACATCATCAGCCGAACGGCTATCCAAGCACATCATCAGCCGAACGGCTATCCTAGCACATCATCAGCTGAACGGCTATCCTAGCACATCATCAGCCTAACGGCTATCCTAGCACATCATCAGCCTAACGGCTATCCTAGCACATCATCAGCCGAATGGCTATCCTAGCACGTCATCAGCCGAACGGCTATCCTAGGACATCATCAGCCGAACGACTATCTTTGCACATCATCAGCTGAACGGCTATCCCAGCACATCATCAGCCGAACGGCTGTCCTAGCACATCATCAGCCGAACGGCTATCTTTGCACATCATCAGCCGAACGGCTATCCTACCACATCATCAGCTGAACGGCTATCCTAGCACATCATCAGCCGAATGGCTATCCTAGCACATCATCAGCCGAACGGCTATCTTTGCACATCATCAGCCAAACGGCTATCCTAGCACATCATCAGCCGATCGGCTATCCTACCACATCATCAGCCGAATGGCTATCCTGGCACATCAGCCGAACGGCTATCTTCGCACATCATCAGCTGAACGGCTATCCTGGCACATCATCAGCCAAACGGCTATCCTAGCACATCATCAGCCGAACGGCTATCCTACCACATCATCAGCCGAACGGCTATCTTTGCACATCATCAGCTGAATAGCTATCCTAGCACATCATCAGCTAAACGGCTATCCTAGCACATCATCAGCCGAACGGCTATCCTACCACATCATCAGCCGAACGGCTATCCTGGCACATCAGCCGAACGGCTATCTTTGCACATCATCAGCTGAACGGCTATCCTGGCACATCATCAGCCAAACGGCTATCCTAGCACATCATCAGCCGAACGGCTATCCTACCACATCATCAGCCGAACGGCTATCTTTGCACATCATCAGCTGAATAGCTATCCTAGCACATCATCAGCTAAACGGCTATCCTAGCACATCATCAGCTGAACAGCTATCCCAGCACATCATCAGCTGAACAGCTGTCCCTGCACATCATCAGCTGAATGGCTATCCAAGCACATCATCAGCTGAACAGCTATCCCAGCACAACATCAGTTGAACAGCTATCCCTGCACATCATCAGCTGAACAGCTATCCGAGCACATCATCAGCTGAACAGTTATCCTAGCATATCATCAACTGAACGGCTATGCCAGCACATCATCAGCTGAACAGCTATCCTAGCACATCATCAGCTGAACGGCTATCCCAGCACATCATCAGCTGAACGGCTATCCGAGCACATCATCAGCTGAACAGCTATCCCAGCACATCATCAGCTGAACAGCTATCCCAGCACATCATCAGCTGAACAGTTATCCTAGCACATTGTCAGCTGAACAGCTATCTTTGCACATCATCAGCTGAACAGCTATCCCAGCACATCATCAGCTGAACAGCTATCCCAGCACATCATCAGCTGAACAGCTATCCCAGCACATCATCAGCTGAACAGCTATCACAGCACATCAGCTGAACGGCTATCCCGGCACATCATCAGCTGAACAGCTATCCCAGCACATCATCAGCTGAACATCGATCCCAGCACATCATCAGCTGAACAGCTATCCTAGCACATCATCAGCCGAACCGCTATCTTTGATCATCATCAGCTGAATAGCTATCCTAGCACATCATCAGCTAAACGGCTATCCCGGCACATCATCAGCTGAACGGCTATCCCAGCACATCATCAGCTGAACAGCTATCCCGGCACATCAGCTGAACGGCTATCTCGGCACATCATCAGCTGAACAGCTATCCCAGCACATCATCAGCCGAACCGCTATCCTACCACATCATCAGCCGAACGGCTATCCTAGCACATCATCAGCCGAACGGCTATCCTATCACATCATCAGCCGAACGGCTATCCTAGCACATCATCAGCCGAACGGCTATCCTAGCACATCATCAGCCGAACGGCTATCCTAGCACATCATCAGCCGGACGGCTATCCTACCACATCATCAGCCGAACGGATATCCTAGCACATCACCAGCCGAACGGCTATCCTAGCACATCATCAGCCGAACGGCTATCCTAGCACATCATCAGCCGAACGGCTATCCTAGCACATCAGCAGCCGGATGGCTATCCTAGCACATCATCAGCCGAACGGATATCCTAGCACATCATCAGCCGAACGGCTATCCTAGCACATCATCAGCCGGATGGCTATCCTAGCACATCATCAGCCGAACGGATATCCTAGCACATCATCAGCCGGATGGCTATCCTAGCACATCATCAGCCGAACGGATATCCTAGCACATCAGCTGAACGGCTATCCTAGCACATCATCAGCCAGATGGCTATCCTAGCACATCATCAGCCGGACGGCTATCCTAGCACATCAGCCGAACGGCTATCCTAGCACATTATCAGCCGGACGGCTATCCTAGCACATCATCAGCCGAACGGCTATCCTAGCACATCATCAGCCGAATGGCTATCTTTGCACATCATCAGTCGGACGGCTATCCTAGCACATCAGCCGGACGGCTATCCTAGCACATCATCAGCCGAACGGCTATCCTAGCACATCATCAGCCGGATGGCTATCCTAGCACATCATCAGCCGAACGGATATCCTAGCACATCATCAGCCGAACGGCTATCCTAGCACATCATCAGCCGGATGGCTATCCTAGCACATCATCAGCCGAACGGCTATCCTAGCACATCATCAGCCGGGATGGCTATCCTAGCACATCATCAGCCAGATGGCTATCCTAGCACATCATCAGCCGGACGGCTATCCTAGCACATCATCAGCCGAACGGCTATCCTAGCACATCATCAGCCGAACGGCTATCCTAGCACATCATCAGCCGAACGGCTATCCTAGCACATCATCAGCCACATGGCTATCCTAGCACATCATCAGCCGGACGGCTATCCTAGCACATCAGCCGAACGGCTATCCTAGCACATTATCAGCCGGACGGCTATCCTAGCACATCATCAGCCGAACGGCTATCCTAGCACATCATCAGCCGAATGGCTATCTTTGCACATCATCAGCCGAATGGCTATCTTTGCACATCATCAGCCGGACGGCTATCCTAGCACATCATCAGCCGGACGGCTATCCTAGCACATCATCAGCCGAACGGCTATCCTACCACATCATCAGCCGGACGGCTATCCCAGCACATCATCAGCCGGACGGCTATCCTAGCACATCATCAGCCGGACGACTATCCTAGCACATCATCAGCCAAACGGCTATCCTAGCACATCATCAGCCGGACGGCTATCCTAGCACATCATCAGCCGGACGGCTATCCTAGCACATCATCAGCCGGACGGCTATCCCGGCACATCATCAGCTGAACAGCTATCCCGGCACATCTTCGGCTATGCTAACAAATTATCAGCTTCAGCTATGGCAACAGCAACATCAAAAGAATTCCACAAAAGAGAAGTTTTATCCTTGACCACAGTCCTCTGGCCAATAGCTGACCTCTAATTGCAAGCCCAATTCTAACTACAATGGTCTAGTGTGACCAACAGCTTACCTGTAGCTGGCGGTACAGCCGGAGGCGGCTCTTGAAACGCGAGGGGAAAACAAAATCACAGCCACGAGCCAAGGATGCCAACTCCCCACGCAGATCTGGATCCTGCCGCAATGTCGCCGTCTTCTCCTTTACAATCATGGTCCTGCAGTGCTCACTGCGTTTCCCCGTCACACGAAACCAAGCTTTTGCAGGTTCACCCACCAGACACGTGCTCTCCGACAAGGCACCGGAAGCAAGCAACGTGCACTTGCCTTCCGTTGATATTCGATATTGTAGACAGTACTGTTGAGGACCCCAGGTTCTCTCCCTTCTGCAGTCTGCCCTTAGAATTAGTCTTTCCTCTCTTGATACCCTTTGCTGCTGTTCTTGTACAACCTGTTCTGATGAGGTCTGGCTTTCGTTCAAAGGACTTGAGAAAAATGGCTCAAAGTGGCAGGAGTAAAAAAAAAAATGAGAGCAAGCTTCGGAATCACCAAGCAGTCAAATCAACCCCTTCTCTTCCACATTTTAGAACCAGTCAATGAAGCACCGAGTTAAGATGATACAGTGGAACGTAACTCAGGCAATTAAAATGTTTCAAAGCAGCTGTTGTTTTCAACTGTTTGTTTATTCCTAAATGTATTAGAATGACACTGAAAAAATATGGAAGCACTATGCCTTATTGCGTTTTGAAAGCCATGAAGAAGCAGCTTGTTGTGCCGGAATGATGGCCTCGAAATACACAAGCAGTTTCCAGGGTCCTTTGGTCATACGAGTGGTCCGGTCCGTCCGTTCCTGACAAAACTTCAAAGCGAAGAAGTGAATGAATCTCAGCCAAATGAGATATAGAGTTCAGAGAAATCTTCCAATTTTATGGAAGAACCAAAAAAGAGCAGGGCAGAATATCAAGACAGGTTCATGATGGGTGGAGAAGAAGAAAGGAAGATTTACCTGCCCAACAGAGGCATGAAATAAAACATCCACGATTGAAAGACAGCCAGAGAGACTGAACGAGAGATGATCAACTGGCAGATACAAAGCGAGCACTTGCGTTTTAAACTGTTGAGAAGAGTCTTCAGCAGGAAGAGTGGACAGGTGTTTGGATTAGAGAACCCCTGACATGCTATCAGAGAATCCAAGTCAAAGGAAAATTTAACGACACGTTTCCAGGCAGAGTATAAAACAAAGAAAGAAAATATTTTTATAGAAATAGATTTTAAAAAGAACAAAACAAACAGCTGCAGATGCTGGTGATCTAAGCCAAGGCCTGTCTGCAAGTTTGAAGGGCGAATTGCGAGACAGGGAGGCGAGGCAAGCAGGGAGGCAAGTGTGGTGGTCTGAACTGCAGGCAGGAATAGCAGCAGCTCCGTGGTAGCTTTGTGTTGACCAGCTGCCAATGGGGCGGGAGGTTGAGGGGCGTGAATCAGGTTTGCATGGGATGTACCAAGTGCATCATAGGGGAAAGTAATTTTTTTTAAAGTTTTTTTCTCATTCGTTTTCATTTTGAGCACAACTGGAAACTTTCTCCAAAGTTAAAAAGTTGTTCAAATGTTATCAATAGCAATCGTACTATTCTTCGTGAACAAAAAAATTAAAGAAGCAACTCAAGCACAGGTGACATGAAATACTCTTGAATGATAGACAAATGCACATCGAGGATGTAGGCACCGTGTAAAAACAACACCTGAGGCGTAACAAGTGCAAATGACAAATCATATATGGAACCAAATTTGTAGTTTGTAGATATATAAACCACTTAATAACCACAAAATGAAAGTCAGAATGGGAGTTGTTAGCTCCCAGTAACTTGGTTTCCATCTGCTCGAGAGTGACACATTTACCCTGGCCGACCCGGATCGTGCAGAATGTGTTGTGTCGTATAAATAAACGGTGAGGGCACGCAGGCACTCACAAACGCACTGTGGTATTTTGGAGCCTGTGGATGTCCCCAGCGGAGGAGACCGAGACTTGTTGAGAAGGGTGGAAAATGGCAACCAAAAGCGATGGACTGGCGTTGGTCTTTGGCCCTTGCACTCTAATGCTTGGGTTGGTCGAAGAAAATCCCACTGAACATGTACAAGTCAGGGAATTGTGACTCGCTCTATTCCAAAGGGCTGATGGGGGAAATGGCATTGTTACATACGTGCAAGGATAAACGAAACATGGACCATAATTCCTGCGTCATATCCACAACCCACTAACCTGATCCATAAATTTACATCCTTCAAAATATCCGCAACATCCACATCCCTCAAAAAATACCGTGGGTTTTTTAACGTCCATTACCTATTCGCTTTATACCCTCATCCGTAGGACGGCACACTCCAAGATGCAGCTTTTAGTGGGATTAAACGTGACAGAGTAACAAATAAATGACAAGATTGTCGAGTGGAGTGGCGAGCACAACACCAGCTGAGCTATCCTACTGTTTTTGGGCCTATAACACTCGGCTGGCCTTCCATGGAATTCTCCCATCCAAGTACTAACTGGTCTGATGGGATTCAAATCCCACATCGATACCAACATCTCAGGATGATGACATTGTCAGAAATAAATAACTCTGTGCTAAATCATCTTGCTGTCATTTAGAAAATACCAACTAAAGAGCTAGTGAGTTTTGGCCAAATGCGTCTTTGTGCAGTGAACCAGAAGGGAATGCCAATCAAAAGAATCAATGTGGGAGGCAGGTGCCTTTTTGGCTGCGAAGGGCATTGCTGGAATGAGAAAGCCAATCGGCGGTTGTACATTCCAGGCCTGACATTATGACCACAGCACTAAACAAGGAAATGATAAACACTCTGCTGAAAGGGTCTCATCGCAAAGGATCAACGCTTATCGCAAAATATTTGATGCCGAAACCCTAAGGAAAAGGACCCCGGGTATCTTGCAGGGTGTTTCAAAAAGATTGATCCAACTTTGACTACCTGCCCTTTATTTGTTTTTTGACCTATACCGTTTTCCTTTTCAGGGTTTGGTGGTGTTATTGTGGTATTTGTCCACTGGGACTTCTAGCTCCATAGCTCAACTATGCCATTGACAGTGGAGCAGAAGACAAAAGTGGTGGCTCTGTGGAATGAGACTAAATCAACAACCACAACAACATTTTCTGGGGGGCAGAACCACCTGAGGAGATCACTAAGAAGTACCTGAAGAGGCCTAAGGTCACAAGCTTCTGCACCTTCAATGCCAGATGGCGAATGCTAGGGCCTTCTTACTGGTTTGACAATGACAACAGAAGGATGGTGACGATCGACAGTGAGCGCTACCGGGCCGTGCTCCAGAAGTTCCATAATGATCTAGCCCAAAAGGTCACCCCAAACCAGCTCAGCATGACCTGGTTTATGCAGGTTGGTGCACCCTGGCATACAACTGGTGACACCATCACTTTTCTGCAGCAGCTCTTCAGAAACCGCCTCGTTGCCCTGGGTACCGCTGTCTACGTCAACCGCCCTGCCACACTGGATGATCTGAAGCAGGAGGTGTCAGACTACCTTCATGCAGTACCACAGGAGACCTACACGAAAGTTGGACAGAACTTTGGAGTCAGGATCAATGCCTGTCTGAACCGCGGAGGGACACACATCGAGAACGTCAATTACAAGGATTTTGCGTAAATCCCAATTTCAGACCTTGGCATCTCGCTAACTCTGGCAGTGACTTTCTGCAATAGCAATCAGTGATAGAAAATACCATGTCATCAGCTTTCAAGAAATGTGTGGTTCACATTCCTGAGGTGTCTGTTTCTTTGCAAATAAACGTTTAAAGTTGTATCACTCTTTCTGAAACACCCTGTATATGTACACTAAGTGAGTACAGATGGTACAGAGCCAGCTTACCACTCCCTCCAAATGAAGGCAATCCTAAAAACATGAACCGATCCTGGTAGCCCTTCCAGAAAAAGAGAGAGCAGACACCATAACAAATGGGTAATTGTCAGGGCAACCATTTCCAAATGTAAAGGGTGGTTTGCCACTTCTTCGCACACACAGCGCCTGAAAAAACAACTCTTCGATTAAAAATAAATAAATAAAATGGAAGGTTTCTCGATTGAAGATTCACCCAAATTAATTACATAAATCAATAGCTTCAGCAGAACAAAAGAAAAATGATTCACACGGCAATAATATTTTGGGGAATTTCTTCTCAGAATTGAAGTCAATCGCATCACAGCCAAACAGACTTCATATCTTACGATACAAAAATGAACCCAGTGAAAACTGTACATGCGTGCAATGCACGCACGCACGCACGCACACACACACACACACGCGTGCACACACACATGCGCATGCACAAACAAACAAACAAACAAACACACACACACACACACACACACACACACACACACACACACACACACACACACATATATATATATATACACACACACACACACACACACACACACACACACACACACACACACACACACACACACACACACACACACACACACACACACACACACACACACACACATACATACACACACTCTCGCAAAGCAAAACAGCTAAAATATCATCAGATTTAATTAACAACAGCACGACTAGACAGATATTTATTTGTCTGCACAATTAAGGTTCTCACCATGCTGAATATATATTTGTCTCAATCAATGGCAATGGTGGTCTACCCTTTTCTTAACTCTTTAAAAGTGATTCAGCCTCTCCGAGTAGCCAATGACACATGAGCAACGCTCGCAAAACACCATGCCAGTTGTTCCAATAGCAAGCCCGATTATCCCAGCGCCGTTGGTTCCCTGGGTTAGTGGTTACCGTTAGATAAATGAAGGCCGACCTCGATGACCAGTCACAGACAGCATTTCCGAAACAACTCAAATTGTGACGCAATGGACCAAATTGTGGATGTTTATTGGTCAACACAGAGCTGAGATAGATCAAAACGGTGTAGATGTGCAACAGCCATGCCAAATGGATCAGCGCACGATGTATAACATCTGGCTTTGAGAGATCGACAACATCATGTCAGTGAGCCTGGCTAAAAATTGTCAAAAAACATGCAGTATGCAATCACTAGGCACAGAAACACCTGTTTGTAATGTGGGACAGAAGAGAAACCGAAACGGCGCAAGTCCGCTCATGGGTCCTCACACGTGCCCCCCACGCTCGCGGGTCCTCGCACGTGCCATCCACACTCATGGGTCCGCGCAAGTGCACCCCACACTCGCAGGTCCACACGCGTGCCCCAAGGCCTTCAGATCTACGTACATGACCTAGCGAGCAAGTCTACATGTCAAATGACCCGGTGAGCAAGTCTACACGTCAAGTGACCCCGGTGAGCAAGTCTACATGTCAAGTGACCCGGTGAGCAAGTCTACACGTCAAGTGACCCAGTGAGCAAGACTACACGTCAAGTGACCCGGCGAACAAGTTTACACGCCACGTGACGTCAACAAGCCACAAGACCCGGCGAACAAATCTACACGTCAAGTGACCCGGCGAACAAATCTACATGTCAAGTGACCCGGTGAGCAGAGTCTTCACGTCAAGTGACCCGGCGAGCAAGTTTACACGTCAAGTGACCGGGCGAGCAAGTCTACACATCAAGTGACCCGGCGAGCAAGTCTACACGTCAAGTGACCCGGCGAGCAAGTCTACACGTCAAGTGACCCGGCGAGCATGTCTACACGTCAAGTGACCCGGCGAGCAAGTCTGCATGTCAAGTGACCCGGCGAGCAAGTCTACACGTCAAGTGACCAGGCGAGCAAGTCTACACGTCAAGTGACCCGGTGAGCAAGTCTACACGTCAAGTGACCCGGCGAGCAAGTCTACACGTCAAGTGACCCGGCGAGCAAGTCTACACGTCAAGTGACCCGGCGAGCAAGTCTATACGTCAAGTGACCCGGCGAGCAAGTCTACACACACGTCAAGTGACCCGGCGAGCAAGTCTACACACACGTCAAGTGACCCGGCGAGCAAATCTCCACGTCAAGTGACCCGGCGAGCAAGTCTACACGTCAAGTGACCCGGCGAGCAAGTATACACGTCAAGTGACCCGGCGAGCAAGTCTACACGTCAAGTGACCCGGCGAGCAAATCTACACGTCAAGTGACCCGGCGAGCAAGTCTACACGTCAAGTGACCCGGCGAGCAAGTCTACACGTCAAGTGACCCGGTGAGCAAGTCTACACGTCAAGTGACCCGGTGAGCAAGTCTACACGTCAAGTGACCCGGCGAGCAAGTCTACACGTCAAGTGACCCGGCGAGCAAGTCTATACGTCAAGTGACCCGGCGAGCAAGTCTACACACACGTCAAGTGACCCGGCGAGCAAATCTACACGTCAATGACCCGGCGAGCAAGTCTACACGTCAAGTGACCCGGCGAGCAAGTCGACACGTCAAGTGACCCGGCGAGCAAGTCTACACGTCAAGTGGCCCGGCGAGCAAGTCTACACGTCAAGTGACCCGGCGAGCAAGTCTACATGTCAAGTGACCCAGCGAACAAGTTGACACGCCACGTGACGTCAACAAGCCACGTGGCCCGGCAAACAAGTCTCCACGCCATGTGACCAAGCGAGCAAGTCCACACGCCATATGACCCGACGAGCAAGTCCACAAAACATGTGACCCGAGGACTAGTCCACAAGACATCACCCTGGCAAGAAAGTCCGCACGTGTGGTGAAGATCTGTATCAAAGAACATCTGTATCACTCACCTGGAGAAAGTCTCATGCACCAAATAGATTTTCTGCAGCAAAATTACATTCGATTTTGTTGGGAGCAAACAAGCAAAGCACACAAACCTTAAAACGTATGATATTATAATAAAGCAGCAGCACGGAGAACATACATACTGTGCAGGTCATTTCCAAGCTGGAGCTCACTTATTCGGAAATGATTTGCAGAGGAAGGAAAGCAGTGCATTAGGAGTACTTTGTAATGAGTGTATAAATATCAGTTTTGCCACACGATGAACTTGTATCAAGAAAAGGTGTATAAGCAAAAGTGGCCAGCAGGTGGCCACAAGCGATAGCCAGAGAGAACGACTTGCGAAACACTCGTGAGATGAGAAAGGGCTCGAGCATTTTATATATATATATATATATATATATATATATATATATATATATATATATATATATATATATATATATATATATATATATATATATATATATATATATATATATACATATATATATATATATACATATATATATATATATACATATATATATATATATACATATATATATATATATATATATATATATGTATATATATATATATATATATATATATATATATAAATGTATGTATATATATACATATATGTACATTTTTTTAATTATTATTTTTTAAAATAAAAGCCACGAAGACAAAACAGCTATTGAAAAGTGTTTCCACTAAACACTCCTTGCTGCTCATCCTCCGAGTTGATTTTCCTGGAATACCAAGTCAAACACCAATTCATCAAATGAAGAAATCCTGTAGAGTATCATTAAAAGGAACCAACTTGTCTGATGAATTTCACCAAAATAAGAGCAAATAATACAATTGGATTCACCCTTCATTGCTTACTTTATTTTGTATTAGTTAACTTGTGATTTTTAAAATTATTGTCGGCCTGTTAATGTATCCATGAACCCCCAGTTCATGATTCAGGCAACCCAGGTTAAAATCCCGTACCATATGCATTGGTCCGCTGTCTACTGGTGTCCTTGAAATGAATGTAAAAAGTACATGCGGCCGACATCTAATGTCTATGCCCCGCATGTGATTTATGTATCACTCCTCAATGAACCTGAGATCATTGAAAAACAAAATAAGATTTACAAAGTTCATCTCAAAGACTTTTCTCCTTAACGAGATTTTACTAGAACTTTGAGACTAAATCCATCTTTAAAGTGGTAGAACAACCATGTGGAAAAGGGAATATAATTTATTGAAGTGTTATTCAAATATCGACAATGTACACATGAAATATGATACCCAAAAAAATACACAAAACTTTAGCACATTAGACAGAAAAGAGAGCAGTTCAATAAACAAAAGCAAGGAGTGGCAATCAAATACCTTAATGACTTTTGGAGACTGACATATCACCATGAGCTGTGCCTCTGGAGCCACAGGCTCGACTGAAGTATTGTCGGTCACATTGGCACCAATTTCCACCGATGGTGACCTCTGACATATGGCCAAATGGTCTTCGGTTTGCAAGCCATTAGTTTGACAGCCACGGTCTACAATGTCTGTCTGGAAACTCTCCAGATTCTGCAGGATGCGCTGCCAAAGACTCTCGTCATCTTCAACGTCCTTGGGTACATCTTGGGAAATGCTGAGAGGCTGGCGCGCACGTCGCGGAAGAGCAGTGGAGTTGGTGATGGTGGTGGTGGCAGTGGTAGAGGCATCAAACTTAGTCACTGCTTCATTCCTCAATTCAGTGGAAAAGTCCTCTAGGTCCTGGATGAGGTGTTCCAAATCAACATAAGAATCATCCAGTTTCTTGTGACAGCTCAAAGGTTGTTGAGTAATTGTTGCGCCATTTTCTGGTGTTGCATCAGCTGCAAAGCAAACCCCATTCTGAGTCTCAGACCTGAGCCTATCAGCATTTTCTTCTAGCCTCAGTTCTTCAATAACCTTTTCAAGCATTTTTCCTTGTGATTCAATTACTGATGCTTTGTCTGTACTGGGTGGCAATACCTCAACCCCATTTTCCCAAAAGGTTACATGATCTGTCACTTCTTCTTGTTTACATCCCCTGGTGCCTTCTCGGGGGAAACTTGAGTCCTCCTCAATGTTCAAATGTAAAATGTCATTACTGCTACTCGTGATCTCCTCAGAGACGGTCAACTTGTCTCCTGCGATTTGCATCGAGTCCATCGGGGATATGCTGCTCTCTGACAGAGAAGCGATGCTGGAGACTACATCTTCATATCGTGGTGGATGCTCAGCGTCATAGGCTGGGGGTGGGTTTGAGACACTTACAGACTCGTACATGCTCTCAAGGAGGTTTGCCAAAGCCTCAGGTTTGTTGGAATGGGATCCATCATCTCCAAAATCAGTTGGAAGCTGCCGCAGACAACCAGCTAGGTGACTTACAAAGTCACGACACTGCATGTCTGCGAAATAATCCGACTTATTATCACCTTGTGTTTCACTACCTGCTGCCAATGCCTTGCGCTGCATACACCGATGGATTATTTCAGTGCAACATTTAAGATCCTCAGAACACTTTAGAAGTATGCGAAGGCAGGCTTCGATTCCTTCCCGACGATAAGCCCGCTTCACCAACGCCTCAACAGCTGATGGCGAGAAAAGCTCGCTTAACGTGTGCTCTAACTCTTTGTCCCAGCTGCGCTTGCATGTTGGTGACGTGTCTGTTATCAGCTCAACCTCTTCCGGGTGATCATGAGGTGAGCTATCATGTAAATCGTTGCCTTTTGGCTTCAACGGTGATTGTACCTCTCCAGGCTCAAGCAGCAGCATATCGCACTTGCTACTTGTGTCCGGCCGCACTTTTCGCCCTTTCCTGAACTGAACAGGGCTACCCAAAACCGCAGCTGTTCCGAGAGGGG
The DNA here is from genome assembly GCF_964187855.1 of Myxine glutinosa. Lineage (NCBI taxonomy): Eukaryota > Metazoa > Chordata > Myxini > Myxiniformes > Myxinidae > Myxine > Myxine glutinosa. Next base: position 115,412,844 of record NC_136268.1, on the reverse strand, counting down.
CACCTACCCACTCGGGAACTACCTCCTTAATTTTTCCACTGGCTAAGCTAATAGCATCACCCGTGATGACCTTTGCTAGGTGCCCTGACATGTGCTGTTTCCGGGGAAGCGGTGGCGCAATGGAAGGGCCAACTTCAGGTGAACAAGAACCAAGTGGCGGCAAGGGCTGGGCATGGCCACGGATAAATGGGTCAATCTTACGCAGCTTTTGCGAGGTGATCAAACGATGTCTAGATCGGCACTTAATGCCAGGAGGCAAGTGGGATGAGCAACATGGCTCCAGGCAGTGATGCACTGATGAAAGGATGCTGTGATCAACAATTACGCTACAAAAGTGGCGCACTGTCGTTGCCACCCTTGCATAGGTGGCTGGTGCTGGAGAAGCCATCAGAACCTCTTCCATGGCAAATAATGAAACAATCCCTTCGGGTGTTTACCACAACATTTCGTGAGAACAAATCACCATGAGCACGCCATCCATTGGGTGCTGGGCCATGACAGCACTTTGCAAGCAGAAGAAGCGGCCACACCTGGCCAAAAGAGATAGGTGTTAACATTGTGAGAAGGCAAAAGCATATCCATTGTATGCACAATTTTAACACTCATGGCTCCTTGTCACTTAATCACTCCCTTCAAATGGTTCCTGACGTACATGTATATATATATACACATATACATATATATTGTTACGGTTTTTAGAGCCTTCACTTTGTAAGTTTTGGTAAATGTTCCCTTATAAATAATCCCTTGTAAATATCCCCCTTTGTAAAGATCGCACCCTAGTTAGTCCATGTACAACACGTAGAACACCATAGGACCTCTCTGTAGTTATCTCATTATTATGTGTTTTAGTTAAGGATCTGTTCCCAATAGATGAATCTGCGTTGCATTAATCAAATAATATAGGCCCCTTCAATTTCCCCAATCATCTCCCTCTCTTCAAAGTGCAGTAGCGGTACGGCAGCGTCCGCTGCCGTTTGTCTTGGTTTGTTTGCTGGCACCAACCCGCCATTACGCACGCGGTAATCTGGAGGAAAGGGGGGAGGAGAGGGTTAAAGCGCCAGGAACGAGGCGTGGCCTGTCAGTGTCTCATCAAGAGGTGGAGCCAGCGAGCCCTCGCCGGCCAACCAGGGCCGAGGTGAGCCGACCGGTAGGCGTGTCCTAGGAGCCGGCGGCTGGATACAAGAACACCCAATAAAAGCGGCTGCGAGGGACTGCTTCGAGAGATGAGTGAGAGGGAGATGAGTGCGAGGGTCCGAAGTGCAAGGTACCAGAGGAGAACATGCTGAATCGTAGGGCAGGAGAGTGGGTCCGTTGACGACGACAATACCACAGCATATACGCATTGTCCGACCGCGTGTAACCGATACGTGCAGCTGCCGCCGGGTTTCGCCTCAAGCCCGGAGCGTGGACTGGAGCTGACCTCGACGCTGTGCATCTGCCCGGACCTTCCTGCCCTACCATCTGCTTGGACCTTCTCCCCCTTCCAGCCATTTCCTTCCTGCCATTCCCTATCCATGTAAGTCCGCTTGTTCTGTCTGGGCGGATGGTAATGTAAGACTGTATAGTTAAGCTTGCCCTGTGTCCTTTTGCTCTGTATATTGCTTTCATTTCCTCTTCTTTTGGGTTTTTGTATATAATTAATAAACCCACTCTTTGTTCTTCCCTTACTCTGGTTTCCTCTCATTCGATCGCCTCCGTCTTTTCTTCCCAATTGAGTACCTGTGGCACGATTCAGCCAACGCTCGGAGTCGGGTTTAGTCCTTTGTTAATGGCTCGAGTCGCAGCTCGCTTCGCTTGGCGCATCCAATCACGCTGCGGCCCGGGTGGGAGTATCTCCCTGCTTACGGCCGGTGGTGGTAATTAGGTAGTAGGACGGATTGGGCTTACAACCCTACTCACCACCGACCGGAAGTGACGTCATACCCCCAGGACCGGTGGACGGCCAGCTTAACAGGACAAGGGGATTAACCCCCCCTTGCTAACGGGAGTGCCGTCCCCCGGATTCGTAACAATATATATATATACATATATATATATATATATATATATATATATATATATATATATATATATAATATATATATATAATATATATATATATATATATATATATTATATATATATATATATATATATATATATATATATATATACATATACATATATAATATATATATATACATATACATATATATATATATATATATATATATATATATATATATATATATATATATATATATATATATATATATATATATATATATATATATATACAGACTTGGCATTTAATATGGAATATTTTTTTTGTGGGGGTGAACTTACTTTTCAAGATGACTTAGAACCAAAAGTTCATTGGAATTATGTTGAAATTATTCTAGATTTTGTTAATGTGGACCGTTAAAAGAAACAAAAACCACATTTGACATTTCGATGCAAATAAATTGATCCTTGAAAGTGATGTAAACTGATATCAAACTCAATTCACGGACAGTACTGTGTTAAACTTCTGTGCGTTTCCCAGAAGTATCTTTTTAGTTTGCACATTAGCCAAAAAAATTTGAAACAAAAACAAAAGTTAAATTACGACTGGGATTACGGACAGTAAAATTACAGTTCAGTACTTCGTGTAACCCCCACGAGCATTCAGGAGAGCACGTACACGTTGAGGCATGCTGTTCACGAGATTTGCCAAGGTGTGGACAGGAATCGCTTGCCATGCAGTGACAATAGCCTGCTGCAATTCACGCACAGAGGCAGGCTGCTGGTCCAAGTTGTCGATTTGACGCGTTAATTCTGCCCACAAGTTCTCTATCGGATTCATATCCGGGGACATGGCAGGCCACTCCATATGCTCTACACCACGGTCAGCAAGAAAGTGTTGGATCATGCGAGCACGATGAGGCCGTGCATTGTCATCTTGGAAGAAAAAGTTTCCTCGAAAGGCTGCACGAGCAAATGGAAGCAATGTTTCTTCCAGAATGGCCCTGTACTTGAACTGGTTCAGGTTTCCATTCAGAACAACCAGGTCAGTTTTGCCCCCTGCATGAAAAGCAGCCCAAACGGTCACCCCCACCACCTCCAGCTTGGACTCTTGGCACTATACAATCTTTGGTGTAGGCTTCATGCACTTGTCTGCGCACTCGGACGCGGCCATCTTGACGATAGACCAGAAATCTAGACTCGTCACTGAAGATCACGTGATTCCAGTGTCCTGGCTGCCATTGACGGTGCTCTCTGGCCCACTGCAATCGGCGCTGGCGGTGTTGTCTGGTCAGGCGTGGCTTACTTAGGGGACGCCTGGCACGATAGCCTGCTTGAACCAGTCGTTGGTTGATTAGCCTTCTGGAGACAGGCACATTTGTCAGTTGCTGCCACTCAGCCCTAAGCCGATTAGCTGACTTGGTACGGCCATTGTGGACTAACAGGTGCAGCTGGCGATCATCCCTCCTTGTGGTTCTGCGGGGACGTCCTGGCCTCGGTATTGGAGTAGGGACACCCCTCTGAGCATTTCGTTTCAGGATCTTTGACACCTGACCTTGAGTGATGCCATACTGCCGAGCAATAGCACGCTGTTTCATGTCGTAATTTAGTAAAGCCACCACTCCATGACAAACAGCATTGTCGAGTTGACGGACCATCTCCAGAGGAAGCGGCAATAACTTTTGGAGACGTGCAGCAGTTGTTTTCCACTAATACAGAACACAAAAACCCTTGTATACCCGACTGTGAAGCCAATCATCAAATGCACCTGTCCGTACATTTTGCCACGCCACCTGTGATATAATCCTGTTGTTGACTTCTTGCTGTGACAGACAATCAGTGACATGGTTCTTTTAACAAATAAATCACCAAAGTGTAAAAGAAACTCACCAGATTGACATACTGAGTTAAGAAAGTAAACCTAAGTACATCGTACATCGAGTAATTAACCCATTGGCACATCTGCAAAAACTTCGATATCTCAGTTTCAGAAAATTCATGAAACATAAACCAAAAGCGACTATATTGAACACAAGGATGTAACACTCATGTACAACTAGATTATTCCATCGAGCTTGAACATAGAAAACAAAGCATTGTTCCCAGACATTGCACTCAGGAACAAAAAGGAAAAAACAGCATTGCTAAATGAGGTTTCAGGACCCAGCAATTTTTGCCGAAACAATGCAGAAATCAAAAAAATGACCAAATACAAAGATCTCAAAACTGAAGTCAAAAGATCTTGGAAAATGAAGAGTGCCAAAATTATACAGTGATAATTGGAGCAACGGGAAAGACAAAGAACCTCATGAAAACCGTAAAAACCATCCCTGGAAATATTACGACAAACGAACGACAGTTGGAGGCTGTATGGGACTCGGTGACGATCCTGAAAAGAGCCCTCGGAACAAAATTTTTACACAAGAAAACTTCACACCTTGGTCCACGAACCGTGATCCCTTATCAAAATGGAGGTGGATACTTTGAGACCGGGAAAGAACCCATTCTACCTCCCTGAAACCTTTCAGTGTTGTGGGCCTGTGCTTTTTCTGGTCTTCATCAATGATCTCTCCGACTCTCTGGAAAATCCTCTCTATTTCTTTGCTGATGACTCCACTCTCTGCCGCTCCATTCCTCATCCCTCAGATCGGCAGTCTGCAGCCTCCTCACTCTCTGCAGACCTGGGCAAAATCACAGACTGGTCAAACAAGTGGAACATGTCTTTCAATCCTGACAAATCTCACACTCTCACTATGTCTCTCCGAAAAGACCGACTGGACAACCCTCCCATCTACTTTCTGAGCAATCCTCTCAAAGAAATTCTGTCACTCAAGCTTTTGGGTCTCACTATCTGCCATGATCTTTCCTGGGAAAACCACATTTCCAAGCTGGCCTCCAAAGCCAGTCGCCGACTGGGCATCCTCCGCCGTGCGAAGTCCTTCCTTGGCACACCTGAGCTCCTCACCACATACAAGGCTTTCATCCGCAGCTCAATGGAATACTGCTCCCCCCCTCTGGGCCTGTGCTCCTGCCTCACACCGAGCTCGGCTTCACGCTGTTGAAACCAAAGCTTTCAGGATCATTGGAATCTCCCGCGATGAAGCTAACTCCGAGGGCCTTTCACTCACTCACTGCAGGCAGGTTGGTGGTCTTTCTGTCTTCTACCACCTCCTCTCCGGCCTAGCTCCCCCAGCTCTGTCTGTGCTCTGTGCCCCAAACATTCCTACAGGTCGCACAAGATCTGCCAGCAACCCTCTTCTGGTGAAAATGCCAAAATTGAGACACTCTGCTCACCTTCACTGTTTCATTCATCTTTTCTCCCGCCTCTGGAACAAACTCCCTCACTCTCTTCAATCCCACTCCTCCCTCCAGGTCTTTAAAACAACTGTTCACCCACCATCTCTTATCTTCCCCCATCCAAAACCTTGATCTTTTCTACCCCCACTAATTCACCCCAGGTCCACTTTTTGAAATACCGACTGCTTTCCTGGAAGTCCTAGCAGTGTCCATGTGTTTTCTACCTCAACCACCGCCGCCCCCCCCCCCCACTCCCCACCCCTTCCCATGCCCCTTCCCCCCAAGCCCTCTCCCTCCCACAGATCTCCCGATGTCCCTTTTCTCTGCTGTTGAACTTGTGTGCTTCCCTCTCTCTCCCCATATTGTCTCCCACTCCCTTTATCTTATGTTCTGTGTCGGTTTGTTTTTATGTGATGAATGTTAGCCCTCACACGAGCCTCGATCTTGTACACAAAATAACAAAAAAAACAACTGCATATCAACATGACACACACACACATATACACACACACACACACACACACACACACACACACACACACACACACACACACACACACACACACACACACACACACACACACACACACACACACACACAGCTGTAAAGTCCTTCCTTCCCCTCCTCCCCCCACCAATTCCACTCCAGGTAGGGGGGATTTCCTAAGAAATACACCAACCCACCCACCCCCCCCCCTTCCCACGCCTCCTCCCCCCAAGCTCTCTCCCTCCCACACATCTCCCTGCTCTTAAATGTTGTGTGCTCTCAAGTGTTTGTGTGCTTTCCCTTCTCTTGTCTTCCGCTCCCTCTTTTTATATATTTTGTTTGTCTGGTTGATTTGTTTGTGAAGTAAATGTCAGCTCTTTCACGAGCCTCGATTCAGTATACAAAAAAAACCAAAAATGGTAGGATAATTTCCCAGGGAATCTCTCCCCCACATTTAAGTTCACCCCTGCATACAACCCCACTGAGGACAACTCTCAGGGACGCCCTCGTCATGATGGTTGTACTCCCCAACACAAGTCGGGGTACAAATCTTCCCCATTCTTCCTTGCTGCCCGTATTTGTCAGGGCAGCGCGGTCATGGTCAGAGTGCCGATTGGCCCCATGGACTGGCCCATTCCCTCATGTCTCTGTCTGTCTGTCTCTGTGTCTTTCTTTCTTTCTCTTTCTCTCTTTCTCTCTTTCTCTCTCTCTCTCTCTCTCTCTCTCTCTCTCTCTCTCTAACGTGGCCCCCCAGTTTCCCAACAGCGGGGGTACACCATCCTAGATGTGGGGGATCTCTGGGTCGCTCCTGGGAGATAAATCACCCATCTCCATGCTGCGGGCTTGTTCAAGATAACTTTTTGACTTTGATGGCACCAGTGTCTTACACATCGAACAAACGATGCAGATTGATACTGGAAGCATGGCATGTGAAGAGCCAAAAGGATGGTCTAACTGGGAGATGGTGGACATACCACATAATACACACCTCTCGTACAAATGGCAAAAACTGAATGGTACAAAGAGCTGGATAAGGTGAGCAACAACCACAACACCACCACTTAATCCCAAACACCACCAACCACCATCTCTTATCTTCCCCCATCCAAAACCTTGATCTTTTCTACCCCTGCTAATTCACCCCAGATACACTTTTTTGAAATTCCAACTTCTTTCCTGGAAGTCCTTACAGTGTCCATATGTTTTATACCTCTCCCACCTCCCCCCAAAGCCCTCTCCCTCCCACAGTTCTCTCGATGTCCCAGCTCTCAAATGTTGTGTTTGTGTCCTTCCCCCTCTCTCCCCATCTTGTCTCCTGCTCACCTTATTTTGTGTGTACTGTATTTGTATTTGTGTGTACTATATTTGTGTGTACTGTGTGTACTTTGTGTCTACTGCTCCCATCTTGTCTACTGCTCCCCTTATTTTGTGTTTTATGTGTCGTTTTGACTTTTTGTGTGATTAATGTTAGCTCTTTCACGAGCCTCGATGTTGTATCCAAAAAAAAAACAAAAAAAAAAAAACACCACACCCACAGAAACTCGAACAATCACACAACCCGCACCACTTCACATCCAACCCGGACCCCAACCCACCCACCTATGGTTGTGCCCTGGAACCACAACACCAATAAAACCAAGAAAAACAACAACAAGCACATGCTTACGCACACTCATTCAACACCAGATCTCGTGTGAGTAATAATAAAAAAATTATATATATATATATATATATATATATATATATATATATATATATATATATATATATATATATATATATATATATATATATATATATATATATGTATCTAAAATATAATAAGTAATATATAATATATACATATATAGACATCAAGTGAAACAGATTAAAATTTACGATTTCTGTGCCTTTGACCTTTTGACACTGACATATATTGCCACTACCTCTACCAGGTGGTTGTTTCATGCAGATTGTGAAGATTGGAATAAAAATGTCACCTGCAGGTGATTGACATACAGACAGACAGACACAATAACAGATCATTACAATAAGACACAATAACAACAAGCATTCTGAGTATTGCGCTGCAATACATGTCCCCTACCAAAGTTCAAAGTGCCATAACTTTGTCAAAAAATGATCGAATATGCAAATTTATGCTGGTTTTCAAACTTGATCTGAGATATGCTGAGACACGTGTGTCATGCCTCGCCTCGTTGATAAGCCTGCAAGGTCGCTCCGTGGAGCGGCCGGCCTGCACGTATTGCACTGTGTGAATTATATAAATTATTACCAACTCACGGTCTGAGGTACTAGCGATTCAAGAGATATCCATTTTTTTATATTTCGTTTAATTAACGATATCTGCCAAACCACATGCCCTATCGCAAATTCCCAAAAGGACATTTTAGTAGACCGACATGCTGAACAGATCTGTGAAGTTTCCCCTCGATTGGATCACAAATGAGGGAGGGGCTCGGTTTTAAAGGTTCATGCTTAAAAACGTCATAACTCTGAAACCATCAGTAATTTATTATATTTTCGGTTCACGATCAATGATCGATGTGTATATATATGTTGCTCGGCTTGGCTCCGCCCCTCCGGAAAGCGCGCGCTGTGTCGCGATGTTGACGTTCGCGAGACGAGGCAGAGGACGCGCAGTGCGGCTTGAGGAGAACTCGAGAATAAACAAGAGATATCCATTTTTTAAAAATATTTTCGTTTAATTAACGATATCTGCCAAACCACGTGCCCTATCGCAAATTCCAAAAGGACATTTTAGTGCTGAACAGATCTGTGAAGTTTCCCCTCAATTGGATCAAAAATGAGGGAGGAGCTCGGTTTTAAAGGTTCATGCTTAAAAACGTCATAACTCTGAAACCATGTGACGCATGACGTCACGCTCGCTGCCTTTTTTGTTCGTCATGGGTATGCGATTCTGCCTGCAAAGTTTGGCCTCGATCTGTTCAGCCGTTGCAGAGAAAAAGGGGTTTTCGTGTTTTCACGAAAAACAATAGGGCGACCGAACCACGTGACCTGTGACGTCATAATTACAATTAAAATATTCTACAGACCGAATCCATCATATGGTGAAAATGTTATCTCAATCGGTCCAATTATTGCAGAGAAATTGGTTTTTAAAGGAAATTAAAACTTAAAATGGCACCGAGTTAAGGATCATCAGAATTATCAGAATTCCCAAAGTTCAAAGTGCCATAACTTTGTTTAAAATGATCGAAACGTCGTGAAGTTCGAACTTGATCTGTAACTTATCATGAGGGAACCATGTGCCAAGTTTGAAATCATTAGCATTAAGAGTTTAGAAAAAAAAGTCCAGAAAGCTGTTCTTTGCGTGACGGACAGACTGACAGACGGAGGGACGGAGTGCAAACCTATAGTCCCCTCCGATGTACACCAGTAGGGGATTAATAAACAAGAAAGAGCAATCAGAGATTGCCGACCCTCGCCAGAACGTGTTTTTAGTGATTTTTAAGGCTTTTGTTGTAAAACAAACATGGCGGCCGAACCACGTGACCGATGACATCATCATTATTTATTTTCTCTACCAAATTTATCCATAGACTACGCTCAAGAAATTTCATCTTGATCAGATGAAGTTCTGTGCTTGTCGAATGATGATGTCATAATGGAGGCAACCTATGACATCTTCATTAACATATGTTATTCCCAATGGAGAGTTCTTTACAATGAGCCATGTCTCAATTGTTTCTATGCAGCGCTTTTGGAGATAGAGGTGCAAAGTTTTGTTGGTTTTTTCCAAGATGGCACCCGTACCACGTAACCTATGACGTCATAATTATCACTTTAAAAATTCTGCAGGAGGTGCACCGATGGTGAAAATTTCCTGTTAATCGGACCAATGGTTGCAGAGAAAATCATATATATTCTATGCGGACAAACAAACAGACAAACGGACTCAAATTCAATGCACTCTCCTCTGGCGAGGGTAACAATATACAGTACAGGTACTTGCTAATTTTCGATTTCGCAAATAAATGGGTTTAAACATAACCTCAGAGCACCTGAGTGGCAGAGGTAAAATTGATTGTGAACACCCTTCCATAGAAGGAAGATTGGTAGAGATGAATCGACAGTTGGAGGAGACTGAAGCAACCAAACAGCACTGCAAGCCAGTTATCAGAAATTATGTCACATGAGACTAATAACAATTAATAGGATAACAAATGTACATGGTGTGGCCTTTGAAGAACCTGTCAGAGGAAAAACATTTTGGATAGACAACCTACTGTGTCACTACCACGAATTTCTGAAACAATATAAAGAAGCAAAGAAATACACCAGACATTGGGATCCTAGCTTCGGCCTGGGGCAATTTTTTTTTTTTTTTTTTGTATACAGAGTCGAGGCTCGTGAAAGAGCTAACATTTATCAAACAACCAAATCAAACAAACAAGTAAACAAAGTATAAAAATGGGAGCGGTCGACAAGATGGGGAGAGAAGGGGAGGAAGCACACAAACACAACATTTGAGGGCAGGGACATTGGGAGATGTGTGGGAGGGAGAGGGCCTGGGGGGAGGCAGGATAGGTATAAAACGCAAGGACACCAAGGACTTCCAGGAAAGAAGCCAAAAGTCACCTCAAAACAGTGGATTTGGGGTGAAATTAGCGGGGGTAGAAAAGATCAGGGTTTTGGATTGGGGAAGATAAGAGATGGTGGTGAACAGCCGTTTTAAGACCTGGAGGGAGGAGTGGGATTGAAGAGAGTGAGGGAGTTTGTTCCAGAGGCGGGAGAAAAGAGGAATGAAGGAGTGAAGGTGAGCAGAGAGTCTTGATTTTGGCAGTTTAACCATAAGAGGGTTGCAGGCAGATCTTGTGCGACCTGCAGGAATATTTGGGGGACAGAGCCCAGAGAGAGCTGGGGGAGCAAGGCCGGAGCAGAGTCGGTAGAAGACGGAAAGACCACCAACCTGCCGGCGGTGAGTAAGTGAAAGGCCCTCGGAGATAGCGTCATCGCGGGAGATTCCAATGATTCTGAACGCTTTGGTTTCAACAGCGTGAAGACGAGCTAGGTGTGAGGCAGGAGCACCATCCCAGAGGGGAGAGCAGTATTCCATTGAGCTGCGGATGAAAGCCTTGTATGTGGTGAGGAGCTCAGGTGTGCCAAGGAAGGACTTCGCACGACGGAGGATGCCCAGTCGGCGACTGGCTTTGGAGGCCAGCTTGGAAATGTGGTTTTCCCAGGAAAGATCATGGCAGATAGTGAGACCCAAAAGCCTGAGTGACAGAACTTCTTGGAGAGGATTATTCAGAAAGTAGATGGGAGGATTGTCCAGTCGGTCTTTTCGGAGAGACATCGTAAGAGTGTGAGATTTGTCAGGATTGAAAGACATGTTCCACTTGTTTGCCCAGTCTGTGATTTTGTCCAGGTCTGCAGAGAGTGAGGAGGCTGCAGACTGCCGATCTGAGGGATGAGGAATGGAGCGACAGAGAGTGGAGTCATCAGCAAAGAGATAGAGAGGATTTTCAAGAGTCAGAGAGATCATTGATGAAGACCAGAAAAAGCACAGGGCCCAGAACACTGCCTTGGGGAACTCCAGCCTGAACAGGAAGAGGAGATGAGAGAAACCCATTCAGGGCCACACGTTGACTACGACGAGAGAGGAAGTCCGCCAGCCATGCGTGGAGATTTCCATGGATACCAAAGGAGGAGAGTTTGGTGAGCAGAGCAGGGTGCCAGACCGTACCGAAGGCACGTGATATGTCGAGGGAGACAGCTCTAATTTCCTGTTTGGTGTTGTGGACCTCCATCCATTGTTGAGAAAGCAGAAGCAGCATGTCCAGAGTAGAGTGACCAGGTCTGAAACCAAATTGATGGTCAGAGATCAAGCCATTGGAGAAGAGGAAAGATTTCATATCTGAAGCAATGATGGATTCCATGACTTTGCTGATAATTGGGAGAAGGCTGATTGGTCTGTAGTTGCTAGGATCTGTTCTTGCACCTTTTTTGTGCAAAGCGGTGATGTTGGCTGATTTCCAAGCAGATGGCAGATGACCTTGAGCAAAAGAGAGGGTGAAGAGAACAGAGAGAGGGAGTAAAAGAGCGGAAGAACATGATTTTAGGACCCATGGGCTGATGCCGTCAGGACCAGTTGCAGAATCAGAGTCGAGGGTTGACAGAAACTTTTCCACCTTGTCAGGAGGAAAGGACACAGAGTCCAGGAGCAGCTGGGTACGACTGGGTATGATGGGTATGATGGGTACAGAGAGGGATGGGTTTGGGACACAAGATTTAGAGGCAAACACAGAGTTGAGGCATTCAGCTTTTTCACGTGCGGAGTCAGCCGTGTAGCCGTTTGAGGTGAGGGAGGGGATGGAGGGGGAACAAACACCAGAAACAGATTTGACCAGACGCCACCAGCATTTGGAAGAGGGAGACAGATAAGAGAGTTCGGTCTTGACAACGGAGTGATATTGTTTCCTGGCTCTCCTGAGGGTGGACACACACTTGTTTCGGGCTTTGTGAAAGGAAATGAGATTTCCTTCCGTTGGATTTGCTTTCCAGGAGACGAAAGCAAGTTGTTTCTGGGCAACAGCCTCACCACAAGATTCCGTGTACCATGGATGGGAGGAAGGGTATGACAACTGAAGACGAGATGGGATAAATCTGTGCATGAGAGAGAGCAATTTACTTTGGAAGAATTCCCAGGATGAGTTGATGTCAGAGGTGGTAGAGATGGGAGACCAGTCCAGATGATTGATGGCTGCTTGAAGACCGTGCCAGTTGGCCTGAGTGAAATGCCAGACTCGGACGCTGAGGAGGCTCCCTGAGAATGGTCAGAGAGATGTCCGCTTTAACAAGCACATGATCAGATGAGCCGATTGGAGCAGAAGAAGAGCAGCAGACATTTTCAGGGAAGTTAGTCATAACCAAGTCCAGAAGAGAAGATGCTCCGTTGACTGAGATACGGGTCGGGAAATTGACAGATTGTGTCAGTCCCAGTGAGTCGCAGAGGTCCTTTGCTGAAGAGCCATGGCTGGTGAGAGAGGTACCCACACCCAGCCAACTGGCATGGTGACAATTGAAATCACCACATATGAGGAAGAGAGAGTTGGGATGGGTAGATAGAAGTTGGTCCATATTATCAGACAGCGAGATGTAGATGGAGTCATCACTGTTTGGTGGACGGTACAACACACATATGAACAAGAGGTGGGAGCGAAGGGGAAGCCGTAGCCAGAGGTATTCCTGGGGGTGAGGTGGAGAGAGTGCAGTGCAGGGCGAGTGAGGAAGAGTTTTTTATAAAGATAGCAACCCCACCTCCAGGACGAGGCTCAGGTCTATCATACCGGAGGAGGGAGTAACCTGGGGCAAGGGGGAAGGGGCAAGGGGGAAGATTTGAAAGGGATGGGTGATGGGGAAGATTTGGAGGGGAGGGGCAAGGGGGAAGATTTGAAAGAGATGGGTGATGGGGAAGATTTGGAGGGGAGGGGTAAGGGGGTAGATTTGGAGGGGAGGGGTGATGGGGAAGTTTTGGAGGGGAGGGGGGATGGGTACGTTTTGGAGGGAAGGGGGGATGGGGAAGATTTGGAGGGGAGGGGTGAGATTGGATTTTGAAAAGTGTACGATTCATGGGAAACGAACATTTTTTGCAAAATTTTGGGAGTTTCGGGAATGTAGAAAAGAGGAACTGTAAGAAATGGTATTTTTTTTTGGAATGAATAGATTTGGTGAGCAAGACGAAAGCATCCTTTTTTAGGAGAAGAAGAAAAAGGTGTTATAATATATGACAGAATACAGTTCTTCAGGGGAGAGATTAAACATTTCTAACCACGTGATCACAAACAACGTGAACGAAGAACGAACGAACAAATAAGAACAACAAATAAACGAATAAGAACTGAGAAGGAAATATTTTTTGGGGGGGGGGGGGAGGGGGGGTTTGAGTAGAGATATTAAACAAGGAAGTATGGGGTGAACGACTGGGACGACACAGAGAACGAAAGTAATTGCAGCGCATTCGACGAACCGCTGAAAGAAAACAAAACCACAAGGTCGGAGACGGTAGCCTAAACCTACTAGTACTAGTACTAGGCCTCAGAATACGCGACACGAATTAACCGACGATTGTGTATACATGTACGAAAAATTAACACCGAAAATTTTCCTAAAGACACGCTATAGGTACACACACCAAAAGATAGATACAGTCTCGACAAAAACACAATTGTGAAACAATTACTTAGCTTCGAAAGCGTGAGCGCATGGAACAGCTTCGAAAAACGTGACCTCCAATCTAGCGCATGCACATTCGTCCAATATGGAACTACCCAGATTCTTCCTAGAGCTGGCCGTCCGACCAAACTGAGCAAACGGGCAAGAAGGACCTTGGTCGGGGTGGTGACCAAGAACCCAATGACCACACTGACAGAACTACAGAGTTCCTTAGCTCAGATTGGGCTAAGGCCCTTCACAGGTCTCTAAGGTCTCTGCAGCCCTTCACAAATCTAGGCTTTATGGGAGAGTGGTTAGAATGGAAGCTACTCCCGAGGAAAAGGCACATGACAGTATCCCTGGAGTTGGCATAAAGCCACGTGAAAGATTCAGAACATGAGGCAAAATATTCTGCGTTCTGATGAAACAAAATTGAAGACCCGAATGCAAAGCACTACGTTTGGCAGAAACCGAGCAGAGCTAATCACCCATTTAACACCATCCCTACAGGGAAGCATGGTGGTTACAGAAACATGCTATGGGGATGCTTTTCAGCAGCAAGTACTGGGAGACTTGTAAGGATAGAGGGAACAATAAATGGAGCCAAATAAGGGAAATAATAGAGGAGAACCTGCTTTGGAATGAAAAGACCACAGACTGCAGTGAAGATTGACATTCCAACAGGACAATGACCCCAAGCATACAGCTAAGGAAACACTGGAATGGGTTCAGAACAAGAACATGAAAGTCCTTGAATGACCCAGCCAAAGCCCAGACTTGAATCCCATTGAGAATCTGTGGAAAGACTTGAAGATTGCTTTTCACTGATGCTCCCCATTCAACTTAACAGAGCTTGAGCAAATCTGCAAGGAAGAATGGGAGAAACTCCCCAAATCCAGATTTGCAAAGCTGATACAGACACAGCCAAGAATACTTGAAGTTGTAGTCACTACCAAAGGCCCTCTAGTAAGTATTGGCTCAGTGGGTTGAATACTTACAGTCACATGAAAAAGTAAGTACACCCCATGTAAAGTTTTGACTTTTTCAACATATTTCAACATACAGCTATTTGATCTTCATTTCAACAATATTGATAGATAAAGGTGATATAATATAACAAATATCACGAAACATTTACGTTTTGTAGTCCATTGTATAATTTAAATAAACATAAATGCAAATTTTGCATATGGAAAAAGTAAGTACACACCTACATTTATCACGACTTCAAATACCTAAAATTAGAATCAGGTGCACCAGCTCAGGTGCAAATGATTAGACCATTGTTAGACAGGATCTTTAAATCTGGATTTAAACCTCAGACATTTAGTTTGGTTTGCTCTTTGTTGTTGAAGTGTGCGGCGTCACCATGCCTAGATCAAAAGAGCTCTCTGAGGCCTTCAGAAAGAAGGTTATAGATGCCTACGAGTCTGGGAAGGGATTTTAAAAGATCTCCAAACAATTTGAAATCAATCATTCGACTGTCCGGAAGATCATCTACAAGTGGAGAAGATTCCAAACAACTGCCAACTTGTTCAGGCCAGGCCGCCCCAGCAAGTTCAGCCCGAGAGCAGACCGCAAGATGCTAAAAGAAGTCTCTAAGAACCCCAGAATGTCATCACGGGACCGACAGGTAGCTCTTGCCACTGTTGATGTCAAAGTGCACGAGTCTACCATTAGAAAGAGGCTGCACAAATTTGATCTACATGGGAGGTGTGCCAGGAGGACACCTTTGCTATCCAGAAAGAACATCAGGGCAAGACTAAAGTTTGCCAATGAACACCGAGGCAAAGACCAGCACTTCTGGAACAATGTGCTCTGGACAGATGAGTCAAAGGTGGAGCTATTTGGCCACAGTACCAGAAGACATGTTTGGCGAAAACCAAAGACAGCATTTGACCACAAGAACCTGATACCAACTGTAAAGCATGGTGGTGGAAATATTATGGTTTGGGGCAGCTTTGCTGCATCAGGGCCTGGGCAGCTCACCATCATAGAATCCACTATGAATTCTTCATTGTACCAGAGGGTGCTTGAGGATAATGTGAGGCCATCTGTGGGAAAGTTGAAGCTCAACCGAAGGTGGACCTTGCAACATGACAATGACCCTAAACATACCAGTAAATCCACCAAGGAATGGCTGAAAAGAAAGAAATGGAGGGTTCTGGAATGGCCAGGTCAAAGCCCGGATCTAAATCCCATCGTGATGTTGTGGGGCGTTGAAATGAGCTGTGCATGCAATTGTGCATGCTATGCAACATTTTTTTGTTGAATAAATTATTGCAAAGTCAATTGTTCATTGTTTTTTGTCCAATTAGATCACCTTTATCTATAGATACTGTTTAAATGAAGATGAAATATTGATATGTCTACATATGTTAAAAAGATTTTTTTAAACATTTCATGGGGTGTACTTACTTTTTCCATATGCGAAATTTGCATTTATGTTTATTTAAATTATACAATGGACTATAAATAAAATAACCACCTTTAGAGGCCATTTTTCCCCGCAAGCGGGGGTTGGCCTTTTTCGGGAACCGTGGTTGTTGTTGTTTTTCGGTCCCCTTTTTGAAGCAATGTTTTACGGCCGGATGCCCTTCCTGACGCCAACCCTTTTTGCCGCCTATTAACGACAAACAGGGAATTACCAGTGAACTGGTCCTCAATTAGCCGACTTCGGAAGGATGACAGGCTGAGTCAACCCCCCTGGCGTAATTCAGCGATCGACCGGGATTCGAACCCAGGATCCTAGGATCCTAAGCTGGCACCCTAGCCGCTAGCCCAACACCAGGGTTACTACAAAATGTAAATGTTTCATGATATTTGTTGTATTATATCACCTTTATCTGTCAATATTGTTGAAATGAAGATCAAATAGCTGTATGTTGAAATATATTGAAAAAGTCAAAACTTTACATGGGGTGGACTTACTTTTTCATGTTACTGCATGTAAATTAGATAATTTTGTATTTCATTTTTAATTATTTTGTAAAATAATTCTAAAAACAAAATTCCACTTTGGCATTATGGGGTGTTATGTGCTGATCAGTGATGAAAAAAAATCTGAATTTCATCAATTTGAAATTCAGGCTGTAACACAACAAAATATGAAAAAAGTCATGGGGTGTGAATACTTTCTGAAGGCAATGTATTCTCCAGACCTTTAAACACTAGTGTCATAACTGTTGTTAAAGATTGTCTACATTGACTGTCATTGCACAAAATGATTCTAATAAGGTCAATAAAGTGTTCTTCCATCAATATTTGAACTCGGCATGTCTGAAAGCCTTCATTATTAAGCTTTTGCTGGATTACCCAAACCTAACTAAAAAAAAAATTCTTAAAGAAAAATAATAATAATTAAAAAAAATCACCATCTCTCCGAAAATATCCTAAAATGAGTGTTCAGTGGGATCCCGTGCTTGTAAAAGTTGATTCACTAAGAATTTTAAAAAATTATCAGCACATGTGTAAACCACCGTGTATCGATTTTTATGCTTTGCCAGATATTAATTAGCACTTGTTACATGTCTGCCCCACATTTTCAAAGTAACCATAATATTGTTGCGGATATGGCATTTGGCCTCCATATCCGCTTGTAAATATTCCCCTATTTCCCCAATACTCCCCAACTATCCCCAATCCCCCATTCCCTAGTCCCATTTTCTGTAAACAACACTCTGTAGACCCGACCTCCCCCTATTTCCCCCATTAAATGTCGTGCACCAGGTTCACCGCATCTCATGTAAGACAACTATAGGACATCTTGCTAGTTATTCTTAGTCTATGTCAGTTAAGGACTCGTTTCCATTAATTCTGACCCTTCGTTGCACCAGAATGTGATTGTATGGCATCGTTAGGAAGTTTAGGACCTCCAAATACCTCCCCGCAGCTCTTCCTCACAGTTCAACAACAACCACAACAACTACAACAACAACTACAACAACAACTACAACAACAACTACAACAACAACTACAACAACAACTACAACAACAGAGGGGCGCGGCGCGGCGTGCGGGGAGTGTGCGTCCTCACACCGGCTTGGTTAGCCGCCATTGCCATGTGCGCCCACGGGGTTACCACGAAGGGGCTGGCTGTCAGCTCCTCGTCAAGGGCGGAGCCGGTAACCCCCGCACCCAATGAGAAGCAACGGGCCGATTCCATCTGGGGCGGAGCTAACGAGCCGAGGGCGTGTCACTCCCCGCCGGATATGCGCAGAGACTTACCGGATGTGAGATGAGATGCGCCCCCAGCTTGAGAAGACAAGTCGCGACCTCCGAGCGCTGAGCGACCTCCCCGCATCATTGGACCGGACCGGGTCGATTCTGTCCTTGAGCCAAGAGTGCACCTTGAGCCATCGACTGCCCGCTTTCCTTGCCATCAATCCCCGTGTGAGTCAGTTTTGTCCTGTTTATCTGTCGTCTGTCGGGGCTAATATAAGACCGTGTTAAGTGCCTATCTTCCTATGCTGTCCCTCTCATTCCTGTAATCTAACCTTCCGCCATAATATAACCTCCTCCGGAGGTCTTGAGAACCGTATCCCTGGTGTCGTGTCATTTTAATCCCAGCCGTTGTGTCCTTTTCCTTCATTGATCTAGCGTAGCGCGACTCGGCCAAGGTTCGAGTATAATCGGGTAACTTGTGCGGACACGGCGGCCATTCCGCTCGGCCCACCATAACATCAAAGTCGTGTCTGTAACAATTGGTGTCAGGAGTGTCGGATTCGGACCTGGGACTAAATTTATTAGGCCCAAATTTTGGAACACCAATTGTACCACTAGGGTAACAATTGGTGTTGGGAGGTAGAATTCGATCCGGAGCGCGTTTCCCGCACTCGAAATTATAACGGCGAAATTTGATTTTGTTTTACGGAAATAAAAACCCGAATTTTGAAAGTCGCGCTATGGCGGATCAAGACAGCTGGGTTCCGGTAGAGGAGAGTGAGGCAGGGTCGGTCCAGGACCAAATTGAGGGACGCGAGGAGAGCGAAGCAGCGAGGGTAGCAGACGCACAAAATAGCGTCGTTGCGCCCGACGTTGCGGGGGCGCAAAATGGCGCCTCGCTGGTCACCGCGCCCGCGACCGTGGCAGCGCCCCTGGTGGATCCGAACCTTTTTATGTTGCAAATGAGGGCCCTTATGGAACAAATGGGTGAGCAATTGGGAGACCAAATTAGAGGTTTGAAAAGCAGTATGGGACAAATGGGGAACCGGATGGAGGCTCAGAATGAGCAATTGGGGGTAATGGGAAACCAAATGGGGGTAATGAGGGACGAAGCGAGGGGTACCGGTGAGGGGTTAGACAATAATTTTAAGGAGTTAGACAAGAAATTTGGGAAGTTAGACGACAAATTTGAGGGGTTAGACAACGGGATAAAAGAGGTGAAAAATGGGTTAATGGGGGTAGAAAATAGAATGGCTGCCCAGGAGAATCAGATAGAGGGAGTGAAAAATGGGTTAGAGGGGTTAGAAAACAGGATGGAAGGCAAATTGAGGGACATGAGGGACCAAGCGGAAAGGGAAGTTAACCAAATGGGGCAGCAGATAGAGGGGATCAGAATGGGGGTAGAAACCAAACTGGATGCTCACAGGGAGGAAATGGAGCAGATGAGGGTGGCATCTGGGCAGGAGATGCAAGTGATGGGAGAGGAGATCAGAAGAGGAGTGAGTGAGGAGGTCGGAGGAGTGCGCGAGGAGGTGAGGCACTGTAAGGAGCACATGGAGAAGGAGGTGAGAAAGGGGACTGTATAGTTACAAGGGGGCATAGAGGACCTGACGCAGGAGGTGGAACAGCTGACGGAGGGACAAAAAGGACTAACGGAGCAGGTTCAAAGGAACACTGCGGTATTAGGAGGGTTAAAGGCGACGCAGAAAGAACTAAAAGATGACTTGATAGCGACGAAGAGGGAATGTCAGATGGTACGTGAGGGACTGACAACGAGGTTGGACGAGGTGATAGAGGTAATGGAGACGAAGGACCGGCAGGTGAGGACGCACATGGAAACGGTCAAGGTAGCCTTGGAGGACGAGCTTGAGGAGACGTACCGGGGAATAAAAGAGGTGAAGCAGAAATTAGAAGAAGTGGAAGAAGGGGTGAGCGAAATTAAGAAGCGACGTAGAGGGGATAAGAAAGAGATAAAAGAGGAGATAAAAGAATTGGTCCAAAGTCTGTGTTTGGATCGTGATGATGTGCTCATTAACCGGATGAGGGATTCGCAGGTGATGGAGGAGAAGCGAAGAGGAAGAGGACCCGGTGTAAGTGGTGACCAATATGGTCGTGCGTATGATGCGCCAGGGGATTTAAGAAGCTTGGGGGTCGAGATGGACCCGGGTGTTCGTGAGAGGCCGTTGGTGAAGTGTGCGACAGGTCTGGTGTGCGAAAAAGGAGGTGTGCAAGAAAGTCCGACTCTGGGGTGTGTGAGGAAAAAGTGCGTGCCAAGGAGTAGTGAGGGTGCTGGCGAGAGTGAGTCGGTCGTAGCGCGTGTGCGAGGGAGTACATGGAAGCGCGGTGTGGTGAGTGTTACAGAGGGTGTGACGGGAGAGTGTGCGCGAGAGAGGTGTGTAACGGACGGGTGCATGAGGAAAGAGTGCGCTGTCAAGAGTAAGGGTGAGTGCGTTGTCAAGAATGGAGGTGAGAGTAGTGAGAGTGACAAGGAGCGTGAGTTGGTTGTGACAGGTGAGAAAGGAAGCACACCTGGAATGGTAGAGCGTGAGTGGGAATGCACGCTGGAGTTGGTGGTGAGGCACGTGGTTGGGTGTGCGAATGAGAGCACACCTGTGATTGTCACAGAGGAGGTGACAGAGGAGGGGGCGCGAAGAGGTGTGTTGGTGAGGTGTGCGACCAACGAATGTGTGCCAAAGAGTTCGGTGGTCAGGTGTGTGACCAAGGCTGTGAGTGGAATGGGTGTACCTGGGTGTGTAAGGAAAGGTACGAGGAGCATGGAAACGGCTGGATGTGTGAGCAAGGAACGGGCTGCGGGGTGTAAGCGTCCAGGTGAAGCATCGACGGTAACCGGTTTAGAGGTTAGAGCGACTTTTAGCCGAATCGGGCCCTCGGTGCGTGCTGGGCCTCGCTTTGAACGGCCGCGTCCGTGCTCCACTAGGCGGAGCGGGCGGCTGGATAGGAAGGGTCGTCATGGCGACCACTTTTTGTTGAGGCATTCCGGCAGGTCGAGATCGAGCCATGGGATGGCTCCGTGCCGAGATGGTGCGTGGGATCTCGGCCCGGGTAAACCTCCTTCCCTGCACCGAATGCGGGACGTGTCCAGCCGCTGGCACCAAACAACCCGCATTCATGGCTTGGCTTTACGAAGCCGGGCTTTGGATAGGAATTGGCGCACCGAGAGGCATTAGTGAGTAGACTGGGTGATGAGGTTAGTGTTTTGGACCCAAAATTAGAGAAAAACAAAATTTGATGATTGGCAAGGGATTGGCAGTAGTGATTGGCAGATGATGGGTAGTGATTGGCAAATTTTTAATTTGTTGAAATTTGATGTGCAAAATTGGTAGTGAGCGATGGGCCCGGTGGGTAAGGCTGGCATCCCTGCCGCCCTTCCCATGGGGGCAAAGGAGCAATAGTTTAGGGGGTGTATGGCAGTGAAAACTAGCCCGGGTGGGTTAGGTTATATTGATAGGGCCCTAGAAGATGACATTAGGTAACGTTAAGTTTAGTTAGTGACTGATACCTGTAGTGGGGACGCAGGTAGTTTAGTGTGGATGATAATGACGTGGGAGCGCAATAGTTTAAAGGGACGACTGGGAAGCGCAAGTTTCAGAGGGGAGTAGTTAGATGAGATGATGCCGTGTGTGTGAGAATTGAACAGGTGTGATTGCACAGGTGTGCAACTGGACAGGTGTGTGGAACAGTGTGTGAGTAATAAGTGTTGTGGATCAGCGCGAATGCGCTTGGGGAGAGAAGGGTGCAGGTGGCACCAGGTGTGAGAGCACAGGTGTGCAGGTACAGGTGTGTGGAGAGAGTTGGAGTAAGTGGTACGGAGTGGTGTGCATGGTGCGAAGGTGTGGATGGGGGAAGAGTGGACCCCTTTCACGAGTACCCGGGGCGGGTAGTGTAAGTGTTAGGTAGAGGGTATAGGTAAATTGTGGTTGGATATTGGCATTTGTGGTGCGGTTGCAGAATGGTGTTGTGGATGGGTGCATTAGTGTTGTGGAAATGGCTGGGCGTGTAGCCTGTTAGTGTGTGTAGTTGGTTGGGCACTCCACCACTGTGAGGATGTCGGCCAGGTGAGGCCGCAGGTGGGCTCTGGGAGCCGGTAGTTGTGAGTGGGTGCCTGAGGATCCCGGGTGTGGATCGGGCAGCCCAGTGCCAGAGAGGGCACCGAGTGGGGAGAGCGCCAGAGGGCCTTCCCCAGGTAGTTAGGTTAGGGTAAGGAGCAGGTAAGCTCGGAGGCAACTGCAGTGGTGGAGGTGTGCAGGTGGGTAGACCCGCTGGGAGAGGTACACGCCACAGCCCAGAAATTGTGCGAGGGCACCGGGAGATGAATCGGGGGAGTGAGACCCCAAATTGAAAAGCACCACAGTTTGGTCAATGGGCATTGGTTTTTAGAACCCATAGTGTAAGAGGGCCAATAGTTTGGCAGGGAAAGACCCCGGGTAGTGTAAAGTTGTTAAAGTCATTTAGGAAATAGTTAGGATTGATGAACCTGTCGCACCATACGCAGCCACTTACCTGTGGTGATGATGACTCCACACCTGTGTTTTCTTTGTTTTGTTGCAGGAAATGAGATTGCTGTTGGATTTGTGAGACGCATCACGACGTGGATGAGACATTGGGGTGATTCCATCTCTCCCTCCTTAGGAGGGACTGATGATGAATTGGTAATGGCAAATTTTGATGTTCAGTTGGAGATGGCAAATTTTGATGAGAGTTGAAAATGGCAAATTTGATTGGTTAGGAGGGAGAGAAGACGAATTTGGTTTATGGGAGGAACGGGGAAGACAGTAGGGACGTTTGTGGATTTGTAAAGTAGATGTTTATGGCTAGTGTTGTGTTTTGTGGATACAGTAAGGGGTAAGGGAGGGGCCATGTAGGTTACCTGGTGGGGGGGGGGGGCGTACGGTAGGAACGTACCTGTCTCACCTGGTTCCCATGTGCCCCCAGTGTGCATTACCTTACATTGCGTGCACTTTTGCGCCCTTACCACCTTACTCACTTGTCTTCTTCTTTTGTCTCCCACCTCCGAGGATCTGGCTTTGGGGTAGAGAGAGAGGAGAGAGAGGTGCTGGCTACGCAGTTGTGGGCCTGCACTTTCGCTGCTTGCTGCCTGGATCGATACACCATATGGACCGCAATGTTGGTGGCCACCCACAATGGACCGCAGTTCTTTTGCGGCCAAGCACCACCCGTGGATGGACCTATGGGTCAACGTGGCACCTATGCCATACAGGTGAACCATTTTTAGTTGGCCCCCTGAAGGCCACAATACAGAAATGGACGCGGTTGGCGCCTTTCTTTATTTTTTAAAGAAGTAAGAAGGCCAAGTGCACCACATGAAGGCAAGACCAGCGGCAGAACATCGGCCGGCTGCGACACCACCGGTGATTTATAAACACTTTATTGGTGCACCGGATGGTGCTGACTGTGTGATGGGGTGGTGCTTTTGGTGCTGGGAAGGGGTGCTCTGCACATTATTAAAGGCCGTAAGGCCACAGAGCACTCGTGGGTTGGTGTATCGATGCTGGCATGCGTGCTCTCTCTATGCATAACATCTGCATGTGTTCCTCCAAAAACAGGTCCTGGATCGTAGTGTAAATATCAGCGTAGTCTTGTAAATAATGCTCCCTACCGGCTGTATGTTTAGTTTGCGAATTCTTTCCGCAATTCGGTTATCCTGTGGGTGTGGTTTCTGTGTGGAGAAGGGTGCAACGTCGCAGGGGGACATATTTACTCGTTTGTGAATATCTGTAAAACTGTCGCACTCAGGGTAGAGTTAATAGTAGAGGGAACTACATCTGAGTGCCACACTAAAATAGGTAAAAATTTATCGGGTCGGGACGCCCCGAGGGTAGAGAAGGGTGCAATGTTGCGGATATGGCATTTGGCCTCCATATCCGCTTGTAAATATTCCCCTATTTCCCCAATACTCCCAACTATCCCCAATCCCCCATTCCCTAGTCCCATTGCCTGTAAATAACACTCTGTAGAACCGACCTTCCCCTTTTTCCCCATTAAATGTCGTGCCCAGGTCCACCGCATCTCACGTAGACAACTTTCAGACATCTTGCTAGTTATTCTTAGTCTATGTCAGTTAAGGACTCGTTTCCATTAATTCTGACTCTTCGTTGCACAGAATGTGATTGTATGGCACCAGTAGTGAGTTTAGGACCTCCCCTTACCTCCTCCCATCTTCCCCCCATGAAACAACAACCACAACAACTACAACAACAACTACAACAACAACTACAACAACAACTACAACAACAACTACAACAACAGAGGGGCGCGGCGCGGCGTGCGGGGAGTGTGCGTCCTCACACCGGCTTGGTTAGCCGCCATTGCCATGTGCGCCCACGGGGTTACCACGAAGGGGCTGGCTGTCAGCTCCTTGTCAAGGGCGGAGCCGGTAACCCCCGCACCCAATGAGAAGCAACGGGCCGATTCCATCTGGGGCGGAGCTAACGAGCCGAGGGCGTGTCACTCCCCGCCGGATATGCGCAGAGACTTACCGGATGTGAGATGAGATGCGCCCCCAGCTTGAGAAGACAAGTCGCGACCTCCGAGCGCTGAGCGACCTCCCCGCATCATTGGACCGGACCGGGTCGATTCTGTCCTTGAGCCAAGAGTGCACCTTGAGCCATCGACTGCCCGCTTTCCTTGCCATCAATCCCCGTGTGAGTCAGTTTTGTCCTGTTTATCTGTCGTCTGTCGGGGCTAATATAAGACCGTGTTAAGTGCCTATCTTCCTATGCTGTCCCTCTCATTCCTGTAATCTAACCTTCCGCCATAATATAACCTCCTCCGGAGGTCTTGAGAACCGTATCCTGGTGTCGTGTCATTTTAATCCCAGCCGTTGTGTCCTTTTCCTTCATTGATCTAGCGTAGCGCGACTCGGCCAAGGTTCGAGTATAATCGGGTAACTTGTGCGGACACGGCGGCCATTCCGCTCGGCCCACCATAACATCAAAGTCGTGTCTGTAACAATATATTGAAGGTATTATTTATTACTAGCAGAAGTACCCGGCATTGCCGGGTGGGGGAGGGGAGGTGAGGGGGAAGGGGAGGGGAGGGGAACGGGGGGGAGGGAGAAGAGGGGGGAGGGGGAGGGGGGAGGGGAGGAGAGGGTGGGAGGGGGAGGGGGAGGGAGAGGGGCGGGAGGGGGAGGGGGAGGGGGAGGGGCGGAGGGGAAAGGGGTGGGGGGGAGGGGGAGGGGG
Source organism: Myxine glutinosa (assembly GCF_964187855.1). NCBI lineage: Eukaryota > Metazoa > Chordata > Myxini > Myxiniformes > Myxinidae > Myxine > Myxine glutinosa. Next base: position 115,387,509 of record NC_136268.1, on the reverse strand, counting down.
ATGGGGAGGGAAATGGGGGAGGGGGAGGGGGAAAAGGGAGGAGGAAAAGGGTGAGGGAGGGGGAAAGGGAGGGGGAGGGGGAAGATGGAGGGGAGGGGGAGGGTGAGGGGAGAAGGGGAGGGGGTAGGGTGGAGGGTGAAGGGAGGGGGGGAGGACGGAGGGGGGAGGGGGACGGGGGAGGGAAGGGGGAGGGAAGGCAAGGGCCAGTCAACAATGACGTTGCAGTTCTCATGGTCGGAGAGCAGCACAACAATCGCGACATCGTCCTGCATCTTCGCAACAGCACGAAGCGGATTTTGGAGACTCACCGATCCTGTGACGCCCTCCAGTACCGGCGTTGCCGGGCGGGGGAAGGGAGATCCGTACATTACACACATTACAACATTACACACACACAAACTGTGTTTTATGTTCAATGGTCTGGCGGCGGGGATGGAACATCACGTGATCGCTCTGAGCGAATCAGCGCGCTGCTCTGCCACCGCTCAGATTCCATGTATAATATTCCTCGCTGAAATGCGCTGAGGTAAATATGAATAAAAAATATGGATCTCATCAAATATTTTTAGGTCGGCCATGTCTGTGCCAAATATCAAGTACGTGAGCCTCTCCGTTTCGGAGTCTATCGGTAACATTACACACACAAACTGTATTTTATGTTCAATGGTCTGGCGGCGGGAATGGAACATCACGTGATCGCTCTGAGCGAATCAGCGCGCTGCTCTGCCACCGCTCAGATTCCATGTATAATATTCCTCGCTGAAATGCGCTGAGGTAAATATGAATAAAAAATATGGATCTCGTCAAATATTTTTAGGTCGGCCATGTCCTTCCCAGGCTCAATGGCCATGTCTGTGCCAAATATCAAGTACGTGAGCCTCTCCGTTTAGGAGTCTATCGGTAACATTACACACACACACAAACTGTGTTTTATATATATATATATGATCTATGTCGCTACGGTAACAGCACCACTTTACAACTTCACAATTCACATCATAGCACATCTTAAGGAAGGGATAATAAACTTTAAAGTCATGCGTGGTGTGGGTTGTGTGGAGCGTTACTATAATAACAGCTGGCCAAAATAAATGGTGTCCGTTGTATGTATAAAAAAAGGAAAAAAAAGAAGAAAAAAAACTTTTGACAGCCTCACATGGAGCTTTTCATCTGTAGTGATCCATCTCTTTTAGCACCAATGCCTAGATGATTCCAAGATGAATCCATGGACACCTTAATGTTTGAAAATCAGCCGAGTTATTTAAGTGTCTAAAGGTCCCAGAACCCTAAATCCAAATTTGAACAGCCTCTCCTATCTACATTGGTGACTCCCCCCCCCTCCCCCCAACCCCCACTCCCCTCGACTTGATGTGCCTAAAATGCCTTTTTCGAACTGATGTTTTACCCTGACTCATAAATCCTGCCTCAAAATCTGGCGGTGAGACTAATTACAGCATCATATAAGCTATGCATCATCAGTTAGTTTAGTTCGCATCCCTTTCCTCACTGTTCTCTCATCCTACAAGAGTTGAATAATATATCCTCCATTCAAGTAGATAAGCCATTAGAGTGCAGTCGTTTGTTTCCTGGGTGTGCAAGATGTTTGCACAACAAAGCCGATTTCCTGAGCTCGACATCAAAATTAGGAAACGGTCAAAACTCAACGCAATGGCCTCTAACAAACAATAAAAATCATCTGAAAGGGCAAACAAAGTAGTACAACAAAACGAAATTACAATTTACCCCCTTCCTCCCCAACTCCTCCATTCATCTCCTCGTGAAAACCAAAAACACTTAACGTCACGTCGCGCACAGACCGACAAGCCCAGAGCGTGACTTGCCACGGTGGTTCTAATGTGAAGCCAAAATTGCCTTGCATGTCTGTCTGTCTTCCAACCTTTGCCATCTCGCCACATCAGCTCGTAAGAGCAAGATATCCGCCAGACAATATTTTTTGCTTTCAACAGTAATCGCAACAATTGGCAGGAATCTGCACAAATCAAAGTTCCATATAGGACAAAGATGCAAGAAGACTAGGCAGGAAGATTTTATGAACACGAGTAAAAGGCTTTAACGCCGAACTAACACAAAACAAGGTGAAGCTCTGCAGGCCTTTGCTTGCTCTTTCTTGGCAGTGTTGACGGTGAGACTCAGGTTGGTTACGGTCAGATTCCATACTTGGCCGAGCCACTATGTAGGGGTACAGCAGCTACCTGCCAGAACAAGCCTGTGACACGCAGTCGCCTGCTAAAAGTCGTTATACAAACACGTAATGTGTGAGATGGTGGAAAGGAATGTGTTGGGATAAAGCACAACCGAGAGGAAAAGAGAAAACAGGGAAGGGAAGAGTCGACGAGAAGAAGAGTTGTTTTTGGCATAGGAATATTAAGACATACACCAAACATATATAATACACTTGTCCATTACACAGGTAATCTTCCAATACTTTGTGCGATAATGTAATGAAATGTGCAACTTCCCCATACAATTTGGGAAGTTTTTATTCTTTACTTTTTCTTCAAACGGTCCTTGTGAATTAGCAACGTTTGGTGCCGAAACAGACGAGACAATATTCTTGCTTCTCAGACAATCTCAGTTAATTGAGTTTATGACAAGTTCAGTAACTGACACTGAAAATCTAACACCAGCAGGATAAGAAAAAAAACCCTACACAATGACTTTTTTTATTTTCTTCTTTACTGTGACAGTGTGCCATACTCTTTACATAGCGTTGGTCTGTTGAAGCAGATTCTTAGCAACAATTATACTGGGTGGTTTGCCATTGACTTCCAAGCGCTGTTTGTCCATGCTCTATCATGTGAGATGCTGACCTACAAGCAAGGAAGCAGCGCGTACTTGTTTGATTTATTTTTAAGTATTTCGTATAACCCGGCAAAGGTTTGATGTTGGTATAACTTTAGTATAACTATCCCTGGTGTTGGGCTAGCGGCTAGGGTGCCGGCTTAGGATCCAAGGATCCTGGGTTCGAATCCCGGTCGATCGCTGAATTAACGCCAGGGGGGTTGACTCAGCCTGTCATCCTTCCGAGGTCGGCTAATTGAGTACCAGTTCACTGGTAATTCCCTGTTTGTCGTTAAAGGCGGCAAAAAGGGTTGGCGTCAGGAAGGGCATCCGGCCGTAAAACATTGCTTCAAATAGGGGACCGAAAAACAACAACAACCACGGTTCCCGAAAAAGGCCAACCCCCGCTTTGCGGGGAAAAATGGCCTCTAAAGGTGGTTATTATTTTTTTTTTTATATAACTTTAGTATAACTCACCATTACATTATGTTGTCTGGTTATATACATTTATACATTTACATACATACATGTGTATATATATATATATATATATATATATATATATATATATATATATAATACTAGCTTGGCTCGGCTCGCTACACCACGTGTCGTTACTGAGGAACGGGCTTGTTTTAGCTGAGGATAATGACTGTACCTGAGTTGCTGTGTTGACATGATTTACACCAATTATAATACAAACAATTATTTTGCACAAATTTATTTGTAGTGTTTGTGATATTACATTTTTATAAGCAATTTAGGTTGAAGATTTAGGTTGAAAAAATATATAAAATTCAAAAAAGACCCCTCAGCACACACATAGGGGAGGGGTAGGTGCAGACTGGAAGTTTGGGACGATTACACCTCACCACCACGTAATTCAAAACACCTCACCACCACGAAATTAAAAACACCTCACCACCACGTCATTTAAAAACACCTCACCACCACGTAATTCAAAACACTTCACCACCACGTCATTTAAAAACACCTTACCACCAAGTAATTCAAAACACCTCACCACCACGTAATACAAAACACCTCATCACCACATAATTAAAAACACCTCACCACCACGTAATTATAAATACCTCACCACCACGTAATTCAAAACACCTCACCACCATGTGATTTAAAAACACCTCACCACCACGTAATTCAAAACACCTCACCACCACATAATTCAAAATACCTCACCACCACGTGATTCAAAACCACCACAACGTTATTAAAAACACTTCACAACCACGGAAGCAAAAGTTTGAGGGAGTCGTTAAGTGACAACACAGACACTGCCCAGATGTGTCGATATAGAGATAAATGACTGTACCCGAGTTGCCGTTTTGTCATGGTTTAAATCAATCATAATTCAAACAATAATTCAAAATATTCAATATTCAAATGTATTTGTAATATACGTGATATCACATTTTATAAACAATTGAAGTTGAAAACTTAAGTTGAAAAAAAAAATTCCCCCCAAAAAATTCCAAAAATAAATTTTTCTAAAATTTTTCAAAAGAATACCCTTAGGACATACCGACGGGAGAGATATGTGCATACCAGAAGTTTGGTACGATTTCACAAAAGTTTGAGAAAGTAGTGCAGTGACAACACAGGACAACACAGGACAACACAACACAGGACAACACAGGACAACACAACACAGACACTGCACAGATATATATATATAGATGAGATCGGTTTCTGAGGTTTGGGACATGGAATGTAGGGACAATGACAGGGAGATCAGGAGAAGTGGTGGAAGTATTGGTCAGAAGAAGAGTGGACATATGTTGCGTGCAGGAGACGAGATGGAAGGGAAGTGGTGTGAGAATGTTGAAGGGTAGGCAGGGACAGAAATACAAGTTTGTGTGGCAAGGGTGCCCGGAAGGGGTGAATGGTGTTGATGTCCTGTTTTCTGAGGAGTTTGTAGACAGTGTGGTGAGTGTGACTAGAGTGACTGAAAGGTTGATGATGGTGAAAATGATGATTGGAAAGCTCTTGGTGAACGTCATCTCGGGATATGCTCAGCAGGTTGGTCGGAGCGATGAAGAGGACACGTTCTGGTGTGCGATAGAGAAGCTGATGGAAAACGTGAAAGATGAGGAAGTTGTTGTGGTAGGAGGAGATCTACATGGACATGTGGGAAGGAGTATGGATGGTTTTGAGGGAGTTCATGGGGGTTACGGATATGGTGTGAGGAATGGAGAAGGTGAATGGATTTTGGAGTTTGCTGATGGAGCTGATTTGTTGATTTGTAATACTCAGTTCCAGAAAGAGGATAATAAACTTGTTACATACACGTCATGGGGACCGCAAAGCTAACCCCCACTCTTGCAGGGAAAATGGCCTTAAAATGCCTGTTGTTGTTGTTATTAGACATCCTACAGATGTAAATGAACACTTGTTTTACCATGCGTGCATTGCACATCACGTGCAGCAAATTACAGTTCCCTGTGCCTTGTATTTATTGTGATTTTAAAAATACCACTTCCGTATACCGACCTTGAAGCTCAGTTTGCAAGCCACCGTCTACAATTCCAATGTAAGAGGAATAATTACTCTTCTTTTGGGTCTTGGGTTATTTTGTGTCCATGGAGTATTTTGTGTCCTCTAGGTCATTTGGGTCCTTGGGGTCTTTTGGGTCTTCAGGATCTTTTAGGTCGTCAGCGTCTTTTGTGTCTTCTGGTTCATCGGCGTCTTTTGCGTCATTTTAGTCTTTTCGGTCCTCTCGGTCTATTGAGTCATTTGAATATTATGGGTCCTCAATCTGGATATTTGGAGTATTTAAGGGTATTTGGGGTATTTTGTGTCTTAGGGGTAATTTGACCCTCTCGGGTCCACTGGGTCCTCAGGGTCTTTTCGGTGTTTTGGTTTGTTTGTGTCTTTGGGGTCTTTCAAATCTTTAAGGGTCTTTGGGGTCTTTTCAATCTTTTCAGTAACCAGAATCTTTTGGGTCTTTTCAGTCTTTGGGTCCTTTGGGTCTTCCTGGTCTTTTTGGTCATTTTGGTCTTCAGGATATTTTCGATCTTTTCGGTCTTTTGGGTATTTAAAGGTCTTTGGGGGGTATTTTGGGTCTTTCAGTGTCTTTTGGGTCTTCATGGTATTTTGGGTTTTTTGAGGACCTTGGGGTCTTTTGGGTTTTCAGGATCTTTGGGGAATTTTGGGTCTTCAGGGTCTTTTGTGATCTTTTTGGTCTTTAAGGTTCTTGGGGTGTTTTGGATTTTCAGGGTATTTTGGGTTTTTGTGATTTTTTAGTCTTTAAGGTTCTTGGGGTATTTTGGGTTTTCAGGGTCTTTGCAGTCTTTTAATCCTCTGGGTCAATTGGGTCCTTGGGGTCTTCAGGGTCTTTGGGGTATTTTGGGTCTTCAGAGTATTTAAGTGTCTTCGGGGTATTTTGGGTCAATTTGTGTCCTCAGTGTCTTTTGGGTCTTTGGGGTATTTTGGATCTTCAGAGTCCTTGGGGGTCTTCTGAGTCCTTGAGGTCTTTTGGGTCTACAGGGTATTTTGGGTCTTCAGGGTCTTTTCATTATTTTGGGTCTTTGGGGTCTTCAGTGTATTTTGGGTCTTCATGGTCTTTTGGGTTTTTAACAGTCTTCAGGGTCTTTTGGGTCTTCAGGGTATTTTGGGTCCATTCGGTCTTCAGGGTCTTTTTGATCTTTTGGGTCTTTGGGGTATTTTGGATCTTCAGAGTCCTTTGGGGTCTTCTGAGCCCTTGGGGTATTTTGGGTCCTCTTGGTCATTCGGGACCTCGTGATTGTTTGGGTCTCTTGGAATCTCTGGGTCTTTTGGATCCTTGGGGTCTTCAGGGTCTTTGGGGTCAATTGGGTATTTTGGGTCTTTTGGGTCCTCAGAGTCTTTTAGGTCTTTTAACCGGTAAAGACACAGTCTTGTTCAAAGATTGCCCATTAAACCCCCACCCCCCTACTCAAATCCCTCTTAAAGCACGACGCAAAGCCTTTAAAACCTACCGTTATGAAGGGGGACAGACACACACATACACAAACACACATTGTGTTTTGGGTGATTATAAATATAAATCAATTTATAAATTGATTTATATTTATTATAAATATAAATCAATCCATTTAAATCACGTTTTATATGGTAGATGAGGGCCGTAACGGAAGTCATGAGCATCAGTGGACTCCAGGAGTTTGTGCCAAATATAGTAGAACACCAGTTTTTAGTGACATCTATCTATCTGTCCACTCCAATATAAACACAGGCTTGGCACATGCACACCACTGGTGTTCCCACAATCCATTGTAACAAAATATCTGTCAACGACATATCATTTCACTAACATGCAGTGATTGAATTCCTCATGAACGAGAACATCTCAGCGACAGATATCTACAGCCAATTGAGTTAGGAGTACTCAGAGATGCCTGCTTAGGCGCTAGGAGTGTCAGAAGGTGGGCGAAACACTTCAAAGATGGAAACACGAACATCGCCGATCATCCACGCTGTGGTCGGACCGAGAAGAGCCACAACTGAAAGCACCAAGCAGACAGTTGATGCACTCATCAATGAGGTCCTAAAGGTTGACGGTTCGGGAGATCACAGCACAGCTTGGCATAGGACACCATGCTGTACAGGAGATGATAGCAACCTTAGGGTATCGGAAAGTTTGTTCCCGTTGGGTTTAGTCAGGTTCACTATGTTTTTTCGTTCAAAATCATGGTAGATTAGCAAACCTATACATTTTTGGAAACGTTATTACATGGAAAATCTGAAAATAAATGTTTACATTTGCCGATTCGACCAATTCGACCAATTCGACCAATCGACCAATTCCATTCGACCAATTCGACCATTCGACCATTCGACCAATCGCTTCGATCGACCATTCGATCATTCGACCAATTCGATCGATTCGATTCGATTCGATTCATCGAATTCGATTCGATCGACCATTCGACCAATTCGACTTGCCAATCAATTTGACCGACCTTTGCTTGTGTGGAACGGACTGTGAAAACGATGCGGACTATATTGTCGGATACGACACACAGGACAGTGATGACGAACTCTAAATGGCATATTCTGTAATCGTGTATGTTTGATGCCATTGACTGCCTGTGTATATTTTGTCATTGACTGCCTGTGTAGATGTGAAGTTATACTGACTGCATGTGTATGTATGATTTTGCTGACTGCATGTGTATGTTTGGTGATATGAATTATTGTGACACATGTTGATGTTATTAACTGCCTGTACAAAATGATAACATGTATTTGATTATGCAACTTATAGCGAATATAAAGACAGTATTTTGCAATTCAAAACCTTTGATTCGTGTCTTACCATTCCCCATAGCACTAATTTGATACTTTCATTGGATTCCTTGTCCCTGAAAATATAGGTTTAGTATATTTTAAAAAGTTTTTAGGGTAATTAGAGGCAGAAATAGAACAAAATATGTATTTTACAGTGGCCATTTTGAAAATCCAAAATGGCCGCCATACAGGTATCTCTCCAAATGCAAACATTGATTTTTAGTTTCCTTATGCTATAACCTTTCCAAAAATGTATAGGTTTGCTCATCTACCATGATTTTGAACGAAATATAATTTATTGACATAATGAACCTGACTAGTTCCTGGTTTACTTACTGAAGTAAACAAAAACACACACATGGGTGTGTCATCACAGTTACTTCAATGACATGCTGCAAAAGGTGATGACTTCTGTTCGGTATTGTGACAGGTGATGAAAGTTGGTTCCACCATTTCGACCCAGAAACCAAGGAGCAAAGCATAAGAAGAAACCACAAAGCGTTTCTGTGAGATCGATCAGCTATCTCCGTGCTGCTGATCTGTTCAACCAGAACTGAAAGGGGCATCACAAAAACAACAACAACCTGCTGCTCCTCTCAAACCAATGGTTGGACGACCTATATCTGAAGAGGTTGCGACAATGACCCTGGACATATATTAGGCATTCGACAGTAAGGGATCCTGCTTTTCTTGCCAAACTCTCGCCTACTGTAGCATACAAAGCCACCTTTATTCCTGTATTTCTGATTAACTACACACATGCAGTCAATGTGGAGCTTTCAATTGAACCCTGTCCTCTTCTCTTCTCCACAAGTGGAGGCTGGAATGCCTCAAGGCATTGTCTTGGACTCTGTTATGCTCCTCATCTACATATGCGACCTATCCCAAGCTCTGGGAAACCTCTTCTTTTTGTGGATGACTCCACATTGCGATGTATAGTATACCCTATCCCATTGATAGATAGAGAGCATCTGTGTACACTGCTTATCTGCAATTGATTTGATGCTGGTCTAATAAATGAAACACGTCCTTCAATCTTAGCAAATGTCAAAGTCTCATGCTGTATCTCCATAAGAATCATCAAATGCATCGACCTATTTCCATGGTCAGCCACTGAAATAGGTTGAGTCTCTTGAACTTCTAGGATTCACCATCAGCCATGACCCTCTCTTGGGGAAACCACATTGCAAAGCTGCCATACTCACAACCTGCAAGACGTTTGTTAATAGCTGAATGGCTTTCTCGAAGAAGTGGAAAAAGAAATGCACAATCATTAAGAAAGAGGAAGAAAAAGAAGAACAGCTCATTTCACACCTTCAGACGCCAAGGGCTGCCAAGGCAGTTTTCCCATTAGTTATGGGGCACAATCCTGGACGGGTCGCCACTCTCACGCAGGATACTTGAATGGCTCATTCTTCCCAGTAACTGGTATTCATTTTTTCAACCTTGGTAGGATGATTGGCCGAGTCAACTCACATGGTGTTTTTTTAACGGCACACCAGGGACTCAAACTCGGTATCCTAAGATTTTAAACCAGCCACCTTACCCGTTAAACAAACATGAGGCTTCATTAAGTGCAAATGAAAATTGATACAACACATTTTCAAGGAGATCAAGGGAAGGAAAAGAAGACCCGCAGTTTTGCTTGGATTTTGAAGCAACAACTCATTTTTAACTGCTAATAGGAGAAAGCAAATTTGTTGGACTAACTGAACGGCAAAAAGAAACGTGTTCAGGTAGGTTAGCCAATGGGAGGAAATCGGTCGGTCACATTCACCAAGAAGTAGTGAAAAATTGACTTTTTCATGCAATTACCTCCACCACCAAAGGTGGACTTGGCAAATCTGTTTGTCACTCATGTCTTTGTTTGTGAGCAGAATATCTCAAAAAGATGTAAAAATCTCAGATTAATATCCACCAGCTTACTACATCCAAAGCTTCATTATTTTGCGTCAAATAATTACGTACCGTGAAATGGGGTGAATAGGGACAGCAAGGTGAATGGGGACACAAACTGAAAAAAAGTTCGGAAACCTTTTTCGCTGAAAATTGATAACCATACTGATTTGTTGATATTTGGGTTGAAAGTGTTCTCTTGTTTTTTTAAAAAGCAACTTATAGTCCCTATTAACCCATTATCTATCTATAATTCCAGTAATCTCTGTGTGTGTGTGTCTGTGTGTGTGTGTGTGTGTGTGTCTGTGTGTGTGTGTGTGTGTGTGTGTGTTTGTCTGTGACCGCTGTTTCTCGACAACCACGGGTCCGATCTAATTGAAACTTGCCAGATATATTGCTGGGGACCTGAGGATGTGCCTTTTCAAGGTTTCATATTAATCGGAGAAGTAGTTACCGAGCTATGGCGATTTAGCCGTTCGCCGTTCGCTTTGGCTTTGCGAATGAACCAAACCATTTCATGTAAATAGAGGGGGGGGGTTCTGTGGTCGTTGCGAATGGACCAAACCATTTCATGTAAATAGAGGGGGGGGTTCTGTGGTCGTTACTGCCACGTGGTTTCAAAGTTTTTTTTTGTTGTTGTTGTTTGCACGCATGTTTTTTTGCACGCACGTACGGGCACCCACGTACGGGCACGTCCTAGTATGGGTTAAATAGGAATAAATAGGATTTTTATGGCTGCCCCTATTCACCCCGTTTTACGGGTGAATAGGGACAGTCACTAATACAAAAAAATAATAATCAAGCCACAATCCTGAGTTTCCAACTTATTGCTAAATTGATAGCTCAGATGGATGCACATAATATGCACCCATAATATAAACCACAGTACCAATGAAAAAAAATATGGGATAAAAAGTTTCTCCAAACTGTCCCTGTTTCTTGATTATTTTTTTGTTTTGTATTAGTGACTGTCCCTATTCACCCGTAAAACGGGGTGAATAGGGACAGCCATAAAAATCCTATTTATTCCTATTTAACCCATATATGGGGTTAATAGGGACTATAAGTTGCTTTTTAAAAAAACAAGAGAACACTTTCAACCCAAATATCAACAAATCAGTATGGTTATCAATTTTCAGCGAAAAAAGTTTCCGAACTTTTTTCCAGTTTGTGTCCCTATTCACCTTGCTGTCCCTATTCCCCCCATTTCACGGTATTTAGGCAAATGCTGAGCAAAGCTAAGCTTGTGCTCTCAACACTCTCCCCCAGCAGTAACCGCTAAATCAAACTTTGCAGAGGATGGCAACAAAATACAAAATAAGCTTGTTACAAAGTGGAAAATAATAAATAAATAAATAAATAAATAAATAAAACTTGCCAGTTAGTGACAAATATCAATCTGCTCACAAAACTGGTTGCTCAGCTACCCTAACAGCAAACAGTGGAAAACCATGCGTGTTTGTTGAGTCAAAATAGTTTTAAAAACTGGTGCCGTTTATCAAATTTCCTAACTGCACCGCAATCGCTGACACCGAATATAAATGAAAGCGTTAATTGAAAGCTCACATCAAAATTAACTAACAGGCATACACATGGCTGTGAAAATATGTCGTCGCTCTGCCTGCCAGAGTGTGCGGGTCTGTAAATGAGAAGTTTGCCGGCTGGAAAAGAGTCAATAGAGAAAAGTGGTTCAACTTGAACCCGAGATGCCAAAATCCTGGTCCGGTGGGTCCCCGAAAGCTTGAATGTCTCGAGATTATTGACGAATGAAATGTATTTTTTAATGTGCAGGAAGACTAGTCCGAGGTCTCAGACTTAGAGGCAAGCATGCTTTTTAATTTGACACAGATCTTCAAGTCACAAAAGCCTCTTTTCAGTGGTGTCTCTGAAGCACATGTGCTGCAGGATAAAAAGAAGAAGAAAAAACTCTTATGGGGAAAGCATTTTTGGAAACTGATTCATCACTTAACCTGTGTTAAAAAAAACAAAAAACAATGTTGCCCCGATACTGCGCTTTCACATCGATTTAGCAAACACATTAGCAGGGAATTTGAGCTGGCCCAAATTATATTTGGACCCAATCCCAAGGTGGATGTTAACAAGCAGGATGGATGCAAGTACATCATAAAATTGACCAATCAATTGGGGAAAGAGTGTAAACATTTAATCCACAACTGAGGTGTGCGGCTGTACTTCTGGTTGTTTTGTGCTTTATCTCTTTGTTTGTTTTCTTCTCGTGTACTTTTTATGCCTCCACCCCAAAAGGTGCCCGGAGGCAATTGTGTTTTCGGGTTGTCTGTCCGTCCGTCTGTACAGCCTAAACCTCGTTTTTCTCAGCAACCACATGTCCGATTGAGATGAAGCTTTAAGGGTAGGAGTGGCACCCTTGCAGAATGTTTTCATGATAATTGTGATGTCATATATCACATGAATGGCAGCCATCTTGGATTAAATGCAAAAAATGAAAAAAATATTTATCGGAAACCGCTGAATGGAAATTTTTTAAACTTGGCACATTGTCAAGTACTCCCAATGGGGAACAAAACCATTATAATTATGACATCGGTTAAGTGGTATACCAGCCATAAATGTTTTAATTGAATGCCTTATCCTAAAAACCTGAAATTTCATGCACATGGTTTCTTACGCATTTGTATTGAAATATTAAATTTATGACATCATGGGTCACATGGTTTGGCAGCCATATTGGATTGAAGGAAAATATTAAATGATTATATATCTGAAACAGCTTACCCTATCGATGCAAAAATTTACAAATGTCATCCAACACCATTGTTGCATATAGTTTCAAAATGATGACATCATAGGTCATGTGGTTTGGCAGCTATCTTGGATAGAAAACGAACCTTATCTGATCAACCAAAAACTTCACAAATGTGAACTCCTTTCCATACACATGCAGAGTGTACATTTTTTATGTCATATGTCACATGGTTTGGCAGCCATATTAGCTGGAAAGACGATATTTTTTATAAATCCCTTCTTTGAAAACACCTCACCGATCAATGTGAAGCCTGCCCTGTGGTAAAAATGTGATACTTCAAAACAGCTGTAGGGATTTAAAGCAAACTTTTTAGGAAAGCAAACGGGGGCATCTACCCATCATCATGGGCAGGGACTATGTGGAGGCATATTGGTGACAGTCACATTGCTGTGGTTTATTTTTTGCAATAAAGAATTTCAAAAAAAATTGTTGAGATTGTCAGAAGCAAAGCACGAACATCTATCCATCTTTTAAGTTTCTCAAACAAATGAATGAGATGTTAGCCACAAGGCCTGCTGGGAAAGAACCACCACCATCAATCCAAAACCAATTTCATACATATGGAAGGCTTTTCACTCAACTCTGGTTGACAGACAATCATTGTGAGTTGTGGGGAAATCCAAAGGGCTCAAATTAGTATGGATTAACAAACAATATCCTACTGTATTAAATAAGGCAATGCATGTATGTATGGATGTATAGACCTAGGATGTATAGACCATGTATGTATAGACCTAGGATCCTGGGTTCGAATCCCGGTCGATCGCTGAATTAACGCCAGGGGGGTTGACTCAGCCTGTCATCCTTCCGAGGTTGGCTAATTGAGTACCAGTTCACTGGTAATTCCCTGTTTGTCGTTAAAGGCGGCAAAAAGGGTTGGCGTCAGGAAGGGCATCCGGCCGTAAAACATTGCTTCAAAAGGGGGACCAAAAAACAACAACAACCACGGTTCCCGAAAAAGGCCAACCCCCGCTTTGCGGGGAAAAATGGCCTCTAAAGGTGGTTATTATATGTATGTATGGATGTATGTACATATGTATGTGTACATCTGAAAAATCAGATAAAATACAGGGATGGGCCAATCTCCTCCAAATTTTGCATACGTGTTGGTAGCACCCAGGGTTGGGTTATGGGTATAAAAAGGGGGTGGAGAGACGATTTCTGTGGAGGGAGGGGGGGGAGGGGAGACGACTTACAATTTTCACCTGTAATCTTGCCAAGGGGCAAGTGGTTTAATGACCCTGTTGCAGACTGGGGGTATTATTAGCCATGGCACGAAATATATTTCTCCCCATCTCCCCGATTATAGCCTCCCTATCCCCCCCACCCTCTCCTCCCCAAGGCCCTCCCCCTCTCTTCCCAATCCTCCCCCCATCCCCCACTCTCAGGCTGATCCGAAGGGAGCAGGTGTTTCTAGTATAAAAACCACCTTTAGAGGCCATTTTTCCCCGCAAGCGGGGGTTGGCCTTTTTCGGGAACCGTGGTAGTTGTTGTTTTTCGGTCCCCTTTTTGAAGCAATGTTTTACGGCCGGATGCCCTTCCTGACGCCAACCCTTTTTGCCGCCTTTAACGACAAGCAGGGAATTACCAGTGAACTGGTACTCAATTAGCCGACCTCGGAAGGATGACAGGCTGAGTCAACCCCCCTGGAGTTAATTCAGCGATCGACCGGGTTTCGAACCCAGGATCCTAGGATCCTAAGCTGACACCCTAGCCGCTAGCCCAACACCAGGGTTATAAATATGGGGACCAGGGTATGTTTCCAACTTTCACCAGGGTATGTTTCTAGTATATAAAATACAATTTATTCACTTGTGGCTGAACATGTCCCCGGTGTGTACTCCGGTTTAGAATAGGTACACCGTATCCCTGCGTGTCGTAAGAGGCGACTAAAAGGGTTGGCGTCAGGAAGGGCATCCGGAAATAAAAACATTGCCTCAAAAAAAGAACCATGACAATTACAACTACATATGGGCAGGGTACAGCCCGAAGTACCCCGTGGGGGACCCCACTCCCTCTCGTCAAAACTCAAGGTGGGGAACCCGATCGAAGCAAGGGTGGAAATCACTCCATTTACGATGACGAAACGTCTGATGCCCAACGTAGAGATCGGTTTCTGAGGTTTGGGACATGGAATGTAGGGACAATGACAGGGAGATCAGGAGAAGTGGTGGAAGTATTGGTCAGAAGAAGAGTGGACATATGTTATGTGCAAGAGACGAGATGGAAGGGAAGTGGTGTGAGAATGGTGAAGGGTCGGCAGGGACAGAAATACAAGTTTGTGTTGCAAGGGTGTCCGGAGGGCGTGAATGGTGTTGGTGTCCTGTTTTCTGAGGAGTTTGTAGACAGTGTGGTGAGTGTGAGTGAAAGGTTGACGATGGTGAAAATGATGATTGGAAAGCTCTTGGTGAACGTCATCTCGGGATATGCTCCGCAGGTTGGTCGGAGCGATGAAGAGAAGGACAAGTTCTGGTGGGCAATAGAGAAGCTGATGGAAAACGTGAAAGATGAGGAAGTTGTTGTGGTAGGAGGAGACCTAAATGGACATGTTGGAAGGAGTATGGCCGGTTTTGAGGGAGTTCATGGGGGTTACGGATATGGTGTGAGAAATGGAGAAGGTGAAAGGATTTTGGAGTTTGCTGATGGAGCTGATTTGTTGATTTGTAATACTCAGTTCCAGAAAGAGGATAATAAGCTTGTTACATACACGTCAGGTGTGTCGATGACAACCGTTGACTACCTGCTGGTGCGTAGGCGAGATAGGGGGCACCTCCGGGACACAAAGGTGATCCCGGGGGAGGAGGCTGTTTCACAGCACCACTTGGTTGTATGCGACATAAGGGTGAAAGGTGCGAGGAGAGCTCGGCGGATGAAGTACCAACCGAGAATGTAGGTGTGGAGGTTGAAAGAGGTGACAGTGAGGGAGGCATTAAAAGAGAGGCTGAGTATGGTAGACTGGTAGAGGATGATGTGGTTGAGCTTGAAAGTGGTTGGATGTCAATGAAAGATAATCTGTTGGGAGCCATTGGTGATGTATGTGGATGGACAAAAGGACCACCGAGGCACTCGGAAACATGGTGGTGGGATGACGAAGTTGGAAAGAAGATTGACGAGAAGAGGAAGAAGTTCCAGGAGTGGCAGAAGGTGAAGGGTATGGGGGCACAAAAGGCAGAGCATGAAAGTTATAAGGCAGCCAAGAAGGCTGCAAAGAAAGAGGTAGCAAAGGCGCAGGAGGCATGTTGGAAAATGGTCGAAGAACGCCTGGATTTGGAAGGGGGTCAGAGAGCGGTATTCAGGATTGCAAAGCAGATAGCGAAAGAGAGGTGTGAAGTGATGGGGGTGAGTTGCTTGAAGGATGAAGTGGGACAAATCGTTGTGGACCCAGATGGAATTAAAGGAAGATGGAAGAGATATATGGAAATACTGTTGAATGCAGAGAATGAATGGGATGGCAACACAGAGAGTAACCCAGTTTTAGGACCGGCAGAGAAGATAACCGAGAAGGAAGTTGAGGAAGCGATAAAAGCAATGAAGAGTAGAAAAGGGGGAGGGCCGACGGGAGTTGTGGGAGATATGTTGAAGGCAGCAGGAAGTTTGGGTGTGAAGAGAATGACAGAGATCTGCAATCTGGTGGTGAAAGAAGGCCGCATTCCAGTGGATTGGGAACTGAGTACCCTCGTCCCTCTATACAAGGGGAAAGGTGACCCTCTGGACTGTGGCTCGTATCGAGCGATAAAGTTATTGGAGCATGGAATGAAGGTATTGGAAAGGGTGTTGGAGAGGAGGATAAGGAAGAAAGTGAAGAATGACGAAATGCAGTTTGCATTTATACCAGGAAGCGGCACAACAGATGCGCTTTTTATTGTGAGGCAGTTGCAGGAGAAGTACATGGAGAAGAGGAAGAAGTTGTTTCTTGGGTTTGTTGATCTGGAGAAAGCATTCGATCGGGTTCCACGTGAAGTAGTGACATAGGCATTGAGGAAGTTCGGAGTGGAGGAATGGTTGATCAGAGTAGTGATGGCAATGTACAAAAGAGCATGCACAGCTCTAAGGACGAAGGACGGGAACAGTGGTGAGTTTGAGGTGAAGGTGGGAGTGCATAAGGGGTCGGTACTAAGTCCACTACTATTTGTAGCTGTGATGGAGGTGCTGGCTCGGAACGTAAAGGAGGGTTTACCGTGGGAGTTGTTGTATGCAGATGATCTGGTGTTGATTGCAGAAAGTATGGATGGACTGAAGGAGAAGATGAACAAATGGAAGGAATGTATGGAGACAAAAGGTCTGAAGGTGAATATCGGAAAAACGAAGGTGATGGCAAGTGGTAAAGCATGTGGTGAGGTGGAAAGAACTGGGAAGTGGCCGTGTGCTGTGTGCAGGAAGGGTGTCAGAGTGAATTCCATTCAATGTACAATGTGCGCTGAGTGGGTTCATAAAAAATGTAGTGGTTTGAGAGGGTCATCAACCAGTGTGGCAGCTACATTCAAGTGTAAGGTGTGCACAGAGGGAGCTGCAGATCGAGGAAATGTTGAGTTGGATCTTGGAGACGGCGTGAAGCTGGAAGGTGTGGAAACATTTTGTTGCCTAGGAGACATGCTGAATGGAGAAGGTGGATCAGACTCGGCAACGGTTGCTCGAGTGAGATGTGCATCGAAGAAGTTTTGGGAACTGAGTGGCGTGCTGACGAGGAGGGGAGTGTCGTTGAAGCTGAAGGGAAAGGTGTATGCTGCATGTGTTAGAAGCGTTATGATTTATGGGAGCGAGACATGGGTAATGAACGTAGAGCAGCAACAAAGGCTGGAAAGGGTGGAAATGCGAATGGTTCGGTGGATGTGTGGAGTATCGTTGAGAGTGAGAGGAAGAAAAATGATGAATTGCGAAAGATGATGGGAATAGAGCCTGTGATGGATGCTGTGAAGAGAAACAGTTTGAGATGGTTTGGTCATGTGTTGGGGAAGGATGAAAGTGACTGGCTGAGAAGAGTGATGGAAATGAATGTAGAAGGAAGTAGAGGACGGGGAAGACCGAGAAAGGCTTGGCTAAAGATGGTCGAAGAAGAAATGCGGGCAAGGGGGTTAACAACGGGAGATGCAGAAAATAGGACAAAATGGAGAAGATCGTCATGGGGACTGCAAGGCTAACCCCCGATCTTGCAGGGAAAATGGCCTTTAAATGCCTGTTGTTGTTGTTGTTGTTTGTTGTGGCTGAACATGTAAAATTGATTGATTCAAGATTACAACACAGAAATCATGATGATAATTCAATAGGGCAGAATTACCAAAAATATCCAGTATTCAAGGAAGGTATGCAGTTATGATATGCAAAAATGGTGGAAATTTGGTCCCACCCTACTCCTCTCCCAACTTCAATACCCAATTTGCCTCTTCTATTCTCTTCCCTAACTTGCACAAAGAGCAACTTGTAACATTCTTTTACTTCCTCTACCCACTCCTTCCATACTCCCCTACGCTTCCACTCATGTACACTCATCATCCTTTCCTTTTCCATCTATATGAGCTGCTGCTTCAAAACAAAAACATAGATGTGGGTTCGCTTCCTCTTCAAATATTCCACATATCGATTTTTATTTACACATCTTGACATTTGGGAGTTGTTGTTTTGTTCCCTCCTCTGTTTTTCTATTTCGTAGCCTTTCAGAGACTTCCTTACATCCAGATTGTGAAAATACATTTTGGAGTAGTTTGTGGTTACTCATTCTTGCTTGATGAAAGCTTAAATTAAAAACATACAGTAATATATCCTGTAGATTTGTACGATGATGATGGTGATTATGATGATGACGACGACGACGATGATGTCCACTCCTGCATCATCAGATGCATATGGCTGCCGAAGCAGTTTCTTAACTATTGGGCAAAATCCTGGTCAGGGAGTCACTCCTACGCAGGATACTCAAATGGCTCATTCATCCAAACTCAAATAGCTGGTACTCATGTTGCTGACCTCGGAAGGATGACAGGCTGAGTCAATCCCACCTGATGTTAATTAAACAACTGGCCAGGATTTGAACTCAGGACCCTTGAATCCTAAGGCAGCACTCTAACCGTAAAGCCAACACCAGGCTTTGTAGGTTTGTATGGCATTCCCATATTTTTCCACTTGTCTTACCCCACTGTGCCTTCAGATTGAACTCCCATAGACTTTGTAATTATTCATCTGAAATGACACCGATTTATTTATTTATTTTTGTACACAGAGTCGAGGCTCGTGAAAGAGCTAACATTTATCAAACAAACAAATCAAACAAACAAGCAAACAAAGTATATAAAAAGGGGAGCGGTCGACAAGATGGGGAGAGAAGGGGAGGAAGCACACAAACACAACAGTTGAGAGCAGGGACATCGGGAGATGTTTTTGGAGGGAGAGGGCCTGGGGGTGGGGGGGGGGCAGGATAGGTATAGAACGCAAGGACACCAAGGACTTCCAGGAAAGAAGTCAAAAGTCACCTCAAAAAAGTGGATTTGGGGTGAAATTAGCGGGGGTAGAAAAGATCAAGGTTTTGGATTGGGGAAGATAAGAGATGGTGGTGAACAGCCGTTTTAAAGACCTGGAGGGAGGAGTGGGATTGAAGAGAGTGAGGGAGTTTGTTCCAGAGGCGGGAGAAAAGAGGAATGAAGGAGTGAAGGTGAGCAGAGAGTCTTGATTTTGGCAGTTTAACCATAAGAGGGTTGCAGGCAGATCTTGTGCGATCTGCAGGAATATTTGGGGGACAGAGCCCAGAGAGAGCTGGGGGGGGGGGGGGGGAAGGCCAGAGAGGAGTCGGTAGAAGACGGAAAGACCACCAACCTGCCTGCAGTGATTAAGTGAAAGGCCCTTGGAGTTAGCGTCATCGCGGGAGATTCCAATGATTCTAAACGCTTTGGTTTCAACAGCGTGAAGGCGAGCTAGGTGTGAGGCAGGAGCACCAACCCAGAGGGGAGAGCAGTACTCCATTGAGCTGCGGATGAAAGCCTTGTATGTGGTGAGGAGCTCAGGTGTGCCAAGGAAGGACTTCGCACGACGGAGGATGCCCAGTCGGCGACTGGCTTTGGAGGCCAGCTTGGAAATGTGGATTGGATGGAGGCTTGGAGGATGGAGGCTTTGGAGGCTTGGATGTCTCCCAATGTTATTGTGTTGCATGTAGTATTTGTATTAGCTCCTCCATATGCCTCACACACGAGAGTTATGTGGCAGGGGGATTATTATTTGGAGACACCATGTTTTTTTTCATTCATTAATCATTATATTCTCATTTTGATGACCACTTCCTCCATTTGCAAGGATCACCGTACAATTTGGGTTTGCTGATGCATTGGGACGATTAAAGAAGCCTCTCGGCATACTATTTAGCATCACACGAACTGGCGTTTCTGCGACCAAAAAAAAAAAAAAAACAGTGCGAGTTGTTGGCACATGAAGTACATTCATGATACAACTGGCATCGGATTGCCCGAGCAGGTGCACATCTCCCAAAGGCATTCTTAGTTTTATCGAGCAACTTAATGCACTCAGAAAGTCGACCTTGAGAATTCACCAAACAAAATGCTAAGCATTGTGACTGAAGGACATAATATGATGAATGAGAGCTTATTATTGTCATGTATGTGAGGCATGTTTTGAGAGTCGTGCAGTCATAAATCAGGTTACTGAATCACATATTTTAATTCGGTCTGTACTTAAACTTTCGGTTTACAATTTCACAAAGAGCAAGAAGGGAGAGGTACAACGAATTTAAACAAGATGGTATTTGTAAATTACTTATCCCACGCAGTCAACTTGATGCAAACAAACTTCTGTTTTCAGGGCTTTTTTCTTTGATCTAATATGGCTGCCAGACCACGTGACCAATGACATAATACATTCACATTCTCCAATATAATTGTTGCGTAGATCACGCTAAAGAAATTTCAAACTGATTTACTTTGTCAAATTATGACGATTTACAAACTAAGAGTTGTACTTGTTGAATTATGATGTGATAATGAAGACACCGATGCCATCATCATTAGCATATATCTTAATCGCCATGGGGAGTACTTGACAATCAGCCATGTTTAAATTTTTTCCATGGAGCAGTTTCGGAAATATACAGGTGCAATGACGTTTTTGGTTTCTCCAAAATGACGCCTGCACCACGTGACCTAATGACGTCATTGACATTCAAGCATTCTACAAGAGAAGGCGCTCCCATGGTGAAAATTCCCTGTCCACCGGACAAACAGTGGCAGAGAAAAAAAAATTCACACTGATCGGATCAAGTGTTGTACTTGTCGAATTATGACGCCATAATGAAGGCACCAATGACATCATCCTTAACAAATCTTATTCCCAATGGGGATTACTTAACACACCATGTTTCAATTATTTTCCATGCAGCGATTTCGGAGATAGAGAGGTGTAACGTTTTTCAGTTTTTCCAGGATTTGAACCGGGATTTGTGTGCCACATGCCCGATGATGTCATAATTATAATTTAAAAAATTCTACCGGAGGAGGCGCTCCAATGGTGAAACTTTGGTGTCCATCAGACAAACGGTTGCAAAGAAAACTAGAACGGCACTCAGTAGAGAGCATATACCTCCGCCTGGTTGGCCATATCACTCAATGGTGAAAAATCACTTACAAAATTCTACAAGCCGATCCAGATCCGGATCTTCACCAAAATTGAATCGATTCTTCCTTGTCACACACACAACCTGTCCAACAAGTTTCGTCCAAATCCACCCATAACTTTTTGAGATATCCAACTATGTATCGTTTTGGGCCCTATCTCCCAATGGTGAAGAATCACTTAAAAGATTCTACTAGCCGGATGCGAATCCGGATCTTTACCAAAATCTAATCATTTCGTCCTTGTCACATACGCTACATCGCTGCCAAATTTCGTCCGAATCCGTACACAACTTTTTGAGATATTTTGTTCACAAACGGACAGACAGACAGGGGTGAAAACGTAACCTCCATCAAACCTTTGGTGGCGAAGTTAATAAAAATTTCATACTGATCGTATCAAGTGTTGTACTTGTCGAATTATGACGTAATAATGAAGACACCGATGACATAATCATTAACATATCTTATTCCCCATGGGGAGTACTTGACAATGAACCAAATTTCAATTTTTCCAATGAGCAGTTTCTTAGATATAGAGTTTTTTTTTGTATACTGAATCGAGGCTCGTGAAAGAGCTGACATTTACTTCACAAACAAATCAACCAGACAAACAAAATATATAAAAAGAGGGAGCGGAAGACAAGAGAATGGGAAGCACATAAACACTTGAGAGCATACAACATTTAAGAGCAGGGAGATGTGTGGGAGGGAGAGGGCTTGGGGGGAATGCAAGGGAATGCAAGTTGCAATGTTTTCCAAGATGGCGTCCATACCACATCACCAATGCCGTCATAATTATCACTAAAACTTTTACTGGAGGAGGCGCTCCTATGGAGCAAAAATTATTGTCAATCGGACCAATATTTGGATTGGATTGGTTTGGACCAATGTCAATCGGATGGATGTGCGGAGTATCGTTGAGAGAGAGGAAGACAAATGCTGAATTGCGAAAGATGATGGGAATAGAGCCTGTGATTGATGCTGTGAAGAGGAACAGGTTGAGATGGTTTGGTCATGTGTTGAGGAAGGATGAAAGTGACTGGTTGAGAAGAGTGATGGAAATGAATGTAGAAGGAAGTAGAAGACGGGGAAGACCGAGAAAGACTTGGCCAAAGATAGTGGAAGAAGAAATGCGGGCAAGGGGGTTAACAAGGAGAGATGCAGAAAATAGGGCAAGATGGAGAAGATTGTCATGGGGACCGCAAGGCTAACCCCCGCTCAAGCAGGGAAAATGGCCTTAAAATGCATGTTGTTGTTGTTGTTGGACCAATGTTTGCTTAGCCTGGTGTTGGTTTAGCGGTTGGGGTGCCGGCTTGGGATCCTCGGATCCTTGGTTCGAATCCCGGTCGATCTCGGAATTAACACCAGGGGGGTTGACTCAGCCTGTCATCCTTCCAAAGTAGGCAAATTGAGTACCAGTTCACTGGTAATTCACTGTGTGTCACAAGAGGTGACCAACAGGGTTGGTGGCAGGAAGGGCATCCAGCCATAAAACATTGCTTCAAAAAAGGGGACCAAGGTGCCCGAAAAAGGCCAACCCCTGCTCTGCGGGGGGGAAATGGCATCGAAAGGTGGACCAATGTTTGCTGAGAAAGTGAATTTAAAAACTAGTGAGCTAGCCGTGCTACGCAGGGGTGGGAGGCCAAAAGCAAACAGACAATGCTAAAGCATGAAACCAATAAATTCCACATTCCTGTAGCACCTTCAGTCGCACGTCAGACATGGACAGCAAGTTCGTGAAGGACTTCCATGAAAAACGTACCCGTTTGCAAACAAACAGGTATGTGTGTTCCATACCCAGTCAATGGCGAACCTGCATTTGGCAATCCGCGAATGTCACGTTTAGAAAGTAGAAACCGTCACGGCATTTCGTCATTCACTTGAACTCAATATCTCTTTTTTCATTCCAAACAGCATAACTCCAATCACAAATGACATAACATTAATATAAAAAATAAACTTTGAACAACATTCGTGACAAACAAATATTTAAATCCTGATGTGTAGTTCCGTACTGGTGGGTGAATACAATTACAAATTCAAAATCGTAATTGTATTCACTCAATTCCAATCATCAATTGATACTTTAACAAAACGATTAACACGATTAACGTTTAACGATTTAACATTACGATTGAATGACGGTTGTATAAAGATATTATCAAACCCACGTATTGCCGTCATCTGTCCACTTCCACATTTGCGGCAGGTTCATAATTGTCATCAAAATCTAAACAGTATTTGTAGAATTTCAATAAAAGCCACATCACTGTTCATATCGGTAAATATTATTCCATCGTGTTTGGAAAAACTGGAAAATTGGAAAACTTGGAAAAACAATATAGCCTATTTTACTCCCAGGGGTCAGAGGAATACCCACCCAAAATATCGTTGCTATCAGTTGAGCCATTTTTGCGGTACCTTCGAACGGATAGACGGACATTTGGTGAACTATAGTAAGATGCAGACGCATACACACGCCACACGTACGCACGCAACCGATCGCTTAACCCTGCTTTTCCCTTCGTGATCGCAAGGTAAAGATGCACGAGAAATACCTTTGGCAATAAACAAAAGCACTCAAAGACAATGTATGTAAACAAAAGGATGGTGTCCCTTTGTCTGTTATGTTTACCGTCACCTCTCACACTGCTTCACGCATAGTCACCAAACTTTGTACAAATAATTAACAATGCCGTACAACTCTGCTTCAGGCATCCAATTTACTTCCACCTTCGATTTCTTTCGGCCCAGTTGAAAGTAAACTTTGCTTCGACTCAAAGCATTCGGCATGCTGTCACAACGTTCCATTGGGCAGCACTCCAAGGCCAACCGCCTCACAGGATTGTTGCTGTCTCTATCTATTGTTTGCTCCGCGATTGTTGTTGCTGTTGGTGTTCAGTAGGCCTCCCATTCTATCAAATCACATACCATTCCATCACCGGGCCTGGGAGGTAAAATCCGCTCAGAAAGAATAAACCGATAAAAGGATGAAAGAAGAGAGAATAATGTACTGCAGGCCACAGAAAATGACAAACAAAACTATTCGATTTTAAAATTTATGCATTCCCTGAAAAAATGAAGTTTAGTGTCAGGCATTTGGACTTGGGTTATAGCAATCGAACACATTTTTCTACTTGGCACTCATTGGCCAAAGGGCAAAGAGCAAAGGACTCTGAATATTTACAACATGTAGAACGACATTTAGACTTGCGCAAAGAGCATCATGACTCCACTGTCAATATGTTTATTGAAGAACGAATGGGTTAAATTTTCAAAAACAAACCGATTTGTGTGTTGAATAAAATTACCTTGATTAAGAGAACTTGTGAACTCGATATCTTGTAAAATTCCCACGATTCCAAGAATCATTATTTGAGAGAATATCCCGTTAGGTACAGTATATGCCGATGTGAGTAATAGAGCCTGGAATGCAAGCTAAATATCTGGATCTTCAGCACTGATGTCAACACCGATCTTTTTCAGTGTCGTTCTTCCCTCTATTAAAGCAATCATCTGCAATAACAAACAAGAATGGCACTCGGTAGAGAGCACATACCTCCACCCGCCTGGACACTTTTCATTTTGTATCCAACCGATAGTTTGTATCAGCTGACCTGAACCACAATCGAATCGGCTTGTTCTCGTCATCTAACTAACTCATCCACCAAGTTTTGTCATGATCCATGCACAATCTTTTGAGATATCATGATATTAGTCCAGGAGCCAGAATCTGCTCAAAATGGTTTCGTGCAACACCAAAGGTGGGCGGTCCGCTTCGAAAGTCCGCTTATCCGCTTATCCGCTGCAGCGGACTAACGTTTTCGAAGCGGATAAGCGAATCGGAACAACCCCCGGAAACCGAAGCGGATAAGCGTAAGCGGACTACCGAAAAATTAAAGCGCATCGCGATTCGCCAAATCAGCTGTTAGCCTGAGCCGTTACTCTAGAATTGTGAATATTTATTTAAGTGAATAATAAGTGAAAACTGAATATTTTATTGGACGCTAGAGCGGCAATAACGTCAAGATGGAGAGATTTCTGACTCTGCCTCGGTCGAGCGCGTGTTCAGCTACGGGTCGGACATCCTCAGGCCTAAGAGGTCGGCCCTGGCTGCACCGAACTTCGAGGCCCTCGTCTTCATGAAGGGCAACCTCCAAATCCTCAAGAAGGCCCACGAGGTGGAGGAGGAAGACGAGGACTAGTCAACAGACTGCTAGTCTGTTGACTAGTAGACTCTCTTGTCAAAGAAAGGATGGGCAAATTGATTTTTCTTTAATGTAACTTGCATATATTAAAATTATATTTAAATTAACTGTAGAGTAGAGTAGAGTCAAGTGGAAAACTTCATTTCAATAAATTTTGAATAAATTATATTTAAATAAAAATGTATATTTTTGATCTTAAAAGCTTTGTTTGTCTTTGTAGTAGTTAGAAATTGCTATTTAGGCTTAAAAAGCATTAAATTCCCTTTAGAAACGTCAAAAATCGCTTTAAAAACGTCGAAGCACTTTTAAAAAATCGAATCGAAGCGGATAAGCGGATAACCGGTAAGCGGACTAAGATTTTCGGCCGCTGAAGCGGATAAGCGAATCGGACTACACGGGCTGGCGGAGCGGATAAGCGGTAAACGGACTTAAAATTTTCTGAATCGCGCCCACCTTTATGCAACACCCACTACACAGTTGGTTTGTCACTTCCAGGTGATTGGGGAACATCTATAGAACAAATCCAGCCCTGATGTGCAGTTGAATTGTGGCAGCAACAATAAATAGCAGCCACTTTTCTATGAGGGGGGTGGTGTAACAGGGTAGATGTGGTCTTTGATCGCTACGATCACCCTTACTCTATCAAGACCGGAGAACGCATGCGACGAGGGTCTTCTACAGAACTGGAGATTAAGATATTGGGACCCAGTACACCTCTACCTAAACAATGGGACAAATATATACTTAATCCAAACAACAAAGCAAATCTATGTGCATTCCTATGTGATCGATGGTGCCAAACTGCACCAGAAAAACTAGCACCAGGCAATCAGCTGGTCCTCGGTGGTGGCTTCAAGAACGGAAAGGAGTGCAAGCTGATCGTAAGAGGGCATGTGACTAAACTCTCACCTCTGGAGTCTGACCACGAAGAAGCAGACACCAGGCTTCTTCTGCATGCTCACAATGCGTCATATGACCACCCACAGGTGATCGTGCAATCACCAGATACTGACGTTGCAGTCATATGCATGCACATGTACGCCACAATGAGAAGCCAAAAACTTTGGTTTCGTACAGGAATAAAGCAAAGGTTACGACACATACCAATCCACGAAATAGTCTTGGCCATTGGTCCAGAAGTATGCAAAGCACTCCCATCATTGCATGCACTAACAGGAAGTGACACGACGAGTGCCTTCAGTGGAATTGGTAAGAAGACAGCTTTGAGGAAACTTCAGGACGGTAAAGACCACCAACAGAAAGTGTCACAACTGGGAGATATTATCCCACCAACAGAGGATACTGTCTGTGCTTGTGAATGGTTCATATGCTCCCTGTACACAACAGCGCAGACAGCAGGTGACACGGTGGAAGAAATCAGATATTGGATGTTCTTCCAGAAAAGGCAGAAGAGTGAATGCCTACCACCAACATCTGACAGTATTAGGCAACACATTTATCGAGCTAACTATCAGTCATTCATCTGGAAGAAGTCATTGCTCCCCAACCAAGCACTACCAAAGCCAGATGGTAATGGATGGAACATCGAAAATTGAACTCTCCAGCCCACCCTCATGACCAAAGACCCTGCTCCAGTTGGACTAGTTGAGCTGACCGCGTGCAAGTGTAAAGTGTCTGCATGTCAACGCAGCCACGTATGTGCCTGCAAGAACAACTAGAACGGGCACTCGGTAGAGCGCATACCTTCGCCGCAGCTACTGTTCTGTACTTGGCATGGGAGTGTAGGGAACAGAACAACAAAAATACGATTTTGACCTTTTCGTGACCTTGACCTTGACCTTTGACCCGATTGCTCCCAAAATCTAATCAAATGTGTCCCGTATAATAACCAATCATCCCACCAAATTTCATGCAATTCGGTTGAATACTTTTTGAGTTATGCGAATAACATACACACACACACACAGACATACAAATAAATACACAGCGATCAAAACATAACCTTCCGCTTTTGCGAAGGTAATAACATGCCATGCACAGAAGCCTGCACTTGCATGGGAGGTGAACAATGCAAAAACCCAAACAAAGAACCTACCACAAGCGACTCAGAAGATGATGATGAGGAAGATTAATGATGACATTTTCGTGATTTTATACCACTTAGAGGATGATTCAGTACCAAAATATGTGTGTTTATTTTAATAATACAACAAATAACAGTTATATGTTAACATTGTAATGTTCAGTGAATGACTATGGTTATGATACGCAGCCAGATTTGACCTGGTGAGATATTTTTGCTGAGATTACTTGTGGACTTTTAGTCATAACAGGAGTGGGGTTGATGATTTAAGGGGAAATTAAATCTATATTTTTCTGACTTTACTTAAGGATTGTCCAATTTTGTTTCTTGAAAATATCATAAAGATATATCATATTACAACCATAACCGCATTTGAACAACATAGAGATGATATTGCATAATTACAGTCGAAAAGCAAAAACTACATATTTCAGCGATTTTGTGTTTTGGGTTTAATACAAGGTATAATAAATAAATAAAGTTAAATCATACTTGAACAGCATAACGAAAATCCCCTCATACTTCCCACTATCCTTTTAATTATAATGTTGAAGAATCCCTATTGGAAGAGCTGAAAAAAAAAAAATACAAAAAAAAAATCGTCAATTTCGAGCTTTACGCCACCCCCTTAATAGAAAAGTGGCTGCCATTTATTGTTGCTGCCACAATTTAACTGTACATCAGGGCTGGATTTGTTCTACAGATGTATCCCAAGCACCCTGAAATGACAAACCAACTGTGTAGTGGGTGTTGCACGAAACTCATTTTCTAGGCCTCTTGAAAACTGGCTCCTGGACTATATACACTACATGACCAAAAGTATGTGGACACGCCTTCTAATTAGTGGATTCGGCTATTTCAGCCACACCTATTGCTGACAGGTATATATAATCAAGCACACTGCTATGCAATCTCCAAAGACAAACATTGGCAGTAGAATGGGCCATACTGAAGAGCTCAGTGACTTTCAATGTGGCACTGTCATAGAATGCCACCTTTCCAACAAGTCAGTTCGTCAAATTTCTGCCCTGCTAGAGCTGCCCCGGGGAACTGTAAGTGACGTTAGTGTGAAGTGGAAACGTCTAGGAGCAACAACAGCTCAGCCGCGAAGTGGTAGGCCACACAAGCTTACAGAACGTGACTGCCGAGTGCTGAAGCACGTACAAATCGTCTGTCCTCGGTTGCAACACTCACTACCGAGTTCCAACCTGCCTCTGGAAGCAACGTCAGCACAACAACTGTCCATCGGGAGCTTCATGAAATGGGTCTCCATGGCTGAGCAGCCGCACACAAGCCTAAGACCATCATGTGCAATGCCAAGCGTCGGCTGGAGTGGTGTAAAGCTCGCCGCCATTTGACTCTGGAGCAGTAGAAACACGTTCTCTGGAGTAATGAATCGTGCTTCACCATCTGGCAGTCCGATGGACGAATCTGGGTTTGGCGGATGCCAGGAGAACGCTACCTGCCCAAATGCATAGTGCCAACTGTAAAGTTTGGTGGAGGAGGAATAATGGTCTGGGGCTGTTTTTCATGGATCGGGCTTGGCCCCTTAGTTCCAGTGAAGGGAAATCTTAATGCTACAGCATACAATGACATTCTAGATGATTGTGTGCTTCCAAATTTGTGGCAACAGTTTGGGGAAGGCCCTTTCCTGTTTCAGCATGACAATGCCCCCGTGCACAAAGCAAGGTCCATACAGAAATGGTTTGTCGAGATCGGTATGGAAGAACTTGACTGGCCTGCACTGAACCCTGATCTCAACCCCATCAATCACCTTTGGGATGAATTGGAACGCCGACTTCGAGCCAGGCCTAATCGCCCAACATCAGTGCCCGACCTCACTAATGATCTTGTGGCTGAATGGAAGCAAATCCCCACAGCAATGTTCCAACATCTAGTGGAAAGCCTTCACAAAAGAGTGGAGACTGTTAGCAGATAGCAGCAAAGGGGGGGACAAACTCCATATTAATGCCCATGATTTTGGAATGAGATGTGTGATGTTCGGGTGTCCACATAATTTTGGTCATGTAGTATATATCGTTTTTGGCCCCATCTCTCAATTGTGAAGAATCTGTTGAAAATTAAAAAATTCTCGTATCTGGATCTGGATTCGGATGTTCACCAAAATCTAATCAACTCAACCTTGTCACATACCCAACCGGTCCACCAAATAGTCCGAATCCATCAATAACTTTATGAGATATCCTGCTCCTGAAATATGGTGGAGAGATTGAGTAGGTGATGAGAACAAGCCGATTCCATTTAGGTTCAGGTCCAAATCCAGATCTGACCTATTAGTCAGATACAAAATGTAAGCTGTTCAGCCTGGCGGAGGTATGCTCTCTACGAGTAGCATTCTAGTTACCTTCGCCAGAGGAGATGGTATTGCATTTGAGTCCGTTTGTTTATCTATCTGTTTCTTTTTCCACACAGAATAAATATGATTTTCTCTGCAACCGTTGGTCCGATTGACAGGAAATTTTCAACATAGGTGCAATTCCACCTGTACAATTTATGAATGATAATTACGAGGGAGGTACCCGTGCTCTGGCCTCCCACCTACGCATGGGTGGGAGGCCAGAAGCAAACAGACAATGCAGAAACGGCGAATGCTAAAGCTTGAAACCAATAAATTCCACATTCCTGTAGCACCTTCAGTCGCACGTCAGACATGGACAGCAAGTTCGTGAAGGACTTCCATGAAAAACGTACCCGTTTGGAAACAAACAGGTACGTGTGTTCCATTCCCGCGATCCGCGAATATCACGCATAGAACGTAAAACCGTGACGGCATTCCGTCATTCACTTGAACTTGATATCTCTTTTTTTCATTCCAAACAGCATAACTCCAATCACAAATTAAATAACATTAATAAAAAAACAAACTTTTAACAACATTCATGACATAAACAAATATTTAAATCCTGATGTGAAGATCCGTACGGTTGGGTGAATACAATTACGAATTCAAAATCATAATTGTATTCACTCAATTCCAATCATTAATTGATACTTTAACAAAACGATAAACACGATTAACATTTAACGATTTAACATGACGAATGAATGACGGTTGTATTGGGATATTATTATCAAACCCGCGCATTGCCGCCGTCATCTGTCCAATTCCGCATTCACGGCAGGTTCATAATTCTCATCAAAATCTAAACAGTATTTGTAGAATTTCAATAAAAGCGACGTCACTGTTCATATCGGTAAATATTATTCCATCGTGTTTGGAAAAACTGGAAAATTGGAAAAATTGGAAAAACAATTTCGCCTATTTTACTCCAGGAAGTCCCAGGATTACCCACCCAAAATATCGTTGTGATCGGTTCAGCCGTTTTTGCAGTACCTGGGAACGGACAGACAGACAGACAGACAGACGGACATTTGGTGAATTATAGTAAGATGACGTTATAGGTCACGTGGTATGGGCGCTATCTTGGAAAAACCGAAAAACTTTGCACGTAATTCAAAACACCTCACCACCACATAATTCAAAACACCTCACCACCACGTAATTCAAAACACCTCACCACCACGTAATTCAAAACACCTCACCACCACGTAATTCAAAACACCTCACCGCCACATAATTCAAAACACCTCACCACCACGTAATTCAAAACACCTCACCACCATGTAATTCAAAACATCTCACCACCATGTAATTCAAAACATCTCACCACCACGTAATTCAAAACACCTCACCACCACGTTATTAAAAACACTTCACAAACCACGGAAACAAAAGTTTGAGGGAGTAGTTCAGTGACAACACAGACACTGCCCAGATATGTAAATATATAGATAGATGACTGCACCCGAGTTGCTGTTTTGTCATGGTTTTCATCAATCATAATACAAACAATTATATTGCACAAATGCATTTGTAATGTACGTGATATTACATTTTATAAACAATTGAAGTTGAAGATTTAAGTTGAAAAAAAATTAATTTCAAATATATACTCAAAGGCAAAAGTTATTGTGACACACAAACAACAAACAGAATCAGTGTTAAACTTTTACTGCCGCGAATGAAATGTTATTACATGGAAAGACAAATGTTTCAAGGTATGGTAATGATCAACAGTCCATAAGAACAGTGCACCTGGCATATGCAAATGAGCCACAACACAAGAGGGGGTTCACAAGCAAGTTCACACAGTCAGTAGCGAGTGTGTCCACCTTGTGCATTGATGCAGGCCTGGCACCTTCGCCTCATTGAGGCCACTAAACGTCGATGAAAGTCCTTGGGAAGATCATTCCATATCCGAGGAAGGATTTGGTGGAGTTCCTGCAGCGTTTTTGGAGGATTCGGATGACGTCATAAACGTCGCTCCATTTCATCCCAGACGTGTTCAATGGGTGACAAATCAGGGGATCTTGCAGGCCAGGGTAACACATTAACATTGTTCTGATTAAGATACTGCTGTACAACTCGAGCAACGTGTGGTCTGGCATTATCGTGTTGAAACGTCACTCTAGGGCCGTTCTGTTGCAAAAACGGTAAAGCGGCCATTTGCAAAACCTCGTCTCGGTACCTCACAGTATTCAAGTTCCCCTCAATCAGAATCATTGGCGTTCTTGCTGCAGCTGTTATCCCACCCCAGATCATAACGCCCCCACCTCCAAAACGATCCCCTTCCAGAACACATGGCCTGATGTAACGTTCACCTGTGCACTTGTAGACACGTGTCCTACCGTCAGCTCGGTGAAGCTGTGCCAAATGGTGTTTCTATGGACGTTGAATCGACGAGCAACATCACGCTGCGAGGTACCAGACTGAAGCATACCTATAGCTCTCCATCTGTCATTTTCCCCGAGGTGTGGCATGTCGAACTTATTCCAGAACGATGAATAGAGGTGTTTTTCTGACTTCTGCACTTCTTAAGACTGCATTGAGTGGAAATGATAAGCGTCTGGTTGTCTGGCCTTTTAAAGTGAACATTGCTGGTCATTTTTCTCGAATATGTCATGCTTCTTGCAAATTTCATGCAATTCGAACAACAACTGCTTGGTTGCGTTTCTTCGACCATTTTAACACACTCTTTCTCTGGTTCAAATCCAAAAATTCATTCACAAGATTACCAATGAAAAAATTCCATGTCACAATAACTTTTGCCTCTGAGTATATTTTCCAAAAAATATTTTACAATTATTTTCAAAAAATTTCAAATAAAATACCCTTAGGACATACCCACAGGACATACCCACGGAGGTGCATACCAGAAGTTTGGTACGATTTGACATAAGTTTGATGGAGTAGTTCAGTGACAAGACAATACAAGACAAGACAAGACAGACACTGCACAGATATACAGTCGCGAGAAAAAGTAAGTACAACCCATGTAAAGTTTTGACTTTTTCAACATATTTCAACATACAGCTATTTGATCTTCATTTCAACAATATTGATAGATAAAGGTGATGTAATACAACAAATATCATGAAACATTTACATTTTGTAGTCCATTGCATAATTTAAATAAACATAAATGCAAATTTCACATGTGGAAAAAGTAAGTACACCCCTACATTTATCACTACTTCAAATACCTAAAATTAGAATCAGGTGCACCAGCTCATGTGCAAATAATTAGAACATCGTTAGAGAGGATCTTGGAGGTACCTGTCTTATTTAAACCTCAGACATTTCGTTTGGTTTGCTCTTTGTTGTTGAAGTGTGTGGCGTCACCATGCCGAGATCAAAAGAGCCCTCTGAGGCCTTCAGAAAGAAGGTTATAGATGCCTATGAGTCTGGGAAGGGATTTAAAAAGATCTCCAAACAATATAAAATCAATCATTCGACTGTCTCGAAGATCATCTACAAGTGGAGAAGATTCCAAACAACTGCCAACTTGTTCAGGCCACGCCGCCCCAGCAAGTTCAGGCCGATAGCAGACCGCAAGATGCTGAAAGAAGTCTCTAAGAACCCCAGAATGTCATCACGGGACCGAGAGGTAGCTCTTGCCACTGTTGATGTCAAAGTGCACGAGTCTACCATTAGAAAGAGGCTACACAAATTTGATCTACATGGGAGGTGTGCCAGGAAGAAACCTTTGCTGTCCAGAAAGAACATCAGGGCAAGACTAAAGTTTGCCAATGAACACCGAGGCAAAGACCAGCACTTCTGGAACAATGTGCTCTGGACAGATGAGTCAAAGGTAGAGCTATTTGGCCACAGTACCAGAAGACATGTTTGGCGAAAACCAAAGACAGCATTTGACCACAAGAACCTGATACCAACTGTAAAGCATGGTGGTGGAAATATTATGGTTTGGGGCAGCTTTGCTGCATCAGGGCCTGGGCAGCTCATCATCATAGAATCCACTATGAATTCTTCATTGTACCAAAGGGTGCTTGAGGATAATGTGAGGCCATCTGTCAGAAAGTTGAAGCTCAACCGAAGGTGGACCATGCAATATGACAATGACCCTAAACATACCAGTAAATCCACCAAGGAATGGCTGAAAAGAAAGAAATGGAGGGTTCTGGAATGGCCAAGTCAAAGCCCGGATCTAAATCCCATCGAGATGTTGTGGGGGGATTTGAAACGAGATGTACATGCAAGAAACCCCTCAAACATCGCACAGCAAAATGGAGGAGTGGGCAAAAATTTCTCCCAGTCGATGTCAGAGACTGGTAGACAGTTATAAGAAACGCCTACTTGAGGTTGCTTCTGCCAAAGGGGGCAATACCACCTATTAGAGCTAAGGGTGTACTTACTTTTTCCACATGTGAAATTTGCATTTATGTTTATTTAAATTATCCAATGGACTACAAAATCTAAATGTTTCATTATATTTGTTATATTATATCACCTTTATCTATCAATATTGTTGAAATGAAGATCAAATAGCTGAATGTTGAAATATGTTGAAAAAGTCAAAACTTTACATGGGGTGTACTTACTTTTTCACGTGACTGTACATATATATTGTTGCAGAAATGGCTTCTAGTGGTTAAGATTGTATTGCTTAGAAATAGTTATTCCCTTACTACTTGTACTGGCACAAGACCTTAATTGTGATAAAGGATTATACATCGATATCAAGGGAGGAGCAAAGCGTGCCTCCCTTATATATGGAATGGTTTCTCTGTATGCAACTTTAACATAGGGACTGAAAATTCGTTTCTCGGCTTCTACTGGACGAAATCGGCTGCAAATGTGTTTTGAAAGCCGTCGTCCTCCCTCTATGTTTTTCTAAAACCACTTCTCCTTGAAACTCCTTTTAATGCTCTATCCCCTGTAAGCTGCTTTTAAGGGAATCCGCCATTTTGGGGGGAATGCGTGAGCCTCAAACATCCGGAAGAAGTTCAGAGCTCAGGGGAGGGATTTTCCTGAGATTTACGGCCAAACCACCAATCGATGTGGGGAAAACAGGGCAGGGCGACGTCACAAGGTGGGATGTCTGGGGGGCCCATTTTAGGCCCATGAACACACAGTGGTGGCTGGAGTCCGGGAGAGGTTGCGCCACAATTCAGTTGGTGGGAGGTCACGTCTCAGTCCAGTGGGGAGTCCAGCCAAGTATGTGCGTCAAGGAGAGCCAAGCTGGGGACCGGCACGATCGCTTTTTCCACCTCTCGCTTGCAGGAAAATGGGACCCTCCAAAGATATGGAGCGTGCAGAACCCCCTCTCTGCCTCAAACCGGGTTACAGAGCCGTTGACTCCATAAAGAACCTCACGGTGCCCGTATGGGCTGGAACTGGTATTTCCGCCTTGTCCTTCTCCTGGTCCATCTACTGTGGTGTGCTTGAAGGGCCACACTACATATACACCATTATACCATACAATAAGCAACCCTGGTGTTGGGCTAGCGGCTAGGGTGCCGGCTTAGGATCCTAGGATCCTGGGTTCGAATCCCGGTCGATCGCTGAATTAACGCCAGGGGGGTTGACTCAGCCTGTCATCCTTCCGAGGTCAGCTAATTGAGTACCAGCTCACTGGTAATTCCCTGTTTGTCGTTAAAGGCGACAAAAAGGGTTGGCGTCAGGAAGGGCATCCGGCCGTAAAACATTGCTTCAAAAAGGGGACCGAAAAACAACAACAACCACGGCTCCCGAAAAAGGCCAACCCCCGCTTTGCGGGGAAAAATGGCCTCTAAAGGTGGTTATACCGTTATACCATACAATAAGCCTGGTGTTGGATTAATGGTTACGGTGGCTGGCCTAGGATCCTACGGTCTTGAGTTTGGGTCTTGAGTTCAAGCACTTGTTGTGCTGTTGAATGAACAACAGGCAGGTCGACTCAACCTGTCATCCTTCCAAGGTCAGCAAAAAGAGTACCAGCTTACTGGGATGAATGAGCCATTCAAAAATTATGTGGCGGAGTGGCGACCCATCCAGGATTGTATGCAATAGCGAAGAAACTGCTTCGGCAGCCCATGGCATCTTAAGATGCAAAAATGAGTGGTCATCATCATCATGTGTGTGTTTGTGTTGTTATCTCAATAATTTGAGTTTTAGAAGGAGGAATGGAGTCCTCCCAGGACTCGAAGTATCCAACCCCGCTTCAGTGAAGGATTGTGATTCATGGACTAAGTTGTGAAGTTGCGTTGTTTTTAGAGTTTTGTTCCAATGGCTCTTTTCAGGATCGTCACTGAGCCCCGTACAGCCTCCAACTATAGTTCGTTTGTGGTAATGTTCCCAGGGATGGTTTTTAAGATCTCTGTAAGGTTCTTCTTTATCATTCCCGTTGCCCCAATTATCACTGGTACAATTTCAGCACTCTTCAGCTTCCAGGATCTTTTCACTTCATTCTTGAAGTCTTGGTATTTGGTCATTTTCTTGATTTCTGCATTATTTAGGCCAAAATCACTGGACACTGATATCTCAATCAGCAATGCTGTCTTTTACTTTTTATTCCTGAGTACTATGTCCGGTCGCAATGCTTTGTTTTCTATGTTCACGCTCAATGGCATCATCAGGTCATACGTGAGCATTACGTCCTTGTTTTCAACGATTGCTTTTGGTTCATGTTTCCATGAGTTTTGCAGCAGTATTTATTTCTTTCAGCAGTAAAATAAATTTTATTTCTTTCAGTGGGGATTATTTTGGTTGTTTTTTAAAATATTTTTTTGTTCTGGTGATTGGTGCTTTTGTGCGTTTATTATTATGTAGTCAAATTAGTCGTTGTCTTTCTTCAGTTGGTATCAATCACACCTCCTCTATCTTATTAGCCAGCTCCTCTTCCAGATCACGTTATTCCACATCATCCTCACCCTGCTCCAATCCTCTGTCCCTCTGTACCTCTTCGTCCTTCTGCCCATTATCATTACCCTCGCCTGAGAAGAGGGTATTGCATTTGAGTCCGTTTGTCTGTTTGTTTGTTTGTTTGTTTGTCCGCACAGAATAAATATGATTTTCTCTGCAACCGTTGGTCCGATTGGCAGGAAATTTTCACCGTAAGTGCAACTCCATGTGTCAACGTGAAATTTGTTAATGATAATTATGACATCATAGGTCATGTGGTTTGGCCGCCATCTTAGAAAAACCGAAAAACTTTGCACCTCTATATCTCCAAAAGTGCTGAATAGAAAAAAATGAGACATGGCTCATTATAAAGAACTCTCCATGAGGAATAAAATATGTTAATTATGATGTCATAGGTGCCTCCATTATGACATCATAATTCGACAAGTACAAAACTTCATCCGATCAAGATGAAATTTCTTGAGCAAAATCTAGGAATAAATTAGTTTACAAAAAAAATAATGATGACGTGATCGGTCACGTGGTTCGGCCGCCATATATGTTTCAACACAAAAGCCTTAAAAACCACTGAAAATACATCCTGGCGAGGGTTTGCAATCTCTGATTGCTCTTTCTTGTTTGTATATGTGTTGTAACCATGAATAGATCTCCTTCACCGCCCATCCTCTTCGCTTCAGATGCAGAGCACATTCTGCACATTCTACGGAAAAGGATGTTCCTCCTCCCCTTAGCATTCCACGTTCATTTTTTTTTTCATTGCTTAACTGCTTCGATGTTTCCTTTGAGACAGACAGCACCATTGCAGCTTTGCACTTTGATGCAGGCCCTCGTTTTGAAGAAGGTACGCCGTCTATCTTAGCAGGACGCACAATGGCTGCCTGGTGTGTCCACACAGACTTCACAGAGCTTTCTCTGTTGGGGCATGTGACTCTTTGTCTGGAGTAGTTTCTTAAAACCCTCAAACACACTCGCCCCATCGAGCGTCACGAACAGGGCTTCAGTTGCACCACTCAAGGCCTCCTAGTAGCTCCCTCGGTTGATCGCACTATTTGTTGTGTCTGCCATGATGTTCCCATTCGTGCTTGCTTTCTTCCTACTCCAGGTGCTGATACATGGACCGTTTAGCATCCTGTCTGATATATTATCCTCGCTGCTTCACTCGGGGTCGCATAGCCTGGTTTTAAGAATCGTGCACGCTTCTCTGACCTTTGGCCCTGTGTGGTGATTTCCCTATGGCTCAACAGCTGCGATGCTTCCATTCCTCATGGTCTCCATCGACCCACATGAGGCCTCCTAGTAGCTCCCTCCGCCGTTCACTCCATGCAGTGTCTCCGCCACGATGGGCCCCTCGCGCTCGCTTTTTTCCTTCTCCGAGTGCCGCCACAGGGACCGCTCGTCGTTTCGTCAGATGGTAGCCTCGCCACTCTGTTCGTGACTGCGGCTGTTATGAGGTGTGCACATTTCTTTGACCTTCGGCTTCGTGCAGCAACTTCGATTTGAGCATTCCATGCTTCGTGAGACACCGTACTGGTTCCCATGTCGGCGGTCAATGCGGGCCTTCTCTCCATGTCACACCTCCTCAAATGCTTTTCAGCTTTTCAGCTTCTCAATTCCATTCTAGTCTCCTTCGCTGCCATCACTACCTTTCAAGGTCTTGATATCTCTCCTCTTCGGAATGGAGGCACGGGAATCATCCTAGGTGTGTTCAGGCGACGGAATCGTCGAGAAATACGGGAAGTGAGAAGCGAGGCGTTCTTGTCGCGCCGCCATATTGCATGTTTGTGTGCGTGCGTGCATGTGTTTTTTAAGAAATTCTACAATAATATAATGCAAATGACATTTGCAGAAAGTTTTATGACTGCCGACTGATTATTATGTTTTCTCAGGTGAATTATTTAAATAAACAAAAAACAGTTGGTTAGCTAGTTCTTGTCACACAATGGTGTTGGTGCAGTTCCAAAATAATAGGCCTTGCAGGCAAAACATTATAATGATTAACCAAATTCCATTCATCGAGCAAGCAAATTCGCTTATGTTCACAGTTGTATGAGGTTATCAATTCTAAAATCCTTTTTCTACATTTTCCCATCTTCCTCATCACGTTTTCTTTAATCTGACCTCGTTTGCCCATGCCATGTCAATCCGTGCATGCCAAGCAAGCATTATTTCCTTAAATTAACCTTAAACCTTTATCATGTACCTCTTATTGGAGCCTCACACCCTCTGCACTGGCTAGAATATGAAGTAAATCAATGCAAGGAGAGTTGACCGCATGCTTGCAGGCTACAAGGACCACATACCTGTAAAACCTAGTGGCAAGGTGCTGGGCCATGGTGAGTGAGAGCAAACAGACTACCAGACAAGCAAGTCTTTCAACGAGTTACTTAAACCATGCCAATACGCAAGATCAGAGGCAGGGTGGGCTACAAGTAGCTCTTCTTCACCACAGGTATTCTCATTTGGGAAACAGTCGGGCTCACGTACTAGTCTTCCCAAACGATCCGCGCTCCTCTAAGTTGAAAAAGAAAAACAAACTTGCTTGTAAAAGATACAAAAACCTTACAAAACTAGCAACGAATGCCAATAGAAAAAGGAAATGTTTATGAGGAATGGGCGCTTTGCTCATGCTCTAATGGAACGCTGTGGTTCCATCCATCATGTTTTTTTGTCTGGTCCCCTTAGAGCTCGTGAATAAAATATGAAGTTTGGCATGGCCATGGCTAGTGAGGACGCAATTGCGGCTTTTACTGGGCATCAAGCGAAGGCTGGTGGACGTGAGATCCAACCGTTTTATATTCACCACAAATCTAAACTACAACATCATGCCATTTGCAGATCTGTCACATTTCCTAATCACGCGCCCTAAAATCATTTTGCAACACGTCTCGAAGTTGTGACGCCTACATCAAAATTGTTTTGTTTTATTCTTTTCAAATCCATGCCAGGGTCAACATTTCAAGCATCCCCCATTTGCACCATCAGAGTAGCTCCGCTTGTTTTGGGTCATTTTAAAGCAGGAAGTGCAAACAAAGGGGGTCAATGAAGAGGGGTCAAATGTCCAGTGGGAAACACTCCGTTCTTTATGGAGCGCCCATACCCAGGCACAACAAAGCAAACTCCCTGGAGCTCAAACCATCAGAGCGACAATCCCAGACCCTGGCAAATTACGCACGTGAAGGTAAGGTCTGCGGACAAAGGCTCATTCATTTGAACCAGCGGGAACTCTGCAATGATGCCTCCAAGAGCTGTTACCTCAATTGCAGTTTATTCAAAGGATAATTTTGTTATTCTTCGATTGCAAATGCGAACATCATTTGCACGTTGCAATTTGTTCAGAAGCAAATGAAAGTATTTTGGGTGGGAGCATGATTATTTGGGTGGGAGCCTTTTGTCTATACAAACATCTCACCTGAGTAGTTAACAAGGCATATACCGTGAAATGGGGGGAATAGGGACAGCAAGGTGAATAGGGACATCAACTGAAAAAAAGTTCGGAAACTTTTTTCGCTGAAAATTGATAACCATACTGATTTGTTGATATTTGGGTTGAAAGTGTTCTCTTGTTTTTTTAAAAAGCAACTTATAGTCCCTATTAACCCCATATATGGGTTAAATAGGAATAAATAGGATTTTTATGGCTGTCCCTATTCACCCCGTTTTACGGGTGAATAGGGACAGTCACTAAGACAAAAAAATAATAATCAAGAAATAGGGACAGTTTGGGGAAACTTTTTATCCCATATTTTTTTCATTGGCACCATGGTTTATATTATGGGTGCATATTATGTGCATCCATCTGAGCTATAAATTTAGCAATAAGTTGGAAACTCAGGATTGTGGCTTGATTGTTTTTTTTTTTTTGTATTAGTGACTCTCCCTATTGACCTATAAAACAGGGTGAATAGGGACAGCCATAAAAATCCTATTTATTCCTATTTAACCCATATATGGGGTTAATCGGGACTATAAGTTGCTTTTTTTTTAAACAAAAGAACACTTTCAACCCAAATATCAACAAATCAGTATGGTTATCAATTTTCAGCGAAAAAAGTTTCCGAACTTTTTTTCAGTTT
Organism: Myxine glutinosa; assembly: GCF_964187855.1. Classification (NCBI taxonomy): domain Eukaryota; kingdom Metazoa; phylum Chordata; class Myxini; order Myxiniformes; family Myxinidae; genus Myxine; species Myxine glutinosa. Next base: position 115,346,580 of record NC_136268.1, on the reverse strand, counting down.
ATGTCCCTATTCACCTTGCTGTCCCTATTCACCCCATTTTACGGTACCCTAAAACATACATTCTTACCTCCTAAGTAACTGTCATTGCACACTCTTCTACCCTCATTTTTCTTGAGATCGAGTTTGTAATGGAGCATATACATGCGAACGTCGGTGGTGAAAATCCACAGTCAAGGAAAAATGACTTGCATGGAAAACTCGAAGATTCATCAACAAAAACAAACACTCGAGGTTTACCGTTTCAGCCACAGTGTGGCCTTCATCAAGGACTACGCAAGTCATGCGTGCTCAAGTCATAAATGCCTTACCAGAGAAACGGAGCGACAGTCCTACAACAGATCACGAGAGCCAGGTAACCATTCTCATTGTCTTTTAATTCTCCATTTTCTCCCTCGCCCTGTCCTTCTTGCTCCCTACCCCTCCACCCTGTCCCTCCCTACTCTCCCCTTCCCCTCCCACACTCCCATATCATTTTTCTCAACTTATTACCCCTACCCTCTATCATACACAAGATGCGAATGGCTCAAAGGCGATTCATTTCTTTCTTTTTTGTGCAAAGACACAGATGTACAAAGCTCGGTTTTTCCATGACACATTCAAACTCGTAACTGACGTCATTGGAGAGGAATCAATCTTGAGAAAGCAAACTATCGTGCTCAAATGGAATTCCACCACCAATCTTTATTAGCAACATTGTTATTAGCAATGGCCAGGGGGAGACCGAAACACTCTGCTTAAAACTGAGGCAGTTACAATGTCACAGCTTGAGGATTTGAACTAAGGTGGAAAGGCAATTCCTAACTCGGATTGCCTGGTGTTTGAAGCAGAAGATATGGCTACCTGGAAAAAGGGTTGTTGAAGAAACGAAGAAGAAGAAAACGAAAGAGACGAAGGTTGCTCAAAAGAAAGAAAGAAAACTATTTACACCGGAATTCTGCAACCACCAAAACCTCAAAAGGATAACAGAAGGTAGCAACCACAAAATGCAACGTCGTTGCCAAACTTTTCGCCAGTAAACACAAATCACAAACTCTCTGCCTTCACCTGGGCCTGGAAGCTTGTGGTGTCACGTCCAACAACAATGGCTTTTGCAAAACTTCCCAAATAGGAGATACAAAGGAGTATCATTAATCGAGAGGAAATATCACTGACCCTCATGTTATCTTTAGATACACATCCGCTATTGTCACACCTGAAGAACCATGACAATCAAACACCACAGAGACAAACATCGGCGTTCAATGGATTCACTATAGAGCCAGACAAAAAAGCAATTAGCAGGAAGATGTCAAGCAAGCGGAACATGTGTTAATCAGGGGGGGGTGGGACAAAAAAAAAACGTGCACACCATCGCCAATTGCCAAATCCGTTTGGATGCCTTACACTTATCCACACACGTCTGTCTTTATCTTTCACTGCGTCTCCTGCTTCTCCCCATCTCACTGCATCTCTTTCACTCTCACACATACTGCACCACTCACTCTCTCCCCCTTTCAACCCCCCTCCCCCGATCCATACCGCCGCGTAGTGACTATAGTACGAAATGTACTTTCCTTCCGGTGCAGCGATGGTCAGAACAAGCGCTCGAAGCCCAAGTTTACAGAGCCGCGTCCACACGACACGGATGTACATGCAAACGGCACAGGTACAGACCTGATGAGGGGAGGCACAGGGTCGGGGAGGGATGTCCTACCTTCTGCGTAAACACATGAGATCGGTCAGGCCCGGCGGGCGGGACGGGACGGCGGCGGCTCGACGGGAAGGGGCGGGAGGCCACAGGAGAGAGGGGAGGGCGGGCGGGAAAGGCAAGAAGAGTAGGAGTAAAAATGGGTAGGAGACAGACAGAAGAGAATAGAGAAAGGAGGGATGTTCGGGAGAATGGTGGGGGCAAAGTCTCTCAACAGAAGAGCAAGAACTGAACTCGCAAAGGTCAAGCAACAATTTTGCATGGCAGGCAGGACACCTGCCTGGAAAGTTCATCAGTATCGCTGCCACAAAGCATCAGTATCCTTGAGACATCCTTTGCACACATTAAATATATATAAATAAATAAATAATAATTAAAAAAAGATATGATCCTTTCTACATTGAAAAATCGATCTACATTCTACATATGAAAAAGATTATGCTCTGAAATTTCACCCCCAATCTACATTGACGATAAGAAATTGCTCCATTGACTTGTAATCATTCAGACAGGAAATCAACTCAAAGTGCAGCTTGTTTAGAAGACGAAGAAGAAAAAGAAACAGGCAAAGCATCCAGAAACCCTAAAAGTACACGAATGAAAAGAAAAATAAGAAAACCACAAACAGTGGGGAGTGGGTGGGAGAGAGACAACCGCAGAGCAGAATATCAATCTTAAAAACATAAATGTTGTAACAATGCAAAATGTTTAAATTTCTACCAAATGTGTTGGCTACAACACAAAAGAAAAGTACATGCAGGTGCAGTGAATAATTTTCAGGGTCAAGCCAAGGGAAAGAGGTGACCACGAATAGCTGACTATCTGCCCAAACATGAGCCTAAAGTGCGAGTTGCCGATGTTGCAGGAACTTTGATGGGATTTATTCACTCATAGCTCGAGCCTCAATGGTTAGGGAACCAGGCCCGAGTTCCAATGGTCAAAAAAAGTCGCCGTTAAAGAAGGCTTGGTCCAACATCTTTGCGGGAGCAGCGACCGACCATCGAGGTGTGAACTTCTCTACCCCTGCTGTGCCCGAGGGCAGCTGGATGTGTGTTTATTTGAGGCAGCAGCTCATAAATCTGGACCAGCAAGGGGTCTCTGAGAGCACATCGAGCAAGGAATCCCTCTCACATGATGCCATGCTGTGGTTGAGCGGGGGCGTGATCGGTTGGCGTCATTGCTTGCGCCGACTGCCAAAAGATCTGGGAAAAAGTTCTGCAAGCAGCAGGGCCATGGCCTGGTACTCCAATGGACAAGCAAGGAAAGAAAGATGGCCTGGCACACAACACTCGCTTCTACAGGCCATTGAATCTGTCAGCAGAATGGCGACGGAAATATGTTGCGCCCGAGAAGCCATATAGGCGTTTAATGTGTCTGAGTACAAAGAAATTATGCTGAACAATGTCATAAAGCAAAATTGGCCTTTTGGTTGTGGCATTCACATGAATACGGCGATAGTTTCCAAACATCTGCAACGCATCAGGCCTAGAGCAACATTTAACAATGATAGCAAGTACATCGACCAAGACCACTTACTTTTTCTTTTGCCGCTCAACACAAGGATGCTCACAAGACTGCGGATGTAAAGTTCACGGGTGTCTCCAACATCAAATCATCCGGAAAAGCACGAATTTTGTCTGTGTTGATTATACATAATATTCCACTCAAAACTTTCCCCCGCACAAAATATTCTTGCCCAGCCATTGAGGACAGTGGGATGGACACATTAAGGATAGTCAGTCATGGTAAACACTGCCTCTGGAGTCAGACGAGTGGAAGCAGTGATGAGAACATGCAAGCATGCATGAACCTCAGCAGAATTCCTCCATTGTTCCAGAAGTCAGCCTTACTCAGCGACCACAGCCCCTACGCCCGATAGTTCACCCCTGCAAAACCTCGTTTTGGTGGAAGCCATTCCTTCACCGTGACCACGGGTGTGTTCAACATCAAAAGGGAATTATAGAGCGGAGAGGAGCTAGGGAGGGGAGATTTCATAGACGCTGCTGCTTCAAATGTTGCCAAAGCCTGGATGATGGGTTTTACAGTCTGCAGACGTGTGACGCACTTTAAACTTTTCCTTTCTATCCCCATATTACCATGTCCTGGCATTTTTTCCCCCTCTCTCGTTTCATTGGATTCTCATTCATTGCTTTTCAACATGACATTATTCCCTTAGAAGAGCCCACGTGCACCAACAGCGATTCCAAAAGATTTGTACATCTGGTAAAATTTGATAGCTGGCGAAGGTTTTACAAAGAGAAGTCAAGAGAACCAACCTTCGATGATGCACCACTGCAATATTGTTCTACATTGGTTTGAGCTTTAGAGCAATTGGAAGAGTATGGTATAGTGTCAAGTACTGATATAAATGGCTTTACGAACAAAATCATTTCATCACACAGTTTCATTCACACAAAAAATCATCATCACACAATTTCATCACACACAGCAATTTCATCACACATCACACATGGATAGAAGGTGTGAGAGCAGTATCATTTTGGCACTGCACACTGGAGCGAGGCGAAAAGGTCAAATATGAAAAAATGCCATGTCTTTATGGAGACATTTTTTTTTAATGAAACTTTGTACATATATGCAATCAACAAAGGGGTGTCGTTTGTCATGAAATATGTAACGATGTTTTTTTGGGGGGGATTTTCCCCCTGTTCCTGCCCCAGGGGGTGGGGCTCACTGGAGTCAAAATAAAAGATTTTGTTTAAACCCAAATTTTTACATTGGGTCATTCCTGGTAGAACCTTTTGCCACCTTTTCTTTTTATTTGTTTTTTGGTATACAAAGTAGAGGTTCGTGTAAGAGTTAACACATAAAACACATAAAAACAAACAGAAACACACATGAAACATATAATAAAGGGAGCGGGAGACAAGAGGGAGAGAAAGAGGAAAACACAACAACAGCGACTGCAGAAAACATCGGGAGATCTGTGGAAGGGGGAGGGCTGGGGCGGCGTACATGGGATAAAACAAATGGACACTACTGGGACTTTCAGGAAAGAAAACAGGGAATTTGACAAAGGTGAATTTGGGGTGTATTAATGGGAATAGAAAAGATCAAGCAAGGTTTTGGATGGGGGAAGAGAAGAGATGGTGGTGAACAGCTGTTTTGAAGACCTGGAGGGAGGAGTGGGATTGAAGAGTGTGTCGGAGTTTGTTCCAGAGGCGGGAAAAAAAGAGGAATGAAAGTGCAAGTCTTTCGACTTTGCTTTAGATGGGAAGTGTAGGGATTTGTGATGGCATGCCAGCATCTTCGGTACAGCTCGGGTTATTAAAGAAAAAAGAAGAAGAAGAAAAACAATCCACAAGCTGCTGTCATTGTTCCATCTACTGCTTGATACTCCAAATCAATATTACACCGCGTCTCGGCGACAAGTTCTTAGATAAGCATTGGAGAAAATATGGGTCAATTTCCATAAAATGCTTTTAGTACAACAATAGAAGCATTGGCCGAGCTCAGAAAGAAGACCTCAAGTCCAACAACTGATAAGGTCAGCTGTTCAAATGTGCCTCCGCTTTAATCTTCCACCAGCGGAACCACAGAGACTAATGGGGTTCCAATTTGAACGTATTTTCGCATTCAAGAAGCATGGTGAAGGGCTCGGCAGAGGAAGGGTTTGATTGTGGGAATGCCATAGAGGAGTAGAGTGAGATATTGGAAAAACAGGGAAAAAAATGCAGCATCAGCGCAATATTCAGATCTTCTAGGAGAACAAGCCGGAGGCATAAGCAGCGTGAAGAGCATCCTGCCAGAGTGAGTTCGGATTATGGGCATGCTAAAAATGGGATGCCTTTTTCACACTTGGGTCACTCAGAGATCACATTTAAAGCTTCCATCCATGTTTCACAAAGTCGCCGAGTCCATAACAGGCTGCACTGGAACATGGTGTCAACATAGTTACATCCTCACGACATGGATATTTAATGTCACCGCAATTAATTGTTATGCCCGCAATATGATACCGTGCCCCACACCCTCTCGGTGCTGAGGTAGTGTTCCAGGTGTTTTGACTTGCCCAGGTAGCTGGCAAGCACGTCAGGTTAGAAAGGCAACAACAAATCTTTGCTCACATTCATGCCATTCCATAGTGAAAACACAGAGCTGAGAGTGTCTGGCCGTACAGTATGATGAAAGAAGGCACAAGGGCTACTGGAGGTGAATGAAAAATGGCTATTTGAATGAATACCTTCAATAATACAGAGTTGTGGCAAAAGTCAGGCATCATGAAGTCACCAGACCTCACACCTTTTGATTTCATCTGAAGTCTGTCATCAACCATCACTGTAACACTCGCAAATGCAATCTGAGTGTACCGAGATCGATGCGGATGTGTTAGGAAATAATCAAGCATCCCGATGTATGAAGCCAACTCAGAAATGTATCGACGATAGCGGTGAACAGTTCAAGAATCTGCAGCAGATTGACATTTCAAGTTGAAGTACAACAACAACAACATGCATTTTAAGGCCATTTTCCCTGCTAGAGCGGGGTTAGCCTTGCGGTCCCCATGACAATCTTCTCCATTTTCCCCTATTTTCTGCATCTCTCCTTGTTAACCCCCTTGCCCGCATTTCTTCTTCCACCATCTTTAGCCAAGTCTTTCTCGGTCTTCCCCGTCCTCTACTTCCTTCTACATTCATTTCCATCACTCTTCTCAACCAGTCACTTTCATCCTTCCTCAACACATGACCAAACCATCTCAACCTGTTCCTCTTCACAGCATCCATCACAGGCTCTATTCCCATCATCTTTCGCAATTCATCATTTGTCTTCCTCTCTCTCAACGATACTCCACACATCCACCGAACCATTCGCATTTCCACCCTTTCCAGCCTTCGTTGCTGCTCTACGTTCATTACCCATGTCTCGCTCCCAGAAATCATAACACGTCTCACACATGCAGCATACACCTTTCCCTTCAGCTTCAACGACACTCCCCTCCTCATCAGCACGCCACTCAGTTACCGAAACTTCTTCCATGCACATCTCACTCCAGCAACCGTTGCCGAGTCTGATCCACCTTCTCCATTCAGCATGTCTCCGAGGTAGCAAAATGTTTTCACACCTGCCAGCTTCACGCCGTCTCCAAGATCCAACTCAACATTTCCTCCATCTGCAGCTCCCTCTGTGCACACCTTACATTTGAATGTAGCTGCCACTGGTTAATGACCCTCTCAGACCACTACATTTTTGATGAACCCACTCAGAGCACATTGTACATTGAATGGAGTTCACTCCGACACCCTTCCTACACACAGCACAGGGCCACTTCCCAGTTCTTTCCCCCTCACCACATGCTTTACCACTTGCCATCACCCTCGTCTTTCCGATATTCACCTTCAGACCTTTTGTCTCCATACATTCCTTCCAATTGTTCATCTTTTCCTTCAGTCCATCCATACTTTCCGCAATCAACACAAGATCATGTGCATACAATAACTCCCACGGTAAACCCTCCTTTACGTTCTGAGCCAGCACCTCCATCACAGCTACAAATAGTAGTGGACTTAGTACCGACCCCTGATTCACTCCCACCTTCACCTCAAACTCACCACTGTTCCCGTCCTTCGTCCTTACAGCTGTGCGCGCTCTTTTGTACATTGCCATCACTACTCTGATCAACCATTCCTCCACTCCTAACTTCCTCAATGCCCATGTCAATACTTTGCGTGGAACCCTATCGAATGCTTTCTCCAGATCAACAAACCCAAGAAACAACTTCCTCTTCTCCATGTACTTCTCCTGCAACTGCCTCACAATGAAAAGCGCGTCTGTCGTTCCTCTTCCTGGCATAAATTCAAACTGCATTTCGTCGATCGTCACTTTCTTCCTTATCCTCCTCTCCAACCCCCTTTCCAATACCTTCATTCCATGCTCCAATAACTTTATCGCTCGGTACGAGCCACACTCCAGAGCAATGCAATACTTTGCGTGGAACGTTGAGAGAGAGGAAGACAAATGATGAATTGCGAAAGATGATGGGAATAGAGCCTGTGATGGATGCTATGAAGAGAAACAGTTTGAGATGGTTTGGTCATGTGTTGAGGAAGGATGCAAGTGACTGGTTGAGAAGAGTGATGGAAATGAATGTAGAAGGAAGTAGAGGACGGGGAAGACCGAGAAAGACTTGGCTAAAGATGGTCGAAGAAGAAATGCGGGCAAGGGGGTTAACAACGGGAGATGCATAAAATAGGACAAAACGGAGAAGATTGTCATGGGGACCGCAAGGCAAACCACTGCTCTTGCAGGGAAAATGGCCTTAAAATGCCTGTTGTTGTTGTTGTGCATGCAAGAACCCCCTCAACATTGCACAGCTGAAAGAATTCTGCATGGAGGAGTGGGCAAAAATTTCTCCCAGTCGATGTCAGAGACTGGTAGACAGTTATAAGAAACGCCTACTTGAGGTTGTTTCTGCCAAAGGGGGCAATACCACCAATTAGAGCCAAGGGTGCACTTACTTTTTCCACATGTGAAATTTGCATTTATGTTTATTTAAATTATACAATGGACTACAAAATGTAAATGTTTCATGATATTTGTTATATTATCATCACCTTTATCTATCAGTATTGTTGAAATGAAGATCAAATAGCTGTATGTTGAAATATGGTGAAAAAGTCAAAACTTTACATGGGGTGTACTTACCTTTTCATGTGATTGTATAGATGGCCTCAGCCTATTTAGACATAACAGCGCAGGTGCAGAAACATTTACGAGCTTCAGTCAACGAGTTGCAGTAAAATACTTTGTGCGGAAACAAACTTCTCTTTCGGACATTTGAGTATGAAACAAAGTCAAGCAACCGGCAGTATCCTCACCACCTTACGACAGCGAATGAAGTCCCAGCAGCATTCCAACAAAACCGTGTGTGGAAAAGCCAGCACGCACAGTTGGGAAACTCGACACCAGCTTTGTGCCGGAATCGCATCACAACCCTAGAGGCACCAATGCAAGGAAAGCTCCCGCTCTCGGGTTTTCCACATAGACAACAGCTCTCAGTTCAGGCATATGCAGAAAATAACAAGATTCTCATAATCTCACGAAAGCCTGCACATACTGTACATATTAACCAATCAGCAAATATATCAAGAGCCAAGAACGTGTCACCAGAAAATGTGCCAAAAATAATAATAATAAACTTCCAGAAATAAAAAAAGAACAATTAATTGAAAGTTCTAAAGTGCAAGATCAAACTGAAACACGATCACAGGAACCCAAACCGGACACTCCTCGACACCAAATACTTGGCCGTAAAGTCAGCTCGTGTACATGTGTAGACGGTACTTCCTTCCGAGTGGAATGCCTTACCACTTGCCATTTTTGGCTTCTCATGCTTCTTCTCCTGAGATCAATTATGATGCAAAAAAAGTGTCAGCCTCCAAAATTAGCTTATCAGGACAAGTTACTCAACCCTTATACCAAATGCAAATACTGTACAAAGCCAAAAAGTATTTTATTAATGGGATTGCCCCACAAGTAGGTGTTTTCTATAAGTATAGGAAATATTTATCCAGCAGCCACCATCAAGACTGGAGGAGGTTCGCATGCACCAACCAATAGAAAAAGAGTTTTGTAGTCATGCAGGATCACTTATATAAATAAATCAGCTCTTGAAAGGTAGTTTCATTTTCAATGGAATGCACACGTACTTAGCACTTTTTAGATCATCTTTATGTCGAAACTCGAAGAGATGAACTTATAAAATGGTTTGTGACGCCCGGATGTCCATTCATAAGTCCGTCAACACTTTGTTATTTTTGCTACTCTTCCCTTATCACCCAGCTGATTGTTCTGACATTAATACAAGACAGTAACCCACACAATCGCAGGGGTTTGATTATTCAATTTCGGATCATGGGGGCTCCCAGATTGAGTTACCCCCTGAAACTTTGGATCCCTACTCATCCCTTATATACCAACCAATTTCTATGAAACCCAATACAGCCCTTCTACATGATGGTCCACAAAAATGGCTCGGTCTTAGATTTTTCAATTTCAGATCAAGGGGCTTCCAGATAATCAGGAAGGAAAAACTGGAAATTTGGATGAAGGTGGGCTTGGGGGTGGAGGGGCTAACGTACCGTGAGTAGAAGAGATCATGGTTTTGGATGGGGGTGGGGTGATCTGAGATGTTGGCGAATAGCTGTATTGAATAACTGGAGGGGAGAAGAGAATGTGGAATTCCACATGTGGGGAAAAAAAGGGATAAATAAATGTAGGTGAGCAATGATTATGAATTTTGAGAGTTTCACTAGAAAGGGGTTGATGGTGGGCCGTGTGAGCCCTGCAGAAACCTGGATGAGGTGGAGCATGGAAAGAGCAGATGGTGCAAGACCAGAATGGAGGCGGTAGAAGACAGATCACCGACCTGTCTGTGAGGGTGATGTGATAAACTCATAGACTCGGTTTCAACGTGGTAAAAATAATCCTAAAGGTCTTGGTTTACATGGCGTCAAGTTCAGCAAGATGAAGCAGGGGAGCCATCTCAGAAGAGAGAGCAGTGCTCCATCAAAGCTGTGGTTGAAGGCCTTCTCGGTGGATAGATCAGGTGTGCCAAGGAAGGACTTTGTACAACAGAGGATTTTATTTGGTATACGGAGTCGAGGCTCATATAAGAGCTAACACGTACAAACATATAATAAAGGGAGTGGGAGACAAGAGGGGAGAGAGAGGGTAGCACAACAACAGTAGGGAACAGGGACAACAGGAGATCTGTGGAGGAGAGAGGGCTGGGGTGGGGTACACGAGATAAACAAATTGGTCTTTATAGGGACTTTCAGGAAAGAAAACTGCGAATTTGGAGGAGGTAGATTGAGGTGGATTAATGGGGGTAGAAAAGATCAAGGTTTTGGATGGGGGAAGATAAGAGATGGTGGTGAACGGCTGTTTTAAAGACCTGGAGGGAGGAGTGGGATTTAAGAGAGTGTGGGAGTTTGTTCCAGAGGCGGAGTCGGTTCAAGAGTCGGTAGAAGACAGAAAGACCACTAACCTGCCTATGGCGAGAGAGTGAAAGGCACTCAGAATCAGCTTCATCATGGGAGATAGCAATGATTCTAAGAGCCTTGGTTTCCACAGCGTGAAGCAGAACTAGGTGTGAGGCAGGTGCACCAGCCCAGAGGGAAGAGCAGTATTCCACCAAGCTGCGGATGAAAGCTTTGTAGTTGGTGAGGAGCTCAGTAGTGCCAAGAAAGGACTTCGCACGATGGAGGATGCCCAGTCGGCAACTGGCTTTGGAGGCCTGCTTGGAAAGGTGGTTTTCCCAGGAAACATCAGAGCACATAGTGAGACCCAAAAAGCTTGAGTGATAGAAATTATTTGAGAGAAATGTTGACAAATAGATGGGAGGGTTTTCCAGACTGTCTTTTCGGAAAGACATAGTGAGGGTGGGATTTGTCGGGATTGAAAGACATATTCCACTTGTTTGCCCAGGTTGTGATTTTATCCAGATCTGCAGAGAGTGAAGAGGCTGCTGCCTGCCCATCTGAGGGTTGAGATATGGAGCAGCAGAGAGTGGAGTCATCAGCAAAGAATAGAGAGTATTTTCCAGAGAGTCGGAGACATCATTGATGAAGACCAAAAAAAGCATAGGGACTAGAACACTGCCTTGAGGAACTCCAGCCTGGACAGGAATAGGAGATGAGAGAATTCCATTCAGGGCCACACGTTGACCGGTGAGGTAGTCTGCAAGCCATGCGTAGAGGTTTCCATGCGTACCACAGGAGGAGAGTTTGGTGAGCAGAGCAGAGTGCCAGATCACATCAAAAGGACGAGCTATGTCAAGGGCGACAGCTCTGTTTTCCTGTCTGGCATTGAGGACCTCCATCCATTGTTGAAACAGCAGAAGCAGCATGTCCAGAGTAGAGTGACCTGGTCTGAATCCAAATTGATTGATCAGAGATCAAGCCATTGGAGAAGAGGAAGGATTTAATATCAGAAGCAATGATGGATTCCATGACCTTGCTGATTATTGGGAGCAAGCTGATTGGTCTGTAGTTGCAAGGATCTGTTTTTGTACCTTTTTGTGTGAAGTGGTAATGTTTGCTGATTTCCAAGCAGATGGCAGATGACCTAGATCAAAAGAGAGGGTGAAGAGAACAGAGAGAGGGTGTGAAAGAACGGCAGAGCAGGATTTTAGGACCCGTGGGCTGATGCCGCCTGGTCCAGTTGCAGAATCAGAGTCGAGGTTTGACAAAAGCTTCTCCACCTTGTCAGGAGAGAAGGACAGAGTCGAGGAACGGCTGTGTATGACAGGGTACGGTGGGTACAGAGAGAGGTGGGTTTGGGACACAATATTTTGAGGCAAACACAGAGTTGAGGCATTCTGCTTTTTCATGTGCAGTGTCAGCTGTGTAGCCATTTGAGGTAAGGAAGAAGATGGAAGGGGAACAAATACGAAACAAATTTGACGAGATGCCACCAGGATTTGGAGGAGGGAGACAGGTTTGAGAGTTCAATCTTGAGAGTAGATCGATATTGTTTCCTGGCTCTCCTGAGGGCAGACACACTTGTTGCGAGCTTTGTGGAAGGAACTGAGATTCCCTTCAGTTGGATTTACCTTCCATGAGCAAAGGCAAGTTGTTTCAGGGCACTGCCTCACCACAAGATTCAGTGTACCATGGACAGGAGAAAGGGCATGACAACTGAAGACGAGATGACAACTGAAGCAAGTTTCTTTAGAGGAATTCCCGTCACAGAAAGTAGAGATGGGAGACCAGTCCAGAGGTATGATGGCTGCTTGAAGACCATGGCAGTCGGCCTGAATGAAATGCTATATATCACCTCCAAGACATCCCCTGCAGCCTGAGGAGATATTCTGAGGAGATACCAACCGAAGCCTGAGGAGATATCAGAGGTTGTCGAGATATTGAGGTTGTCAAACTTTGAGGTTGAAGCTGAGCTTTTCTTTCTGTAGATTGGTGCACGCTGCTGACATAAAACACCAGCTTGAGATGGCATATTGAAGAAACTATCCAAAATGGAGTTCAACGTAATGTCATCTCAACTTGGAGTTCTTTCTGTCCCAGAGAGAGAGAGAATGTTCCATCACACTACAGCATTGAGCCTTGTACATAGGGCATTCAAAAGGTTCATGGAACGATGTACTCACAATAGTCCAAGAGATGCGGAATGTTTTTATTTTGCAATATACATGAGGTTAGTGAGAAATACATTTCATCACTAATTGAATACATTTAATATATTATATTGTTAGGAAATGATGAAACATGCTTGAAACATAGTCGGTTCTGCCGAAGCAGGTTCTCTCCAGTTACAATGCCGGACGGGTCACCACTCCGATGCAGATACTTGACCGAGGGTGCCTGCTATAATTCAGCTACTCTTCGCAAAGGACATCTTTAATATCCACCAACTAATGCCAGCACCCAATTGAAGGTCCATCCGAGGGACGGTGCACACATTAATCTTCATGCATCGCCATGTCTGCAAAATACGCGTTTCTAGCTGGGTCGAGATCAAAACCCAGGCTCGACAGCTGATGTGACTGCACATACCTCGAAGTTATTCCTACCAGCCCACTTAGAGATTGAAAAATTAGGAATGAAAACAAAACAAAAACCCCTTGCCATTTCTTGGATGACTGCACAAGCATCTCTTCATAAAACCTTTTGAACATCATGAGGTTACAGATAATGTACAAGTCTAAATAGGTCAGGAAGGAAGTCAATCCCCTCAGAAGGCATGGCATGTTTGTGCTGTTTTTGCAAGCAAGGGATTGACTCAAATTTCTGGCCAAGGTGCAGGAACTTTATCCTTAAAGAATTGGTTTGTTGGTTCCATGAGAGATAAAGGATAACAGAGTAGAATATCTCTTGCACGCTTTTTGCATCATCAGGAGCATTTGGCTGAAGTACGATGGCTGTGACCCAAATCACAGTGGCAGCACGGCCTATGCAACGAGAAAGTTATTTAATTCAGCAAAACAAACTGTGTGTGTTTGCAGCGAACAATTCGAGTATGAGTATGAAATCCACAGTCCTTATTTTAGCGCGATACCTGACAAAAGCACAACGTAGACATGTACCAATAAAGGAAAGGTAAAAAATACATAAATATAAACACTCCGCCAAAAGCAGGAGCACATCAGTATGGCACTATGGAAACCAAGGAGCTAAACAATTCATCAAATTTCACAAAATGTCACGTGAGCACATGAAACACAAAGCAAGACATCAACAGGCAGCGCCAGTCGGTGTAACGAGCGTATCCGATTACAACCATAAACTACTTCAGATGAATACACGTCACCACTGAATGCTGTTCAAATGCTACAGCCAGTGAAATCTGTTCCACGGCAAGTCTGATAAAAGCTGGGTTTTTTGGGGTGAGGGAGGGGGTGGGTGGTGAGAGGGTCCTGGAGGTTCCGAACAGATATCATACAAATGGACTAAACGGTCATCTCCTCAAAGTGTAGCTATACAATTGCAAAACGTAATTGTGACAGCTGAATCATATAAACGTTTCGCCTTCAGCTCTGCACTTACATTCTCTATAAAATTACCACAATGTTTGCCCAGAATTTATCAGGAAGTTGATCAATCGGTAATAGTAAGGGAAACATATGAAAATCTGTTAACTAAATTGTTACCAAAAAATTTCTTCACCAATATGTTTGTAAAGGTGTGTAATAACATGTGTTAAAATGTTGAAGGTCAACTCCCGTGGGAAACCCAGAAAAAAAGCTGTTGAATTCGGGTACCGAAAAATTATTTTCGAGAATTTTTCTTTTTTTTTATCGGCCCTTAAGTAACTTATGAGGGGTCAAATAAGGGTTTTTCATGATTCTGAGTTGATTGTTAACATTTATATTTCACCACAGACACTCCTTTGTGGAAAAATAATTTCTAAATATATCTCATTTTCTACTTTGCAGGACATGGAGTCTAGCAATATGGATGAAGACGTTACTCCACCTGTGCTCAACTGCTTCATCTGTGCACGCTCGGATACACCAGCTGAAAGGCTCATACAGGCAACTCCAAAGGGATACTCAACTTTATTGAAACAAGCAGAAACTGTCGAAAATGTTACTGTTGTGGAACGTATGAAGGAGGCTCAAAAGGAAGGAAAACTGAGGTACCACCAGAAGTGTAAAAATGATCTGTACAACAACTTTGTTGCAACCACCAAGAAGTCAGCTCAAGCATCAAAGGCAGAGAAAGAGTCATCAAAGTTGAAGAGAAGACGCACTACTTGTGAGTTCAGTTCATCAACTGGCTGCAGTTCTAGAAGATCACAGTCAGTTGACCTCCTGTATAAGGATGTATGCATTCTTTGCAACCAACCAGCCCAGCTCTACAAAAATAATCCAGCACAAGCTAGAAAGAAATACAGAGTGCCAGATAATTTGACTGCAGATACACTGAAGGCAAGCTTGCTGAAGACAGCACGGAGTCGCGGGGATGACTGGGGCACTGAAGTCACTGGACGCCTGGAAGGGATCAACGACTTGGTAGCAGAAGAAACACTGTACCATTTGCGATGCAAACTTATGTTTGCGAGAGGTGACAGTTTGTCCAAGACTGATGAGGAAGGAAAAAGGAAGAGAGAACAGAGGAGTATTGATGAGGAGCGAGAGGCAGTTTTTATTGAATTCTGCGAATGGTTAGACTCAGAATTAGAGCATGGGGTAATGAACATGGACCAAGTCCATGAAAAGCTGCAGGAGTTTGATCAGTCACCAGAGAAGAGCCTTTCTTATTCAAAGCATTGGCTAAAGATAAAACTTCTAGAGAAATACGAAGACACCTTGTATTTCACAACACAGGAAAGAAGGGCAGATGTACTCTGTCTCAAAGATGGCACCGACAATATTCTGCGAGAGAATCATGCTAATCTTGACCATGGAGATGAGAAGACTCAGATCATAAAGACGGCACTCAAGTTCATATCCAATGATATTGCCTTGATTGATTTAGGTCCAAAGTCATACCCCACCACACACAGTATGACTGACATCGATATAGTCAGCTGACACTTGTTCCTGCAAGCCTTCAGATGTTCTTGAGACCGATTGTCAAGACAGACGAAAGAGGTGCCGTTTGGGGGCAGAATTTTATGAAGGCCTGTCGACCTCGGTCTGGAGTATTGCCACACCAAATGGGGCTTGCCATACAACTTGATCATAGATTTGGGTCAAAATGGATGCTCAACAAGTTCCACCGGCTGGGATACACTGAGTCTTACACGGAGACACAAAACTACAAATACTGCTTCCTTAATAGTAGGAGTGGAGATGATGTTCCAGATACTTCTGGCACTCTTGACACCATTGTGGAGGAAACCGATGAACAGATCAATGATGAGGTTGCGGTTGATGCTGCGCTTGAGGATCAATCAGTGATGACAGCCAAAGTGCCAGCCAGTGAAAGTGAATTGTCAAGTAATGATCAGGTGGTCTTTATGGAGGTTGGGGAAACAAACAATGCAGTCACTCAGTTTGTTGGAGACAATATAGATTTAAACATTGTCTCTATTCACGGAAACACTCCCTTTCACTCAATGGGTTGGATCGAAGTCACCTCTCCGGCACCACCTTTGCCAGATCCACAGACAACAGCAGCTTTCCCCCGGGTGAAGTTGAAGGCACTCGACAAAGCTAAGATCCTGAGAGGAACTGAAGTAAAGATTATTCCATTTACGAACAGGAAACAGATAGGAACGAACGCGATCATGTTTCTCCCCCTCGCTGAGCTTTCCTCCTCCCTGGCTCATGATCAGCCACTCCTCACTCCAGGTGACACACTCTGGGCAGCGGGGTGGGTGATCAAAGCCAACGATCCTGAGTTCCCACACTCCAACTGGAATGGCTGGATGAAGAGAATCCATGCTGATGATGCAAAGCAGAGCACACAGATCGAGTTCCTCCCAGTTATTGAAGGAGACCCTAATGACCTCAACACCATCTTCACCACTCTGAAAGAGTGCATACGGCGCGCTGGGGTCGCTATAGTGACCTTTGATCTTCCGATTTGGCTGAAGGCTGTGAATATAATAAAGCAGGCAAATCTACCCGTCATTCCAAGGTTGGGTGGTTTTCACCTGCTGAAGTCTTATCTTGGATCAATGGGTAACATCATGGAAGATTCTGGACTACTAGATGTGATCCAGTTGATCTATCCTGGAAGTACGACAGCCAACCACATCATGGATGGAGGATGTTTTGACAAGGCAATCCGTGTTCACCTCCTCATCGATGCAGCCATCTATCAACACATCATGAAACTTGCCTTCACTGAGGAGGAGCATGGTGACATGAAGACCTTCATGGAGAAGGTGGCTGATGGGAAGATGGGAGCCAGACACTCAGACCCAGTAGTGCCAGTGTTTGAGCAAAGGTTTGAAGAAACCTTCAAACGACTCGCAAAAGGAGGAAGAACACCTGCACTCTGGGTGGAGTACCACCACATGGTAGATGTGATCAAGGTCTTTATCAGAACCGAGCGACTTGCAGACCACAATGGGCATCTGTCCTGCATTGTTACCAAGATGCTTCACATCTTTGCCGCTGCAGGCCATCATCAGTATGCCAAGGGCGCACGGCTGTACTGTCAACTCATGAAGGAACTAGAAACTTTGCCTGCTTACAAAGACACCTTAGAACGTCTCACTGCCCACGGGAACCACGTTGTCCGTTACTCAAGTCATGAGTGGTCCGGCACATGGTGTGACATTTGCATTGAGCAGACATTAATGAAGGCAGCCAAGTCACAAGGTGGACTGAGCAGAGGAAGAATGAGAAACAGTTTTTCTGGGCACAAATGCTGGGTGCTCACCCTCAGTCACCTGTCTGATGTCAACCGGCGGATGGAGGAGGACGTCAGTAAACATGTTCCAGTCCACAGAGACCTTGCCAAGACACAGATGAAGCGAGATGCAGAGGCAGTTGAACTTGTCCTAAAATGGTTTGAGGAGATCAAGCCATTCGACAACGATAGAGACAAGGAGTTGCTCGTGTCTTTCTCAACAGGATTCACAAGCACTGGAGATGACGCAGTCAATGCTGAGAGAGCAGCTGAAGTTGGGATGGAGATGCAGATCAAGCTGGATGGACAGTCAGTGACGTCGACCATGGATGTCAAGTCAAAGATAAAAGCCCTGTCATCACTAAGAAAATTTTCGTCGACCATGACTGCAGTCATGATGTTGTTGAGTCTGAAGAAGACATAGACAATGACTGTTGAAACTTCTGACATTGTGAATGAGAAATAACCCTTGAGTATTATATATGTATGTGAAATAAAAGCTACTTTGTGTGTAAATGTAAAAGTGAAAATATAAATGTTAACAATCAACTCAGAATCATGAAAAACCCTTATTTGACCCCTCATAAGTTACTTAAGGGCCGATTAAAAAAAAAAAAAATTCTCGAAAATAATTTTTCGGTACCCGAATTCAACAGCTTTTTTCCTGGGTTTCCCACGGGAGTTGACCTTCAACATTTTAACACATGTTATTACACACCTTTACAAACATATTGGTGAAGAAATTTTTTGGTAACAATTTAGTTAACAGATTTGTGAAATATCTCATAAAATGCCCTTGCTATAAGTGTGAGTGATTGGAGATGAAAGGGCAGGTAATCATTGATTTTCTGGGTTTCCCTCACAACAACAAAAGAATACATATTCTCACTTCTCTGTGACCTACATCTTTGGCATTTAATAAACGGCCTCTTTCAGAAAAAAATATCCTTCTGTAGGACTTTACTCTCCATGTAGTTTCATGCAGCTTGAACCTGGTGCACTGAAAGTACGACATTTTCCCCGATTGGTGTCAACCTGCATCGTATCTATTGGTTTTGGAATGATGCATGCTTTACTATGCAGTGGTCTTCGTCTACGCAAATGCGAAATAACATCCCACGGAGTTTTCAAAATCCCACGTTTTCCTGAATCTGAGATGTTCAGGCAAAAGGTCGATACTTTGGAAAAATCCCCCCCCCCCCCCCCCCTTCCCATGCCTCCTCCCCCCCACAGATCTCTCGACGTCCCTGTTCTCTACTGTTGTGCTTGTGTGCTTCCCTCTCTCCCCCCATCTTGTCTCCCCGCTCCCTTTATCTTATGTTTTATGTGTCAGCTTGTCTTTTTGTGATTAATGTTAGCTCTTACACGAGCCTCGATCTTGTATACAAAAATAATAATAATTAACTTACCAAAGTATCGGCTACTGCTGTTGCTTCTGGGCTGCTCCTCAACTCTAAAGTTGCCTCAACTAAGGAGGCTCTGCATGTAGTCCATAAGGAACTCTCCAAGAACATGTCATCTCCTCCTATATCCCTGCTTCTCTCCCCCTACACCATGGCTGATACTGGCCTTTCCTCCACCACACCAAGGTATGCAGTAGAAAATTAAGGCATCAATCCTGAATTATTGAAGAACTGGGACCTCACGGACGAGATTGATTGGTTGGCTCCTCTTTTCACTAGCATCTATGCAACTTGAGTCAAAGCATCAACCTAGAGAAAGGCTAAAGTCATTGCCATCCTTAAGCCAGGGAAACCTGCTGCTGAGCCATATAGCTATCGGCCCATAACTCTACCATGTACGAAATAAAATGTGTTCACGAGTGCCCTTCTCACCAGGCCCTCTCCACTGGAAGAGCACAACCTTCCCAAGGAACAAGCTGGCTTCAGATCTGGTAGGAGCTGTGTTGATTCAGCACTTGCACTTACCACCCACAGAGGCTGGTTCCAACGCGTGCTCAAGACAGATGTTGCACTAATTTACCTTTAATTCGTTTGAGAGTGTGGTGACGAGGTCTTCTGATGAAAGCTGCCAGACCTTTCCAGTGCCATGTGTGCCCTTTCTTATATGCTTAGCAATCCAAGATATATCTAGGGTTTCACACAAAAAGCAAAGATAAGGACTCTCAATGATAGCCTTCCTCAAGGGTCTGTCTCAGCTCCAATCCACTTCAACATACAGTAACTTTCAGAAAGTATTCACACCCGAACTTTCACTTTTTTTGTCTTCCAGCCTGAATTAAAAATGGATTAAATGGAAACTTTTTGTCAATTATCTACAAATAATAACCCATAATGTCAAAGTGGATTTTTATTTTTTTTGAAAAATTTTACAAAAAATTATAAATGCAATACAGAAATATCGCATTTATTTGAGTATTCAACCCCGAGTCAATACTCCAGAGAAGAGGCTTTGGCAGCGATTACAGCTTCGAGTCTTCTTGGGTATGTCTGTATAAGCTTTACACATCTGGATTTGGGGAGTTTCTCCCATTCTTCCTTGCAGATTTGCTCAAGCTCTACCAAGTTGTATGGGGAGCTTCAGTAACCATCAATCTTTAAGTCTTTCCACAGATTCCCAATGGGATTCAAGTCTGGGCTTTGGCTGGGATACTCAAGGTTTTTCACGATCTTGTTTTGAAGCCATTCTAATGTTGCTTAGGCTGTATGATTGGGGACATTGTCCTGTTGGAACGTAAATCTTTGCCGCAGTCTAAGGTCTTTTACACTCTGAAGCAGGTTCTCCTCATGGATTTGCCTTATTTGGCTCCATTCATTGTTTTGCCTTATTTGGCTCCATTCATTGTTCCCTCTATCCTTAAAAGTCTCCCAGTCCCTGCCACTGAAAAGCATCCCCAGAGCATGATGCTGCAACCACCATGCTTCATGGTACAGATGGCGTCAAATGGGTAATGAACTGTGCCCGGTTTCCGCCAGATGTAGTGCTTTGCAGTCAGGCCAAAGAGTTAAATTTTCATCTCATCAGACCACAGAATGTTTTGCCTCTCAGTCTTTCACATGCCTTTTTGAAAACTCCAGGTGTGCTGTCATGTGCCCTTTCTCAGGCATGGCTTCCGTCTGGCTAATCCCAATCTATATATATAAAACACAGTTTGTGTGTGTGTGTGTGTGTGTGTGTGTGTGTGTGTGTGTGTGTGTGTGTGTGTGTGTGTAATGTTACCGATAGACTCCTAAACGGAGAGGCTCACGTACTTGATATTTGGCACAGACATGGCCATTGAACCTGGTAAGAACATGGCCGACCGAAAAATGTATTTCAAAATATTTTTTAACCATATTTTTACCTCAGCGCATTCCAGCGAGGCATATTATGCACGGAATCTGACCGGTCGCAGAGCAGCGCGCTGATTCGCTCAGAGCGATCACGTGATGTTCCCTGCCGCCATTAACTCAGTTACGCGTTCGCATGTATTTCAGAGCGAAAAGCGATTGCCTTTTTTCACATTTAAGCGATGAACATTGCCATTCACACCACATAGGTTTTTTTCCCTTTCATCTTTAGATTCATATTTTTTGCCATAACGTAGCGCATTATGGCTCTCTCGAGCTCAAGTTAGCCAATCACCTGGGAGCATGAGGCCACGTTGGCCACGCCCAAGACAGGACGCAGAGTTGCAATCGATCGCTCAGAGCGATCCCGTGATGTTCCTTGCCGCACGACTATATATATATATATATCACTCAGATCCCTCACAATCGACCACCACCACCTCCTCCTGCAATACTAAATATCACCCAGATCCCTTGGAATCGACCACCACCCCCTCCTGCAATACTAAATATCACCCAGATCCCTTGGAATTGACCACCACCTCCTCCTACAATACTAAATATCACCCAGATCCCTTGGAATCGACCACCACCTCCTCCTGCAATACTAAATATCACCCAGATCCCTTGGAATCGACCACCAATATCCACCATCGACCACCCCCTCCTGCAATACTAAATATCACCCAGATCCCTTGGAATCGACCACCACCTCCTCCTACAATACTAAATATCACCCAGATCCCTTGGAATCGACCACCACCACCTCCTGCAATACTAAATATCACCCAGATCCCTTGGAATCGACCACCACCTCCTCCTACAATACTATATATCACTCAGATCCCTTGGAATCGACCACCACCTCCTCCTACAATACTGTATATCACTCAGATCCCTCGGAATCGACCACCACCACCTCCTCCTGCAATACTAAATATCACTCAGATCCCTCACAATCGACCACAACCACCTCCTCCTGCAATACTAAATATCACTCAGATCCCTCACAATCGACCACCACCACCTCCTCCTGCAATACTAAATATCACTCGGATCCCTCACAATCGACCACCACCACCTCCTCCTGCAATACTAAACATTACTCAGATCCCTCACAATCGACCACCACCCCCTCCTACAATACTAAATATCACCCAGATCCCTTGGAATCGACCAACACCCCCTCCTACAATACTATATATCACCCAGATCCCTTGGAATCGACCACCACCTCCTCCTACAATACTAAACATCACCCAGATCCCTTGGAATCGACCACCACCTCCTCCTGCAATACTAAATATCACCCAGATCCCTTGGAATCGACCACCACCTCCTCCTACAATACTATATATCACTCAGATCCCTTGGAATCGACCAGCACCCCCTCCTACAATACTATATATCACGTTGCGGATATGGGATTTGCATCCATCCATATCCGCTTGTAAATATTCCCCTATTTCCTCAATACTTCCCAACTATCCCCAATCCCCCATTCCCTAGTCCCATTTTCTGTAAACAACACTCTGTAGACCTGACCTCCCCCTATTTCCCCCATTAAATGTCGTGCCCAGGTTCACCACATCTCATGTAAGACAACTATAGGACATCTTGCTAGTTATTCTTAGTCTATGTCAGTTAAGGACTCGTTTCCATTAATTCTGACCCTTCGTTGCACCAGAATGTGATTGTATGGCACCGTTAGGAAGTTTAGGACCTCCCGATACCTCCCCGCAGCTCTTCCTCACGGTTCAGCAGCAACAACAACAACAACAACAGCAATGGCAGCGGCGGGCGCGGGAAGTGCGCGTCCTCACTCCGGCTTGGTTGGTAGGGGGTGTTGGGAGGGCACCAGGCCTTCCCAACGAGCCGCCATCGAACATGTGCTCGACGGGGTTACCAAATAGGGGCTCCCTGTCAGCTCCTCATCAAGGGCGGAGCCCGGTAACCCCCGCACCCAATGGAAGCGGCGGACCGGCCCCAGTGGGGCGGAGCCAACCAGCCGAGGGCGTGTCACTCCCCGCTGAGCATGCGCAGGGAGAGGGAGGTGACGTCAGATGCGCGCTGAGCTTGGAGCAAGCAAGACCACCTCCGAGCGCTGTGAGGCCTCCCCGCATCTTCTGGACTGGACCGTGCTTTATCCTGTCCCCGAGCCAAGGTGCACCTTGTGCCATCGAACTACCTGTCCCTCCCTGCCATCAATCCCTGTGTAAGTCAGCCTTGTTCCGTTTGTCTGTGGTCTGTCCGGGAATAGATAAGATTGTATTTAAGTGCCCATCTCTTGTGTCTCTTACCTCACTCTGCCGTGTAATCTACCCCCTTTTCTCCACCACTGTAATTATACCCTCCTCCGGAGGTCTTGAGAACTGTACCCCTTGCGTCGTTTCCTCTTTCCCAGTCGTCGTGTCCTTTCCATCATTGATTTGGCATAGCGCGATTTGGTCAACGTCTGGGTGAATCGGGTGAGTTGGGGAAGAATCGGGGGAACTGTTAGGTCACGGCAATACCACCGCTCGGTAAATAACATCTAAACCGCGTCCGTAACACTATATATCACCCAGATCCCTTGGAATCGACCACCACCTCCTCCTACAATACTAAACATCACCCAGATCCCTTGGAATCGACCACCACCTCCTCCTGCAATACTAAATATCACCCAGATCCCTTGGAATCGACCACCACCCCCTCCTACAATACTAAATATCACCCAGATCCCTTGGAATCGACCACCACCTCCTCCTACAATACTATATATCACTCAGATCCCTTGGAATCGACCACCACCCCCTCCTACAATACTATATATCACCCAGATCCCTTGGAATCGACCACCACCTCCTCCTACAATACTAAATATCACCCAGATCCCTTGGAATCGACCACCACCTCCTCCTGAAATACTAAATATCACCCAGATCCCTTGGAATCGACCACCACCCCCTCCTACAATACTAAATATCACCCAGATCCCTTGGAATCGACCACCACCTCCTCCTACAATACTAAATATCACTCAGATCCCTTGGAATCGACCACCACCTCCTCCTGCAATACTAAATATCACCCAGATCCCTTGGAATTGACCACCACCTCCTCCTACAATACTATATATCACTCAGATCCCTTGGAATCGACCACCACCTCCTCCTACAATACTATATATCACTCGGATCCCTCGGAATCGACCACCACCTCCTCCTACAATACTATATATCACTCAGATCCCTTGGAATCGACCACCACCTCCTCCTACAATACTATATATCACTCAGATCCCTTGGAATCGACCACCACCTCCTCCTGCAATACTAAATATCACCCAGATCCCTTGGAATCAACCAACACCCCCTCCTACAATACTAAATATCACCCAGATCCCTTGGAATCGACCACCACCTCCTCCTACAATACTATATATCACTCAGATCCCTTGGAATCAACCACCACCTCCTCCTGCAATACTAAATATCACCCAGATCCCTTGGAATCGACCACCACCCCCTCCTACAATACTATATATCACTCAGATCCCTTGGAATCGACCACCACCCCCTCCTACAATACTATATATCACTCAGATCCCTTGGAATCGACCACCACCCCCTCCTCCTGCAATACTAAATATCACTCAGATCCCTCACAATCGACCACCACCTCCTCCTACAATACTAAATATCACCCAGATCCCTCACAATCGACCACCACCCCCTCCTACAATACTAAATATCACCCAGATCCCTCACAATCGACCACCACCCCCTCCTACAATACTAAATATCACCCAGATCCCTCACAATCGACCACCACCCCCTCCTACAATACTAAATATCACCCAGATCCCTCACAATCGACCACCACCCCCTCCTACAATACTAAATATCACCCAGATCCCTCACAATCGACCACCACCCCCTCCTACAATACTAAATATCACTCAGATCCCTCACAATCGACCACCACCCCCTCCTACAATACTAAATATCACCCAGATCCCTCACAATCGACCACCACCCCCTCCTACAATACTAAATATCACCCAGATCCCTTGGAATCGACCACCACCCCCTCCTACAATACTAAATATCACCCAGATCCCTTGGAATCGACCACCACCTCCTCCTACAATATTATGTATCACTCAGATCCCTTGGAATCGACCACCACCTCCTCCTACAATACTATGTATCACCCAGATCCCTTGGAATCGACCACCACCACCTCCTCCTCCTACAATACTATATATCACACAGATCCCTCGGAATCGACCACCACCTCCTCCTTCAATACTATATATCACTCAGATCCCTTGGAATCGACCACCACCTCCTCCTACAATACTAAATATCACCCAGATCCCTCACAATCGACCACCACCCCCTCCTACAATATATATATATATAAAACACAGTTTGTGTGTGTGTGTGTGTGTTATGTTACCGATAGACTCCGAAACGGAGAGGCTCACGTGCTTGATATTTGGCATAGACATGGCCATTGAGCCTGGGACGAACATGGCCAAGACCATATTTGACGAGATCCATATTTTTTATTCATATTTACCTCAGCGCATTTCAGCGAAGTACCCGCTAATCTCAGCCAGTGCCAGAACAGCTCGCTGATTCGCTCAGAGCGATCACGTGATGTTCCATCCCGTCACACGTCACACGTTTGCACGTAATTCAGGGCGAAAAGCAATTGCGTTTTTTCACCTTTATGCAATCGTGTTTTGTGTCGATTTTGTGCGATATGAATTAAATTTTAATTCACATTTCGTGTTTACGAATTCGAATACGAAGGATTTCCCCTTTCGATTTTGAATACGAATCGAATACGAGCTTGAGTCGAGAGGGCGAATGTACGGGCTGGGAAAGTACGGGTCTCCCTTCCCCCGCCCGGCAACGCCGGTACTGGAGGGCGTGGGTCACAGGATCGGTGAGTCTCCAAAATCCGCTTCGTGCTCTTGCGAAGATGCAGGACGATGTCGCGATTGTTGTGCTGCTCTCCGACCATGAGAACTGCAACGTCATTGTTGACTGGCCCTCCCCTTCCCCCTCCCCCCTCCCCCCCTACCCCCTCATCCTCCTATCCCTCACCCTCCCCCCTCCCATCCCTCCCACCCCCCTCTTCTCCCTTCTCCCCTCTCCCCCTCCCCCTCTTCTCCACCTCTCCCTCTCCCCCCCCCCCTCTCTCCTCCCCTCCCCCCGTTCCCCTCCCCTCCCCTCCCCCCGTTCCCCCCCCCCTCCCCCGCACGGCAATGCCGGGTACTTCTGCTAGTCCCCAATAAAGCCCAGATATGTGAGGTGATGCAGAGACTGTTGTCCTTCCAGCAGGTTCTCTCATCTCAGCCAAGGAACTCTGTAGTTCTGTCAAAGTGGTCATTGGGTTTTTGATAACCTCCCTGAGAAAGATCCTTCTTTCCTGGTTGCTCAGTTGGGTCAGACAGCCAGCTCAAGGAAGAGTGTAGGTAGTTCCATATTATTTCCATTTCCTAATGATGGAGCTCACTGTGCTCTTGGGAACTTTTAACACTCTAGAAATTGTTTTATACCCCTCCCCAGATCTATGCCTCCTCACAATTCTACAGACAGTTCCTTGGACTTCATGAAAGAGTTTCTGAACTGACATGCACTGTCAATCAACTGTAGGACCTTATATAGAAAGAAAGTGTTTCTTTCTAAATCATGTCCATTCAATTGAATTGGCCACAGGTGGACTCCAATCAAGTTGTAGAGAGATCAAGTTGATCAAAGGAAATTAGATGCACTTGAGCTCAATTGGAAGGGTCAAAGCAAAGGGAATGAATACTAATTGACTCAAGAGATTTCAGCTTTTAATTTTTAATTGATTTGTAAAAATTTCTAAAAACAAAAATCCACTTTGACATTATGGGTATTATGTGTAGATCAGTGACAAGACTGAAAGTCTTACAGCAGGGTAGCCGGGCTTGTTTGATATTTTAGTTGAAGAGGATAGTGAACTGGGAGGGGATACCAGTTAACAAATAATGTTACTATTAAATTATTTTGAAGCACTAAGTCTCGAAGCTCGGTCACCATGGGAAGTGAAGAGATTACATTGAGACACTGGTTTATTCAATATGTTTCGAGTCAACAATGAACCAACCATACACCACTTCAATCCAGTGACTTTGCAGTCACGACAAAGGGATTGCAGTGTTACGATTATATTTATTATATCATTATTATTAACATTGTTATTATTATTATTATTATTATTATGAAAACGACACTACTGTATTAAGAAACCTGGGCTAATTTGTCCGAAGCGGCCTGAAGGTGAGCAATGAAGGCATGAAGCCTAAGGCCCATACATACTGTGTCATTGGAAGATCCAAAACGTCCATGCTTTCGATATTTGATGATCATTTTAACAATCGGTTTGTTTGTGTTTCACACCGAATGAAAAATGTAAAGGTAGAGCATGGCGATTGTGATATATGACAGGTTTAACGATATGTTCGGCTAGAACGGCATAGGAATCAAAATGGCGGAGTGTGGAGTCAGCAGTTGTACGCCCTAATGACATCACGGATGTAATCACATCACCCTGTCATGTGACCAGATCCTCAGCTCTGATTGGTGTACGTTTGAGGGGACATACATACATACATACATACATACATACTGTTGCATTTGTGGGAGTAGAAATGAAATACCATAGTACAGGTAGGATCATATAGGTGTAGCATGAACCGTGGATACATAGGAGACATTTTGATGTCTTAAGTAGGGAAACTGGAGCTTAAGATTGTTTATGTGTCTTCACATGAGGGGTGGATGGAGCTATGTTAACTAGGTTGGGATTAAAGTTAGTTTTCCCGTCGGTGATTGCTCCCTGTGATTTTCCCTGTGATTTTCCCTAAGTTTTTACAATTATAACAAGGCCGGCCATAAAACCTCACCCTCTTTATAACAACAACAATAACAACAACCGCCCATTAACCAACCATAAAAGACACCATGCCAACAGAAGCCGAACGTTCTCGATTGAGAATTAAAACCCACCAACCAGTAAGAAAAAAGGCCACGCCCTAAAGTTCATCATTGGTCAAGTAACACCATTATTTTTATTCTTCTTTTTTTTTTTTGTATACAAGATTGAGGTTCGTGTAAAAGCTAAACATCAATCACAAAAAAAAACTGACACATAAAACATGGTAAAGGGAGCGGGAGACAATATGGGGAGAGAGAGGGAAGCACACAAGTACAACAGTAAATAACAGGGACATCAGGAGATCTGTGGGAGGGAGAGGGCTTGGGGGGAGGAGGGAGGGTGGGAGAGGTAGAAAACACATGGATACTGCTAGGACTTCCAGGAAAGAAGTCGGTATTTCAAAAAAGTGGATCTGGTGTGAATTAACAAGGGTAGAAAAGACCAAGGTTTTAGATGAGGGAAGATAAGAGATGGTGGTGAACAGCTGTTTTAAAGACCTGGAGGGAGGAGTGGGATTGAAGAGAGTGAGGGAGTTTGTTCCAGAGGCGGAGAAAAGAGGAAAGAAAGAGTGAAGGTGAGCAGAGAGTCTTGATTTTGGCAGTTTCACCATAAGAGGGTTGCTGGCAGATCTTGTGTGACCTGTAGGAATATTTGGGGGACAGAGCACAGACAGAGCTGGGGGAGCTAGGCCGGAGAGGAGTCGGTAGAGACAGAAAGACCACCAACCTGCCTGCGGTGAGTGAGTGAAAGGCCCTCAGAGTTAGCTTCATCGCGGGAGATTCCAATGATTCTGATAGCTTTGGTTTCAACAGCGCAAAGCCGAGCTAGGTGTGAGGCAGGAGCACCAGCCCAGAGGGGAGAACAATATACCATTGAGCTGCAGATGAAAGCCTTGTATGTGGTGAGGAGCTCAGGTGTGCCAAGGAAGGACTTCGCACGATGGAGGATGCCCATTGCCCAGTCGGCGACTGGCTTTGGAGGCCAGCTTTGGAGTTGAACCATGGGGCGATTCGACGGAGCTAGATGATTGGACAGAGTTATATCAGAGCGAGAAAGTTCGGAAAGGAAGAAGAAGAGTTTTGTGAGCTCTCTCTCGGTCTGGCTTTTGAACCTGGAGGTCGCTTTCTCGTCTCGTGTGCACCTATGAGACTTTCCAGATCTTTGTGGAACTTTTGCGATCGTAAAGAGGAGCAATAAGGCAGCGGTTTGCAGGGCTCTTGGCGCTTCGGACGGAGAGAAAGCAAAAAGAGCTGTTGTCTTCACAGCCCGCTCAACGGCTCTGTGCACATCACCATCGTCGGCTCGGCGCCATATTGGGTGCTCAGGCGTGGGAAGCGCTGGACTTGGCCACCCTCTACTGCTGACTTCATTCAACGATCTCGTTGAGCAAGCTGAGTGACGGTCCACTAAAATAAATCATTTATTTTATTTTAGCTTTCGCCTTGTATGTTTTTGTGTCTGCGTTGAGGGTCCCTCAAAGTAGCGAATATTTATTTTACCTCAACCCTTATTTCAAATCACATTTACTTTCATTAAATCCCTGTTGTTGCACTTCATTTGTTGCATCTTGTTTGCATTGTGTTGGGTTCGGGAATAAACCCATGTGGCTCCGTCGAGGTAAGCGCTTTGGTTCCTTCACCGGCGCATGATGGTCCAACTGCCAAATTTGGCTACGCGCCACGGAATTAAGGACCGTTACGGCTATTCGTCACCCAGCGGTGTTAACCGCCAGGCTGACACGACAATACATACATACAGACAGACAAGACACTGTTCTAAAAGGCTTTGCCCTATGGGCTACGTCATATAAAATGTCAATTTAATCCATTTTAAATTCGGGCTGTAACACAACAAAATGAAAAAGTCAAGGGGTGTGAATACTTTCTGAAGGTACTGTATATGTCAAATTTAGATTTCCGAGCCAAATTTGAATATAGCCACGAAGTTTCAATATTCTTATCTGTTAACCAATTTCTAGATGTTGCGATGAAACAGTCCAACCAAATCCAAATTGTACTGTTTTGACCTTGGACAGCAAAACAATAAAGTTTCGTTTTGTTTTGGGGGGAGAGGGGTGATATTTTTGCACCAGATGAAATACCAAACCACCGATATTTGATTATGCTTTATGCATTTGCCTTTTTTGAGCATTCAAAAACAAGAGCGTTGTTTTTAAACAGCAACGTTTCTCACACAATAGTAGCCAAGCACTGCCCCACGTGTTGCCCAGCCAGAGAGCCATGCCGACCACCCATGTAGCACAGTTGGCTAACTGTCCATCCGGGAGTCTCAAAGCAAGGCAAAAAAACTATTTTTGAACTGGAATAATAAAACACATTAAACATTTCCTCCTATTCATTAACCTTCTGCCCGATCTGCATCACACACCTACATGCTAAACTAAAGGAAAGACAAGTCTCCTTTGCAATGTCTCCAAACTGGGCTGCAGAGCAAAACTAGTTTTGGGGAAATGTCAAGTGTACTACATTTGTACAGTGTCTTAAAAATGTTTTCTTGCAAGTTTGTTATGCTTCCAAGAAGTCCTACATAATAAAGGCAAATGCACTGAAAATTACTGGAGAAGGAACACTTCAAACATAAAAGGGTGCAGCAATGAAAATTGCTTAATTACAACACTGCAAGCCGAGAAGCCTTAAACAGATGGCCCCCTTAGAGCAGTCAGTTTGAATGATGATGGACTCCGTGCATAGAATCTTTGCCACAAAGGCAACCAAAGGCGAGACCACACGAATCCACATGAGGCAGGTCACTAGCGTATGAATGAACTCACCAACAGCAGCTGCCATGTGCCCATTTAGAGCAGTAACAACTGCCAATGGCATTGAGCGGATGCCACCAGGTTGCAACAAGCCACATGGAGCATAAAGATGCACTGGCAAAGTGACAACCAGCACGAGGCCAGACTATGGTGGTGGAGACGCACACAAGCAGCTCTCCATAAATGTACAACTCACACCAGAGAATTGTCTTCTGTTTTTTGGGGAATGGGGGTGGGGGATCCGACATGTTTAATCGAGTCAGGGGCAAAATTAAATTTCAAAAACACCAAATGTGCTGCCTTTAGTTTACTGCCCCAACGGGGAGGTCAGCAGCATCACACATACCCCAAATGCAGACACGAATAAGAATGAAAATAAAAATCACAAAATCTTGCAAACCAAATCACGCCCCATAACTCGGGTGAAATGGTAGCCGAAGGCAAATGCTGTTTACGGATCTTGTGAAGAGATTCCAAAATGATCGATTTTCGTCAAGCCGAGGAGAGACGCTACGACACGTCTGAGCTAGGCCTGACACACTCCCTGCAATGTACACACACTTGCGTGCATGCTTCTGAAGGAATTCTGCGTTTTCAGGACCTCAAACTGCTAGCGGCACAGAAGTAAAATGCCCACGAAACCACAAGTCAAATTTTTGATATAAAAGGCAAAATAAATAATAAAATGTTCAAAGCCCTTACTCACACAAGTCAGGGTTCGAATTGCCCAGAGTAGCAAAAGGAAAGACATGATCTTTAGATTTTTTTTACGATAGGAAAGTCACGACCTTTTTACGAGCAGCTGTCATTAGCCCTTGGCGATAATAAATGGAAAAGGAAGTGCAAAAGTGCTAATGCTGGAAAGAATGTCAAGGCCCAGTGCTTTGGTAGATCCCACTTTAACAAGTATTTGCCATCGAAACACGAAGCCTGCAGGTGCAATAGGATGGGACATTTGTGCTTTTAACATGTGCAGGTCCCAATGCCCTATGAGAGGCCTTCAATGAACACAGTCGAGTGTAACTGCTGCAGGAGTGGTCAAACAATCTGCTGACTTTGCAACTACATGACACTGATGGAATAACAGCATGAAGGGTCCTTGTTGGATGACAAAGATCAATATTACTTACTGTTCTTCATTGAATTAATATTCAACTGGCAAGCTTTAGAAAATCAAAAAAAGATGAACAGCAATGCACTGATGCAACGTTGTCACAGTGGCACGATGTCAGTCCATGTGCATTCAAGAGTGTAAACATGTGTGTTATTTAAAAGGTGATCAAAAGCTCAAGGAGCTTGCATGGCTCTCAAGGCCAGGGCAAGCACATCGAGGACATGACAACCTACTTTCACATGAATTATAGAGGCATGAGTATATAGAATGGTCAAATAAGCGCAAGATATATTTTTAATCTGCCCGCAAAACATGAAGCACAGTGAGCTCCAACTGGCGCAACAAACAGGCCAAGAATAAATGCAAGTGGCCCGAGATTGACCACTTCCTTTCAACCACCAAATTGACCACCTACCCACCTCTACAAATGCCAATGCAGAATGAGCACAGCAAAGAATTTAACGATTAACAATCAGCACCTTGGGAAAGTTAATGTCAAACCTGGCAGGATACCTGGTGCTTCGTTGAAAGAACTTTGCTTTCTAAAGTTACTTCTTGAGAGAGAAACAGACTCGCAACATGCAAAAGCATCTTGAGGTATGCGAGGAAAATTTTCTCTCCCTAGAACAAACAGTTCAATTTGTTCAGGAGCAAAACATGTGTCTGCAAGCGTTTTGGTAATCACAAATCTTCTATCATCTGACAAACCAAGTTACAAAGCATACTGTGGGTGGAGGATTAAAAGTTCTTAAAAATTAAAGCTACAATGTCTCAAATCATTTGTAAAACTCATCATGCAACTAAACCCAATAGAAAAACTGCATTTTGCCTCGTCGAGCCTTACCCTTTTAATGCTAGTGAATCGGCGACATCGACGACGACCAGGACTGTCCCCAGGGCTAAGGCTGCAACCGGTGCAGGGCAAGCCTGTCTGGGACCCACTTTGTCGAGATGATTGATGACTGCTGGAAATGCACCGAAACATCCAGGTTATCCATCGACACAAAAAGGCCAAATGTTATAATTAAAGTGCCAATCGCCGAGCCAAAGCTATGTAGTCTAGTAGGAAGACTAGGTCCCCCTGCACCCCCCGGAGATATACTTCTAATCAGTGTTTCTAGATTGGAAAAAATGTGTAGAAAATGACTAGCTATGGCCCCAAGCTGAAAAAATGTCCCACATACCATTTTTATGCAAATTACTGCTGCCATTATCAAAAAAAGACTAGGTCCCCCTGCACCCCCCGGAGATATACTTCTAATCAGTGTTTCTAGATTGGGAAAAATGTCTAGAAAATGACTAGCTATGGCCCCAAGCTGAAAAAATGTCCCACATACCATTTTTATGCAAATTACTGCTGCCATTATCAAAAAAAGACTAGGTTCCCCATGCAACCCTCGGAGATATACTTCTAATCAGTGTTTCTAGATTGGAAAAAATGTGTAGAAAATGACTAGCTATGGCCCCAAGCTGAAAAAATGTCCCACATACCATTTTTATGCAAATTACTGCTGCCATTATCAAAAAAAGACTAGGTCCCCCTGCACCCCCCGGAGATATACTGAAACTGGCAGTGACTGGTGATTGAAATGCGGTGCCTTTTTGTGTTTCAGGTCGAGGTACGTGAACTCCCCACGATCTACAGCAACCAGGAAGAGACTGATACCAGGGTGGTTCTGTACCTCCATCATGCTGCTACCATCGGATACAAGAACGCTGTAGTCAGAACACCGGACACAGACATCCTCCTGATCCTGCTCCACCATGCCCACAACATCAAGCTGACGGTGTACCTGGATACAGGGTCAGGGAAGCATCGCCAACTTGTCAACGTCTCTGAGCTGGCAGAATCCCTGGGAGAGGACTACTGTGCCACTCTCCTGGGGTACTATGTGTTCAGCGGAGAAGACTGCACCAGTGCCTTCAAAGGGAAGGGAAAAGTCGGGCCCTTGAAAAAGCTGGAGAAGAATCCCAGGTTTCACAGGGCATTCGGTGAATTTCACAGGGTATTTAGAAAAATAAAACTTTGTGTTAACGTCTGTGTAGACGGACCTTAATATGAGTCTATTATTTCGTAAAACTGTGATTATTTTGTAAATAAAGCACTAATTAGCATACTAGTATACCATAGACACATGTAATCATGTTATGAATAGTTCTATCATGATCTATGCCCTTCAAAACATGGGTCTAGACACCTTCATTTTTCAATTATCTGCAATATTGGCTGAGATATGTCAAAAATCGTTTTTTTGATAATGGCAGCAGTAATTTGCATAAAAATGGTATGTGGGACATTTTTTCAGCTTGGGGCCATAGCTAGTCATTTTCTACACATTTTTTCCAATCTAGAAACACTGATTAGAAGTATATCTCCGGGGGGTGCAGGGGGACCTAGTCTTTTTTTGATAATGGCAGCAGTAATTTGCATAAAAATGGTATGTGGGACATTTTTTCAGCTTGGGGCCATAGCTAGTCATTTTCTACACATTTTTTCCAATCTAGAAACACTGATTAGAAGTATATCTCCGGGGGGTGCAGGGGGACCTAGTCTTCCTACTAGACTAATGCCGATGTCACGATAAGGGCACTGCCAATCAAAGTGAGATCAGAGAAAAATCACAAGAAATTTGACCCAACAATAAATGTCAAATTTATTGATCAAACATTACAGGGGTAATCAGATCAAAACAATTCCATACTGCACCACAAAGCTAACCACAGATAAATAACAAGCTAGGCCAAACAACTACAATCAGCGGCTGCAGAAGTGGCATTTTTTTTTATTTTTTTTTTGTATACAGAATCGAGGCTCGTGAAAGAGCTAACATTAATTTCACAAACAAATCAAACAGAAAAACAAAATATATAAAAAGAGGGAGCGGAAGACAAGATGGGGAGAGAAGGGGAAGCACACAAACACATTTAAGAGCAGGGAGATGTGTGGGAGGGAGAGGGCTTGGGGGGAGGAGGCGTGGGAAGGGGGGGGGGGGTGGGACAAGTATAAAACACAAGGACACCAAGGACTTCCAGGACAGAAGTTGGTATTTCAAAAAAGTGGATTTGGGGTGAAATTAGCGGGGGTAGAAAAGATCAATGTTTTGGATGGGGGAAGATAAGAGATGGTGGTGAACAGCTGTTTTAAAGACCTGGAGGGTGGAGTGGGATTGAAGAGAGTGAGGGAGTTTGTCCCAGAGGCAGGAGAAAAGAGGAATGAAGGAGTGAAGGTGAGCAGAGAGTCTTGAGTTTGGCAGTTTAACCATAAGAGGGTTGCAGGCAGATCTTGTGCGACCTGTAGGAATATTTGGGGGACAGAGCCCAGAGAGAGCTGGGGGGGCAAGGCCAGAGAGGAGTCGGTAGCAGACGGAAAGACCACCAACCTGCCTGCGGTGAGTGAGTGAAAGGCCCTTGGAGTTAGCTTCAGCGCGGGAGATTCCAATGATTCTGAACGCTTTGGTTTCAACAGCGTGAAGTCGAGCTAGGTGTGAGGCAGGAGCACCAGCCCAGAGGGGAGAGCAGTATTCCATTGAGCTGCAGATAAAAGCCTTGTATGTGGTGAGGAGCTCAGGTGTGCCAAGGAAGGACTTCGCACGACGGAGGATGCCCAGTTGGCGACTGGCTTTGGAGGCCAGCTTGGAAATGTGGTTTTCCCAGGAAAGATCATGGGAGATAGTGAGACCCAAAAGCTTGAGTGACAGAACTTCTTGGAGAGGATTATTCAGAAAGTGGATGGGAGGGTTTTCCAGTCGGTCTTTTCGGAGAGACATCGTAAGAGTGTGAGATTTGTCAGGATTGAAAGACATGTTCCACTTGTTTGCCCAGTCTGTGATTTTGTCCAGGTCTGCAGAGAGTGAGGAGGCTGCAGACTGCCGATCTGAGGGATGAAGAATGGAGCGACAGAGAGTAGAGTCATCAGCAAAGAGATAGAGAGGATTTTCAAGAGTCAGAGAGATCATTGATGAAGACCAGAAAAAGCACAGGGCCCAGAACACTGCCTTGGAGAACTCCAGCCTGAACAGGAAGAGGAGATGAGAGAAACCCATTCAGGGCCACATGTTGACTACGACTAGAGAGGAAGTCCGCCAGCCATGCGTGGAGATTTCCATGGATACCAAAGGAGGAGAGTTTGGTGAGCAGAGCGGGGTGCCAGACCGTATCGAAGGCACGTGATATGTCAAGGGAGACAGCTCTAATTTCCTGTTTGGCATTGAGGACCTCCATCCATTGTTGAGAAAGCAGAAGCAGCATGTCCAGAGTAGACTGACCAGGTCTGAAACCAAATTGATGATTAGAGATCAAGCCATTGGAGAAGAGGAAAGATTTCATATCCAAAGCAATGATGGATTCCATGACTTTGCTGATAATTGGGAGAAGACTGATTGGTCTGTAGTTGCGAGGATCTGTTTTTGCACCTTTTTTGCATAAAGCGGTGATGTTGGCTGATTTCCAAGCAGATGGCAGATGACCTTGAGCAAAAGAGAGGGTGAAGAGAACAGAGAGAGGGAGTGAAAGAGCGGAAGAACAGGATTTTAGGACCTGTGGGCTGATGCCGTCAGGTCCAGTTGCAGAATCAGAGTCGAGGGTTGACAGAAACTTTCCCACCTTGTCAGGAGGAAAGGACACAGGCATGATCATGATGATGGACAAGCCAACCGGAAGAATGAACGATAACCTGGAACAAGTTGGTGGTCGTCTCATTTGGAGCATCGATGCTCCAAATTTTGGTTCGCTCGCCCAGCACATCAATAGTCGGGAAGTTTGTGCATCCCTAGTTCACTATCCTTTTCCTAATGTGGCAACGGGTGCCTCAGTTGTCCCAGTACAGAACGTTATTCTACAATTGAGCACAAAGCACACTGCCTACCCATAGAGATTCAATGAAAAGCAAATTCTCAGAAATTATTTCCCGCTTTGCGATCACCACCTAATTCCTCAATCTACGTCTCTTAATGTTGGTGTCACCATGGACTCGACACCTTCTTATATCCCTCATATTGTGGAAATCTGAATGCATTTCCTTTCGTTTCTATAATATAGCTCGAATCTGCTCATAAATTAATCGGAAGAATAATGACACCTTGATTCATGCTCTCATAACATCATGTTCAAATTACTTTAGCTCACTAGTACATTTCGCTACCTCTTCGTTCAAGCTTCTACAACTTGTGCAAAATATGGCAGCCAGGCTTATCCTTCAGGCTCATAAATCAAATCATATCACACAAAGACTCCTGACTAGATTTCAGTGCATTATTGCATCGATTTCAAAGAACTGGTTTTTTTCGGGGTTTTTTTTTTAAATACATGGTCTAGGCTCGTGGAAGAGGTAGAATACAGAACGGATCAGGACATGGACTTTTAAAGCTAAAAATGAACTTTCTCCTGCCTATATTCCCGATTTAATCACACCAACAACACTACGGTCTAACAGAGGAAATATTCTGGTAATCCATCATATAAGGATGAAGACTTTTGGAGATCATGCATTCTCTCGATATGCTCCTAAACTTTTTGCCTCCACCACCGAAGATAGATGGAGGTTATGTTTTCACCCCTGTCTGTCTGTCTGTGAATAATACATCTCACAAAGTTGTGGACGGATTCGGACAACATTTGGCAGAAAGGTAGTGCATGTGACGAGGACGAAATTATGAGATTTTGGTGAAGATCTGAATATGGATTCAGATTCGAGAATCATTTAATTTTTAAGTGATTCTTCAGCATTGAGAGATTGGCAAAAAGCGGTATATACGAGTAACATGATATTTAAATTCCCCGTTTCACTTCCTCTCTGGTTGTAGTCAAAGTGTGGCCCTGAATAGGTTTCTCTCATCTCCCCCTTCCTGTTCAGGCTGGAGTTCCCCAAGGCAGTGTTCTGGGCCCTGTGCTTTTTCTGGTCTTCATCAATGATCTCTCCGACACTCTGGGAAATCCTCTCTCCTTGCTGATGAGTCCACTCTCTGATGCTCCATATCTCATCCCTCAGATCGGCAGCCTGCAGCCTCCTCACTCTCTGCAGACCTGGACAAAATCACAGACTGGTCAAGCAAGTGGAACATGTCTATCAATCCTGACAAATCTCACACTCTTACTATTTCTCTCTGAAAAGACTGACTGGAAAACCCTCACAGCTACTTTCTGAACAATCCTCTGCAAGAAGTTCTGTCACTCAAGCTTTGTGGTCTCACTATCTGCTATGATCTTTCCTGGGAAAACCACATTTCCAAGATGGCTTCCAAAGCCAGTCGCCGACTGGGCATCCATCCTCCGTCGTGCGAAGTCCTTCCTTGGCACACCTGAGCTCTGCACCACATACAAGGCTTTCATCCGCAGCTCAATGCAATACTGTTCTCCCCTATGGGCCGGTGCTCCTGCCTCACACCTAGCTCGGCTTCATGCTGTTGAAAGCAAAGCTTTCAGAACCTTTGGAATCCCCCGCGATGAAGCTAACTCCGAGGGCCTTTCACTCTCACTGAAGGCAGGTTGGTGGTCTTTCTGTCTTCTACCGACTCCTCTCTGGCCTAGCTCCCCCACTTCTGTCTGTGCTCTGTCCCCCAAATATTCATACAAGTCGCACAAGATCTGCCAGCAACCCTCTTATGGTGAAACTGCCAAAATCAAGACACTCTGATCACCTTCACTCTTTCATTCCTCTTTTCTCCCACCTCTGGAACAAACTCCCTCACTCTCCTCAATCCCACTCCTCTCTCCAGGTCTTTAAAACAGCTGTTTACCACCATCTCTTATCTTCCCCCATCCAAAACCTTGATCTTTTCTACCCCCGCTAATTCACCCTAGATCCACTTTTTTGAAATACGGACTTCTTTCCTGGAAGTCCTAGCAGTGTCCATGTGTTTTCTACCTCTCACACCGCCACCCCCCCGCCACCCTTTCTTTCCCATGCCCTCTCACCCCAAGCCCTCTCCCTCCCACAGATCTCCTGATGTCCCTGTTCTCTGCTGTTGTACTTGTGTGCTCCCCTCTCTCCCCCCATATTGTCTCCCACTCCCTTTATCTTATGTTTTATGTGTCAGTTTGTTTTTATGTGATTAATGTTAGCTGTTACACAAGCCTCGATCTTGTACACACAAAAAAAAAAGTTATGGACGAGTTATGACTAAACTTGGTGGACAAGTTGGTTCGGTGACAAAAACAAACCAATTAGATTTTGGTTCAGGTCCAAATCCAGATCCGGCCTATCAGTGGGATACAAAACATAAACTGGTGAGCCTGGCGGAGGTATGCCCTCTACAAAGTGCTGTTCTAGTTTGTTGATGTTGTTGCCTTTTAAAATTTGCAGACTCATCGTTTCCGCTTTTTAGATCTCTCAACATACAATCCTTTTAGTTATTTAGTGACATTTTTTGTCAAGTTTTTCTTGTGTTGTGAAGCACTTTAACGTCTTATTCCTAAAAGAAAAGTGCCGAATAAGAAACTGATTTGACTGACAGACATACTTCCTAACTCAATCAAATCCAGCTGCCCAATAACACCCACATCAAATCACGTTTACAACTCTTTAACCCTGCTTGACAAAGCCTGTCCAAATACGTCTGTCTGCCTCTGACCTCTGACCCTTGGAATGTGTGAATGGGTCTAAATTTGTCTACCATGCGCATCTTTCCAACTATCTACTTTTGACTCAACTATCTTCCCTCCAATCAGTGTAGCATTCTAATGATTGTACTCACTCGTCCCTAACCTCTGGAAAGTTGTACTCACTGTCACTGCTTCCTAACCTAACCTTTACCTTTTACAAGAGACGGGGTGTGAAAAACCATAAGCAGCAATATTGTGAGAAAGATGAAAAAAAAATAGAATGACACTCGGTAGAGCACGTAATCTCGCCTCAAGTGCCCATTCTGAACAAAAATGCCATCGTTAACTGAACACGCTGCTATTACAGCCCACTGTTACGACGACTCATATACCCGCATTATCCATGCACCCCATGTCACATACACTGCCATATCCTTAGCTTTATTGATTATTAGGATACTTGATGACCACTTTTGTGCACTTTAAGGCTAAATTGCATCAATGAAGATGAAAATGAAAATAAATTTCAAACTATACTCCTCATGGCTAGTCAATGATATTGTTGCGAATATGGAATTTGGCCTCCATATCCGCTTGTAAATATTCCCCTATTTTCTCCGATACTCCCCAACTCTCCCTTACCCCATTCCCT
The DNA here is from genome assembly GCF_964187855.1 of Myxine glutinosa. NCBI lineage: Eukaryota > Metazoa > Chordata > Myxini > Myxiniformes > Myxinidae > Myxine > Myxine glutinosa. Next base: position 115,306,774 of record NC_136268.1, on the reverse strand, counting down.
AGTCCCATTGTCTGTAAACAACACCCATTAGAGCCGATCTTCCCCTTCATCCCCCCATTAAATGTCGTGCCCAGGTCCCCCGCACCACACGTAGACAATTATAGGACATCTTGCTAGTTATTCTTAATCTATGTCAGTTAAGGACTTGTTTCCATTAATTATGACTCTTCGTTGCACCAGAATGTGATTATATGGCACCTGTTAGGAAGTTTAGGACCTCCCCATACCTCTCCGCATCTCTTCCCCATGAAGAAGCGCCAACTACAACAACAACAACAAAAGAGGGGGGCGGCGCGGTGACGGCATGGGGAGTGGGCGTCCTCCTTCCGGCTCGGTTAGCCGCCATTGACCACGCGCTCCACGGGGTTACCACGAAGGGGCTCCCTGTCGGCCCCTCGTCAAGGGCGGAGCCGGTAACCCCCGCACCCAATGAGAAGCCATGGGCCGATGCCATCTGGGGCGGCGCTAACGAGCCGAGGGCGTGTCACTCCCCGCCGGATATACGCGGCCCCGCGCCGGACGTGACGTGAGATGCGCCCCGAGCTTGGAAGGACAAGACGCCACCCTCCCGAGCGCTGAGCGACCTCCCCGGCATCTCCACCAAAGTCGCGACCCACGAGCGCTGAGCGACCTCCCCGCATCTGCTGGACACCACCGTACGTGATTCTGTCCCTGAGCCAGGTGCACCTGAGCCATCGACTGCCGCTTTCCTTGCCATCAAATCCCGTGTGAGTCAGCGTTGTCCCGTTTATCTGTGGTCTGTCTAGGGTTAATATAAGAGTGTGTCTAAGTGCCTGTCTTCCTATGCTGTCCCTCTTGTAGTTGTAATCTAACCTTTTTCCGTACGAATATACTTGAGAACTGAACCCCTGGTGTCGTATTGTGTCATTATAACCCAGCCGGGTGTCTTCTCTTTCCTATTGAGCCAGCATAGCGCGATTAGTCAACCCCGGGTGCAATCGGGGTAACTTGTGCAGACGTGGTCATACCATAACACCGCTCGGGAAATAACATCCAAGCCACGTCTGTAACAATTGGTGTCGGGAGTGAGATTCGAGGCCCGACCAAATTTGGGAAAAAAAAAAAACGAATAGAGGAAAAAAAAAATTTGGTCAAAATTTGGAGCGGCCGAAATTTGTATTTGTTTTACGAAACTCGAATTTTGCAAGTCGCGCTATGGCGGATCAAGACAGCTGGGGTCCGGTAAAGGAGAGTGAGGTAGGGTCGATCCAGGACCAAAATGAGGGACAGGAGGAGAGCGAAGCAGTGAGGGCGGCAGGTTCGCAAAATAGCGCCGTCACGCACGAAGAAGCGGGCGCGCAAAATGGCGCCTCGCTGGTCACCGCGCCCGCGACCGTAGCAGCGCCGCCGATGGATTGGGGCCTATTTATGGAACAAATAAAGGCGCTCATGGTCCAGACAAGTGAAGACCTGAGGAATGACTTGGGAAACCAAATGGGGGTAATGGGAAACCAAATGGGGGTAATGAGGGACGAAGCGAGGGCTCAGAGTGAGCAAATGGGGGTAATGAGGGACGAAGCGAGGGGTACCAGTGAGGGGTTAGACAATAATTTTGAGGAGTTAGACAAGAAATTTGGGAAGATAGACAATAATTTTGAGGGGTTAGACAACGGGATAAAAGAAGTGAAAAATGGGTTAATGGGGGTAGAAAATAGAATGGCTGCCCAGGAGAATCAGATAGAGGGAGTGAAAAATGGGTTAGAGGGGTTAGAAAACAGTATGGAAGGCAAATTGAGGGACATGAGGGACCAAGCGGAAAGGGAAGTTAAACAAATGGAGCAGCAGATAGAGGGGGTCAGAATGGGGGTAGAAACCAAACTGGATGCTCACAGGGAGGAAATGGAGCAGATGAGGGTGGCATCTGGGCAGGAGATGCAAGTGATGGGAGAGGAGATCAGAAGAGGAGTGAGTGAGGAGGTCGGAGGAGTGCGCGAGGAGGTGAGGCACTGTAAGGAGCACATGGAGAAGGAGGTGAGAAAGGGGACTGTAAAGTTACAGGGGGGCATAGAGGTCCTGACGCAGGAGGTGGAACAGCTGACGGAGGGACAAAAAGAACTAACGGAGCAGGTTCAAAGGAACACTGCGGTATTAGGAGGGTTAAAAGTGACACAGAAAGAACTAAAAGACGACTTGATAGCGACGAAGAGGGAATGTCAGATGGTACGTGAGGGACTGACAACGAGGTTGGACGAGGTGGTAGAGGTAATGGAGACGAAGGACCGGCAGGAGAGGACGCACATGGAAACGGTCAAGGTAGCCTTGGAGGACGAGCTTGAGGAGACGTACCGGGGAATAAAAGAGGTGAGGCACAAATTAGAAGAAGTGGAAGAAGGGATGAGCGAAATTAAGAAGCGACGGAGAGGGGATAAGAAAGAGATAAAAGAGGAGATAAAAGAATTGGTCCAAAGTCTGTGTTTGGATCGTGATGATGTGCTCATTAACCGGATGAGGGATTCGCAGGTGATGGAGGAGAAGCGAAGAGGAAGAGGACCCGGTGTAAGTGGTGACCAATATGGTCGTGCGTATGATGCGCCAGGGGATTTAAGAAGCTTGGGGGTCGAGATGGACCCGGGTGTTCGTGAGAGGCCGTGGGTGAAGTGTGCGACAGGTCTGGTGTGCGAAAAAGGAGGTGTGCGAGAAAATCCGACTCTGGGGTGTGTGAGGAAAAAGTGCGTGCCAAGGAGTGAGTGTGCTGGCGAGAATGAGTCGGTCGTAGCGCGTGTGCGAGGGAGCACATGGAAGCGCGGGGTGGTGAGTGTTACAGAGGGTGTGACGGGAGAGTGTGCGCGAGAAAGGTGTGTGACGGACAGGTGCATGAGGAAAGAGTGCGCTGTCAGAAGTAAGGAAGAGTGTCCACCTGTGGTGAGTGTTACAGAGGGTGTAACGGGAGAGTGTGCGCGAGAAAGGTGTGTGACGGACAGGTGCATGAGGAAAGAGTGCGCTGTCAGAAGTAAGGAAGAGTGTCCACCTGTGGTGAGTGTTACAGAGGGTGTAACGGGAGAGTGTGCGCGAGAAAGGTGTGTGACGGACAGGTGCATGGGGAAAGAGTGCGTTGTCACGAGTGGAGGTGAGAGTAGTGAGAGTGACAAGGAGAGTGAGCTGGTTGTGACAGGTGAGCGAGGATGTACACCTGGGATGGAAGGATGTACACCTGGAATGGTAGAGCGTGAGTGGGAATGCACGCTGGAGTTGGTGGTGAGGCACGTGGTTGGGTGTGCGAATGAGAGCACACCTGTGATTGTCACAGAGGAGGTGACCGAGGAGGGGGCGCGAAGAGGTGTTTTGGTGAGGTGTGCGACCAACGAATGTGTGCCAAAGTGTTCGGTGGTCAGGTGTGTGACCAAGGCTGTGAGTGGAATGAGGGTACCTGGGTGTGTAAGGAAAGGTACGCGGAGCATGGGCACGGCTGGATGTGTGAGCAAGGAACGGGCTGCGGGGTGTAAGCGTCCAGGTGAAGCATCGACGTTACACGGGTTAGAGGTTAGAGCGACTTTTAGCCGAAGCAGGCCCTCGGTGCGTGCCGGGCCTCGCTTTGAACGGCCGCGTCCAGGCTCCACTAGGCGGAGCTGGCAGCCCAATAGAAAGGGTCGTCATAGCGACCACTTTTTGGTGAGACGTGCCGGCAGGTCGAGATCGGGGCATTGGATGGCTCCACGCCGAGGTGGTGCGTGGGATCTCGGCCCGGGTAAGCCCCCGTCCCTGCCCCGAATGCCGGACGCATCCAGCCGCAGGCACAAAACAACCAGCATCCATTGCTTGGCTTTACGAAGCCGGGCTTTGGACAGGAATTGGCGCACCGAGAGGCAGTAGTGAGTAGACTGGGTGATGAGGTTAGTGTTTTGGACCCAAAATTAGAGAAAAACAAAATTTGATGATTGGCAAAGGATTGGCAGTAGTGATTGGCAGCTGATGGGCAGTGATTGGCAAATTTTTAATTTGTTGAAATTTGATGTGCAAAATTGGTAGTGAGAGACCCCCGATGTGGTGGGATGGCAAATCCACCATCCTTCCCATGTGGGGGCAAAGGAGCAATAGCTTATGGGGTGTATGGCAGTGAAAACTAGCCCGGGGGGGTTAGGATATGGTGTGTAGGGATCTAGCGAGGATTGACATTAGGTGACGATAAGGTTAGTTAGTGACTGATACCTGTAGTGGGGACGCAGGTAGATTAGAGTGGATGATAATGACGAGGGAGCGCAATAGTTTAAAGGGACGACTGGGAAGCGCAAGTTTCAGAAGGGAGTAGTTAGCTGGGATGATGCCGTGTGTGTGAGGATGGAACAGGTGTGATTGCACAGGTGTGCAATTGGACAGGTGTGTGGAGCAGTGTATGAGTAGTGAGTGTGTGGATCAGCGCGAATGCGCTTGGGGAGAGAAGGGTGCAGGTGGCACCAGGTGTGAGAGCACAGGGTGCAAGTACAGGTGTGTGGAGAGAGTTGGAGTAAGTGGTATGGAGTGGTGTGCGTGGTGCGAAGGTGTGGATGGGGGAAGAGTGGACCCCTTTCACGAGTACCCGGGGCGGGTAGTGTAAGTGTTAGGTAGAGGGTACAGGAAAATTGTGGTTGGATATTGGCATTTGTGGTGCGGTTGCAGAATGGTGTTGTGAATGGGTGCATTAGTGTTGTGGAAATGGCTGGGCGTGTAGCCTGTTAGTGTGTGTAGTTGGTTGGGCACTCCACCACTGTGAGGATGTCGGCCAGGTGAGGCCGCAGGTGGGCTCTGGGAGCCGGTAGTTGTGAGTGGGTGCCTGAGGATCCCGGGTGTGGATCGGGCAGCCCAGTGCCAGAGAGGGCACGGAGTGGGGAGAGAGCCAGAGGGCCTTCCCCTGGTAGTTAGGTTAGGGTAAGGAGCAGGTAAGCTCGGAGGCAACTGCAGTGGTGGAGGGGTGCAGGTGGGTAGACCCACTGGGAGAGGTACACGCCACAGCCCAGAAATTGTACGAGGGCACCGGGAGATGAATCGGGGGAGTGAGACCCCAAATTGAAGAGCACCACAGTTTGGCCAATGGGAATTGGTTTTTAGAACCCATAGTGTAAGAGGGCCAATGGGTTGGCCGGAGAAAGACCCCGGGTAGTGTAAAGTTGTTAAAGTCATTTAGGAAATAGTTAGGATTGATGAACCTGTCGCACCATACGCAGCCACTTACCTGTGGTGATGATGATGACTCCACACCTGTGTTTTCTTTGTTTGTGTTGCAGAAATGAGAATTGCTGTTGGATTTGTGAGACGCATCACGACGTGGATGAGACATTGGGGTGATTCCATCTCTCCCTCCCTAGGAGGGACTGATGATGAATTGGTGATGGCAAATTTTGATGTTGAGTTGAAAATGGCAAATTTTGATGAGAGTTGAAAATGGCAAATTTGATTGGTTAGGAGGGAGAGAAGACGAATTTGGTATATGGGAGGAACGGGGAAGACAGTAGGGATGTTTGTGGATTTGTAAAGTAGATGTTTATGGGTAGTGTTGTGTTTTGTTGATACAGTAAGGGGTAAGGGAGGGGCCATGTAGGTTACCTGGTGGGGGGGGCGTACGGTAGGAACGTACCTGTCTCACCTGGTTCCCATGTGCCCCCAGTGTGCATCACCTTGCATTGCGTGCACTTTTGCGCCCTTACCACCTTGCTCACTTGTCTTGTTTTTGTCTCCCACCTCCGAGGATCTGGCTTTGGGGTAGAGAGAGAGGAGAGAGAGGTGCTGGCGACGCAGTTGTGGGCCTGCACTTTCGCTGCTTGCTGCCGGGATCGATACACCATATGGACCGCAATGTTTGTGGCCACCCACGATGGACCGCAGTTCGTTTGCGGCCAAGCACCACCCGGGGATGGACCTATGGGTCAACGTGGCACCTATGCCATACAGGTGAACCACTTTTAAGTAACACCAAGTGCACCACAAGAAGAGCAAGAGACACCTGCAGGGTTAGGGGTTGTCGAATTTATTTTTATTCCAATGAACAATGGTGACTGCACCGATTGGTGGTGGGGTGGTGCTTTTGATGCGCGGGAAGGGTGCTCTGCACGTTATTAAAGGCCGTCGGCCACAGAGCACTCGTGGGTTGGTGTATCGATGTTGGCAAGCGCGCTCTCTCTATGCATAACATCTGCATGTGTTCCTCCAAAGACAGGTCCTGGATCGTAGTGTAGATATCAGCGTAGTCTTGTAAATAATGCTCCCTACCGGCTGTATGTTTAGTTTGAGAATTCTTTCCGGATTCGGTTATCCTGTGGGTGTGTTTCTGAGAGGAGAAGGGTGCAACGTCGCAGGGGGACATATTTACTCATTTGTGAATATCTATAAAACTGTCGCACTCAGGGTAGAGTTAATAGTAGAGGGAACTACATTGCGTGCCACACTAAAGTAGGTAAAGATTTATCGGGTCGGGACGCCCCGAGGGTAGAGAAGGGTGCAATGTTGCGAATACGGAATTTGGCCTCCATATCCGCTTGTAAATATTCCCCTATTTTCTCCGATACTCCCCAACTCTCCCTTACCCCATTCCCTAGTCCCATTGTCTGTAAACAACACCCATTAGAGCCGATCTTCCCCTTCATCCCCCCATTAAATGTCGTGCCCAGGTCCCCCGCACCACACGTAGACAATTATAGGACATCTTGCTAGTTATTCTTAATCTATGTCAGTTAAGGACTTGTTTCCATTAATTATGACTCTTCGTTGCACCAGAATGTGATTATATGGCACCTGTTAGGAAGTTTAGGACCTCCCCATACCTCTCCGCATCTCTTCCCCATGAAGAAGCGCCAACTACAACAACAACAACAAAAGAGGGGGGCGGCGCGGTGACGGCATGGGGAGTGGGCGTCCTCCTTCCGGCTCGGTTAGCCGCCATTGACCACGCGCTCCACGGGGTTACCACGAAGGGGCTCCCTGTCGGCCCCTCGTCAAGGGCGGAGCCGGTAACCCCCGCACCCAATGAGAAGCCATGGGCCGATGCCATCTGGGGCGGCGCTAACGAGCCGAGGGCGTGTCACTCCCCGCCGGATATACGCGGCCCCGCGCCGGACGTGACGTGAGATGCGCCCCGAGCTTGGAAGGACAAGACGCCACCCTCCCGAGCGCTGAGCGACCTCCCCGGCATCTCCACCAAAGTCGCGACCCACGAGCGCTGAGCGACCTCCCCGCATCTGCTGGACACCACCGTACGTGATTCTGTCCCTGAGCCAGGTGCACCTGAGCCATCGACTGCCGCTTTCCTTGCCATCAAATCCCGTGTGAGTCAGCGTTGTCCCGTTTATCTGTGGTCTGTCTAGGGTTAATATAAGAGTGTGTCTAAGTGCCTGTCTTCCTATGCTGTCCCTCTTGTAGTTGTAATCTAACCTTTTTCCGTACGAATATACTTGAGAACTGAACCCCTGGTGTCGTATTGTGTCATTATAACCCAGCCGGGTGTCTTCTCTTTCCTATTGAGCCAGCATAGCGCGATTAGTCAACCCCGGGTGCAATCGGGGTAACTTGTGCAGACGTGGTCATACCATAACACCGCTCGGGAAATAACATCCAAGCCACGTCTGTAACAATATGAATGACATTTCACATCGATGTCTTAAGGGGTTCTGGAGAAGATTTTTTATTTTACTTCTATATTTTTCAATCCAATATTGCCACCAGACCACGTGACCAATGACGTTAAATTTAATTATTCACTCACATCGCGTCGTAGATTAGATATATTATGTTTCAGATTTATTTTTTCGGATATGGATTTTGATTCAACAAATTATGGCTGGAATACCACTTCACCGATGCCCGTCAGTCATCACCCTATATACCCCATGGAGAGTTGATAACATATGCCAAGTTTTCAATTTTTTTCATTGAGCATTTTCAGAGATGTCCAATTTTTTTTCCAATATGACTGCCATACCATGGTGACCCTATGACATCAGTTATCAAAAATGTATTCTCCATGGGGAATCCCTCCTATGTTTAAAGTTTTTTTGCATTGATCAGACAAGGCAGGTGAAGAGAAAAAAATTTTAAGCTACAATATATAGGCACATGCACGTGCGCACACACACACACACACACACACACACACACACACACACACACACACACACACACACACACACACACACACACACACACACACACACACACACACACACACACACACACCAACACCAACCGTTTTAGCATCTTTAACCGCAAAGCTTTATGCCAAAGTCACACATAGGCGGATATTTTGGCGACTGCCGGCGATCAAGATTTTTCGGCGACTACTGGCGATTTCGGGCGGTCAAATATGGTCAGGCGGCAGTATGGCGACTGTAGGCGGCCACATTGCGACTGCTTTGCGACGACGCCCCGAGTGGGATGGCGACTGTTGAAGATCGACGACGACTGCATTGCGGATGCACGGCGGCAGCGTGGCGACAGTCTGGCGGCTAGATTACGACCGATGGCGGATCGCGGCGACTGCATTGGGGCCGGGTGGCGGTTTACTCCGACGTCCGCAACACTGCAATAAGACCGCCGGCGATTGGAGACGATTCACACAACTTTTTAAATCTTTATTTCTCTATTTTACATTTCACTTTATTCATTTCAATGATGTATGACATGAAGCATAAAGATGTTTGATGTACAATAACAAAGTTAATAAAGATGTATCATTGTAATGTAATAATCAAACTTTTCTGCAGGGAGAGAGAATGGAAATAAAGTCCAACAAATTATTTCCACTGGTCCCAAGTCCCATAAATAAAGTTTCCAAAGGACCAAAGTCCCAAAATTAAAGTTCCCAAAAGTCCCAAGTCCAAACAATAAAGCCATATCCTTGTCGGCACCACAGGACCTCACTCCACGGAGACCCTCACACCATCCTGTCTTGCCATGGAATCGTGGTATGTCGTAATGCAGTCGCCAGGCAGTCGTATCTTTTTCGCCAGTGGCCGTAACTCGGCCGCCACTAGTCCTACTGCTGTCGTCGTCAGTCTCCCATAGCCGCAGGGGAGACGTGGCAGTTCTTCTGTAGTCGATACGCAGCCGCAACAGTGTCGGCCCGTAGTCGGGAAGATGCCGCAGGAAGGCCGTATGGCATTCGCATCTCTGCCGTGCTCGCTGGTGGGGCGATTGCGGAAGACTATGAGCGACTGGGTTGCGGCCGCTTTACGCTCTTATTACGGATACCGACGACAGCATGGCGGTTCCATCGCGACAGCATGGCGGATTTTTTTCGATTGCGACTGAGCGCGCCGTTTTTAAACATTTAAAAAAATATTTGGCCCCTTTGCGGCTCTTGCCGACTGCAGCCGACCTGGGGAGGATAACCACGACTACAGGCGACCGTCCATTACGGTTTCATTACGATTGTCGGCGGGTGGTGGCGATTTTTCCAGTCGCCAGTAGTCGCCGACAAATCCGCCTATGTGTGACCTAGGCATTAGCATCATCATGATCTTGTATTCGAGTTTCCAAATCATGGAAAATTCCATTTATTTATCGGCCTGAATTGAATATGGGTTTTTCTTCGGTTGAAGCATGCTTTTAGATTATGTTCTTAAAGGAAAATCTACATAAGAAGGGTAGGAGCCATTGTCAATCAGAATTATGTCCTGAACCAACGAAAGGGAATTTAAGAATTAACTACCATGAATGGAAGGAGGAGCATCATCTAGAGATCACGAACCTGTAGATTAACCCAAAGAGGCAGGCAGATTATCTCACCCTGAAGCTTGTTAGAGCCAGCTGGGATTTTACTTACAATCCTAAAGTGATGTGGCAATTCTCCTGAGGATGAATTGACTGCACGAATATTGAAATCCAGAACTCCTTAAATAAGGCTGCCTTTGGATGACTTGACACACAACTTTTGGCCTTACAGAGCAGTATCCTCACCATTACGTCACCACCATACCCACATACTTATCAGAAACACTCAAACAGTGAACCTTTTATTAGCTTATCTGGAATTTCAATTCCAAATAAGGTATTGTGAATCGTGCATCATCCGTCCGTCCGTCCGTCCATCCGTCTCCTATTTCGCCTGTACTGGCCAAACCGCTGGGCTCGGCCGATCCGGCTGAAATTTGACAGGAAGGTTCCGCTTCTGTCAGGTAATGGTGATTGTAAAGCTCGTTCCAGTCATGAGACAGGAAGTGTGTCAAAATGACGGACATTGTAAATTCCTTCAAAAACCTTTTTCTCCAGACCCATCACTCAGAATGCTACCAAATTTGGGTTACAACATTAGGTTAGGGTAAGGATGTTAAATTGAGGAGGTCATGCCAATCATGTCACCGGAAGTGCGTCAAAATGGTGGAATTGGTCAACGTTTTGGAAAAATTGCAAACATTCCTTCAAAAATCTTCTTCTCTAGACCCACCACTTAGAATGCTACAGAATTTACATTACATTAATTAGGCCAGGGCCCAGATAAACTACAGGTCCAGTGGTCCTATTTTGTCATTTTTTTTGGTGGGGGGAGTGAGACAAGGCAATTGTAGGGCAAGGAAAGCACAAAGACTGACCATGCACAAAGACATTGAACCCTCCCACAGTCTCCCGCATCGATAAGCCTCTCACAGACATCATAATCAGCACTCCACAAAAAAAGCTACATACAAGCCCTGCCACATAAAGGAAAATCTACATTAGACATACGAGCCTGGTGTTGGCTTAGCGGTTAGGGTGCTGGCTTGGGATCCTAGGATCCTGAGTTTGAATCCCGGTCGATCGTTGAATTAACGCCACGGGGGTTTACTCAGACTGTCATCCTTCCGAGGTCGGCAAATTGAGTACCAGCTTGCTGAGATGAATGTGCCGGTGTGTGCCCCGGTTTAGAATAGGTACACCGTATTCCTGCGTGTCGTAAGAGGTGACTAAAGGGTTAGCATCAGGAAGGGCATCCGGCCATAAAAAAAAAACCATTGCCTCAAAAAGGGAACCATGATGATTGTCATGGGGCCCGCAAGGCTAAACCCCGCTCTAGCAGAGAAAATGGCCTTAAAAAGGGAATTTTTTAATTTTTTACATAAGACGTATACTACACCACTTCACACCATACAACTACATTAAACATGGCACATCCATGTGAGCTCGGTAAGATCTACCGTACACGCTCTTGGGGAATGGCGCATCCACATGAGCTACTGTGGAGAACTCTCACAATGCTCTGGAGACATAGAGCATCCAAGTGAGCTAAGGGCAGGGCAAGGGGAGGAGGAGGGTATAGGTGAAGAACCTCTCCGCAGTGGGAAAATGGGGTAGAGGAGCCGGGCTATAAAAGGCTGCAGAATCATCACAGAAATGATGTACTATCATCAAACACAGCAAGAGGGTTTAGAGGCAGAACAAAAGGGTAAGAGAGGTTGTTATGGAACAATTGACCACCGACTGCTGAACAAGGCCATAGTTGAAAATTGCAAAATGCAAAGAACAAAATTTCCCACCACCTGGATAGACTATAAAAAAAAAAGCTTTTGACTGTGTCCCACATTCATTGATGATAAAATGCATGCAAATATACAAAATAAATCCCCAAATAATCAAACTGATTGAGAATGCAATGGAGCTCTGGAATACCATGTTGATATTACAGCACTCAGAAGGAAATATCGAAATACCACATGTGAAGATGCGGCGTGGAATCTTCCAGGGAGACAATCTTTCCGCTCCTCTGTTCTGTCTGGCTCTGGACCCACTAAGTAACCTCATCAATGAACAAGGACACACCCTAACAACCAATAGAAGAACATCCAATGAAATAGGAAAGGTGACACATCCACTATACATGGATGATTTAAAACTCTTCTCGCAAAATGACAAAAAAATTGACAGAACAACTAAATCACAACAGTTGACTCAGCCCGTCATCAGCCTGAACAACTGAACTAGCAAAACGGTTTTCTGAGGACATTCAAATGGAATTTGGACCAGACAGGTGCACCAAGTGTGCATTTATACAAGTTAAACCAACAACAACACCAATATCAACAATGTGAAGCTCTGGTAGATCTGCGACATGTCACAGGTAAAAATGATCTCACTCCTCTGCATGCGTGATTGGGATGAATTCAGAGCTAAAGTTCTGCAAAACTACAGGTTCGTTTTCCGATTAGTGCTCAAAATACGTATAACATTCAACTGAAATTAAGTTATTCGTCAATCATAAACTGACATTTGTAGACAGACAGAGACAAAAGTGAACCAATTGTTTAACCCCACCTTTTGCTTACACGCTGAGTAATATCAGTTTTCCAAAATCACCTGCAAGAATAGACCCACCTGGATGAGCTTGTATGTGCTGCCAAGTCATCTGGAGAGTCACTCGTGTTGCGGGACTTGGTGTTCAAAGGTCCACCATACTTCACACGTTGGAGCAAATCGCTGAGGGTTCTCTGTGTCTCAGACTCACCGAGCCAGCGCAGAAACAGCTCTTCCGCTTTAATCTTTAGCACAGGCTGAAGAGCACCCCCGAAATGCACCACCACCGGTTCCTCTCCGCTCACCGACATGGTCAGCACCTGCAAGGACTGCACGTGAGATCAGGTAAGGGCCACCCGGGTGTCGGTCACAGGTCAGTGGTGTGCATGAATTACACCAAAAATGTGCACGGCGAATCGTGATTGACCATCTATCTATTACATACGCAAGTATGGCAGAACTTTTGATTTGACGACAGAAGTACAGCAGCACAATTTGAAGTGAGGGGCTGGGAGGGTTGAGGGGCTGGGAGGGGTGAGGGGGGCTGGGAGGAGGGGGGACATAAATACGCAAGTACTCCCTCCCCTTCCCTTCCTTTTTCCAAATTCCTTTACTTTCCCTTCGGATTCTCCCTCGTCTTTATCGTCTCCACTTAGCCCTCCCCCGTGCCTTCGTGCGTACGTAATAGATAGATGGCTCCTAAAGTCCCCTGTGCTCTAACGTTCAACGAAACGAGCAAGCACAATGAATGGTTAGCAGCTTCACATTAAATAAACAACACGCCGGTTTGACAGAAATCACCGAAAGTTATAAACATTAGGAGTTAGTCGCTTTAAGGCCAATATATAAGTTTAGTGCGAACTGCGAAGGGAAGACGCTGAGGCCTACACGCTGGGTTCCGGACGAACCTCGACTAGTCGCTAGGCCGACGCTCGGTGCACCCGCGTCGGATTGAGTTCTCCGTCGGCAGGACGCGCTGTCGGGCCCTCACCGGTAAAGAGCGGGTGGTGCAGGGCGAGCTGGAGGAATAAATGAGCGCAGAGTCAAATATCAGCGCTTGGGCGGGCGTCGCCCAGGCAACCTGTGCAAGTAAATTACGTACGCAGTAAATGAGGTGTTCAGTTAGAGTCGATTTCCCTTCCGCTAATATATAATTACAAAACAATCACCCCGAAAATAAAGGTACAATGGTAATAAATGGTGAGCATGTTACGGCTCACTTTATTTTGTGTCACGTGGTACGAACAACATTGGATGGAGATTGCTGATGCAGCACCGGTAATACCAGGACGGTAGCTTTCGCTCAACAATGAGGAACTTCAGCAACTGTATTGTAAAAATGCATTTTTTATATATATATATATATATATGGAGTAGCCTGGTGCTGGCTTAACAGTTAAGGTAGCTGGCTTAAGATATTACTATTAGTATTAGGGTCTTGAGATCTGAGGGTCTTCAGTTTGAGCCCCTGTCGTGCCGTTAAATAACACCAGGTGGGTTGACAGCCTTCTGTCGAAGTAACATCCTTTCCAATTGTCTTCATCCATCCTTCCATCCGTCCTTCCTTCCATCCTTCCTTCCATCCTTCCTTCCATCCTTCCTTCCATCATTGTCTGTTGACATCCTTCCGAAGTCGGCAAAATGAGTACCAGCTTGCTGGTAACAGGGGGGGCACTGCATCAGCGGCACAGCGGCACTCCCAGCGATGATGCAACAAGCAGCAGCCACAGGCTGCAAACGAAATGTTATAATTCTGTAGCATGAGCAATTACCACTCAAAATGACCCATCAGAATGAGCAGGTGGTCGGGAACGTGGAAGCCCCTTGAGGTATGATGTGGGGGGATAATGGTGAATAATGAATACACTCGATCATCATGTGACTGGGCCTCATCATGGGATGCTCCATGGACAATGGAAAGGGGGGGATAGGGTGCCATAGCCGATAGGGGTACAGGGGGGCACTGCATCAGCGGCACAAAAGCGCTTCCAGAGAAATGATGCAACCAGCAGCCACACGCTGCATACGAATACAACAACAACATAGATCTTGATTTGGTCGGAAATGTATTTCTGATTTGACACTCAACATTGGATAGTATCAATGAATCCTCACCAAGACAACTATTTATTGATGTTCGAATCATATCACAATACACATGTACATGAATCACAATATGAAAATGAATACAGATGTGCCATTTGGTGTTCATTTTGGCCGCCATATTGAATTGTCACTTGTTGCAATGTGGAAACCTAATTGAAAGAGTGCGATGTCAGTGTTCCACGACCCTTTGTCAATACGCTCCACTGTCTATCCCCTTCCCCAACCAACTCTCTCCATTCTTCCGCGGCTGTCATCCTACTTGCATCCCTCCTCGCACAATCTTCCAATCTCAGACATGATCTACCTCTTATCCTACCTTGCTCCCTCAAAGCGCTGCCTGATTTGCACATTTTCTCTTCCTCCATCTGCACCAGGTGCCAAGGCCAGCTCAGGTGGTTCCTGAGCAATCTCTCCATCAAGCTCATTCTCACATCAATCTCCTCGCTCGGTTCGTCCATCCTTCTTCGATCCACCCTCTTTACTCCCACAATCCTCCTGACCCAGTTGTTTCCGGAGACATGCAGCCTCTGTTGTTGCTTCTCTGTCACTGCCATTGTCTCCATCACGTCAAAGTAGGGTTCATGGTGCCGAGAACCAGTCAATGTGGGGTTCAGAGTGCCGAGAACCAGTCAATGTGGGGTTCATGGTGCCGAGAACCAGTCAATGTGGGGTTCATGGTGCCGAGAACCAGTCAATGTGGGGTTCATGGTGCCGAGAACCAGTCAATGTGGGGTTCATGGTGCCTAGAACCAGTTAATGTGGGGTTCATGGTGCCTAGAACCAGTTAATGTGGGGTTCATGGTGCCGAGAACCAGTCAATGTGGGGTTCATGGTTCCGAGAACCAGTCAATGTGGGGTTCAGGGTGCTGAAAACCAGTCAATGTGGGGTTCATGGTGCCGAGAACCAGTCAATGTGGGGTTCATGGTGTCGAGAACCAGTCAATGTGGGGTTAATGGTGCCAAGAACCAGACAATGTGGGGTTCATGGTGCCGAGAACCAGTCAATGCGGGATTCATGGTGCCGAGAACCAGTCAATGTGGGATTCATGGTGCCGAGAACCAGTCAATGTGGGATTCATGGTGCCGAGAACCAGTCAATGTGGGGTTCATGGTGCCGAGAACCAATCAATGCGGGGTTCATGGTGCCGAGAACCAATCAATGTGGGGTTCATGGTGACAAGAACCAGTCAATGTGGGGTTCATGGTGCCGAGAACCAGTCAATGTGGGGTGCATGGTGCCGAGAACCAGTCAATGTGGGGTTCATGGTGCCGAGAACCAGTCAATGTGGGGTTCATGGTGCCGAGAACCAGTCAATGTGGGGTTAATGGTGCCGAGAACCAGTCAATGTGGGGTTAATGGTGCCGAGAACCAGTCAATGTGGGGTTCATGGTGCCGAGAACCAGTCAATGTAGGGTGCATGGTGCCGAGAACCAGTCAATGTGGGGTTCATGGTGCCGAGAACCAGTCAATGTGGGGTTCATGGTGCCGAGAACCAGTCAATGTGGGGTTCATGGTGCCGAGAACCAGTCAATGTGGGGTTCATGGTGCCGAGAACCAGTCAATGTGGGGTTCATGGTGCCGAGAACCAGTCAATGTGGGGTTCATGGTGCCTAGAACCAGTTAATGCGGGGTTCATGGTGCCTAGAACCAGTTAATGTGGGGTTCATGGTGCCGAGAACCAGTCAATGTGGGGTTCGTGGTGCCGAGAACCAGTCAATGTGGGGTTCAGGGTGCCGAGAACCAGTCAATGTGGGGTTCATGGTGCCGAGAACCAGTCAATGTGGGGTTCATGGTGCCGAGAACCAGTCAACGTGGGGTTCATGGTGCCGAGAACCAATCAATGTGGGGTTCATGGTGCCGAGAACCAGTCAATGTGGGGTTCATGGTGACAAGAACCCGTCAATGTGGGGTTCATGGTGACAAGAACCAGTCAATATGGGGTTCAGGGTGCTGAGAACCAGTCAATGTGGGGTTCATGGTGACAAGAACCAGTCAATGTGGGGTTCATGGTACTGAGAACCAGTCAATGTGGGGTTCATGGTGCGGAGAACCAGTCAATGTGGGGTTTATGGTGCTGAGAACCAGTCAATGTGGGGTTCATGGTGCCGAGAACCAGTCAATGTGGGGTTCATGGTGTCGAGAACCAGTCAATGTGGGGTTCATGGTGCCCAGAACCAGTCAATGTGGGGTTAATGGTGCCAAAAACCAGACAATGTGGGGTTCATGGTGCCGAGAACCAGTCAATGCGGGATTCATGGTGCCGAGAACCAGTCAATGTGGGATTCATGGTGCCGAGAACCAGTCAATGTGGGATTCATGGTGCCGAGAACCAGTCAATGTGGGGTTCATGGTGCCGAGAACCAATCAATGCGGGGTTCATGGTGCCGAGAACCAATCAATGTTGGGTTCATGGTGACAAGAACCAGTCAATGTGGGGTTCATGGTGCCGAGAACCAGTCAATGTGGGGTGAATGGTGCCGAGAACCAGTCAATGTGGGGTTCATGGTGCCGAGAACCAGTCAATGTGGGGTTAATAGTGCCGAGAACCAGTCAATGTGGGGTTAATGGTGCCGAGAACCAGTCAATGTGGGGTTCATGGTGCCGAGAACCAGTCAATGTGGGGTGCATGGTGCCGAGAACCAGTCAATGTGGGGTTCATGGTGCCGAGAACCAGTCAATGTGGGGTTCATGGTGCCGAGAACCAGTCAATGTGGGGTTCATGGTGCCGAGAACCAGTCAATGTGGGGTTAATGGTGCCGAGAACCAGTCAATGTGGGGTTCATGGTGCCGAGAACCAGTCAATGTGGGGTTCATGGTGCCTAGAACCAGTTAATGCGGGGTTCATGGTGCCTAGAACCAGTTAATGTGGGGTTCATGGTGCCGAGAACCAGTCAATGTGGGGTTCGTGGTGCCGAGAACCAGTCAATGTGGGGTTCAGGGTGCTGAGAACCAGTCAATGTGGGGTTCATGGTGCCGAGAACCAGTCAATGTGGGGTTCATGGTGCCGAGAATCAGTCAATGTGGGGTTCATGGTGCCGAGACCCAGTCAATGTGGGGTTCATGGTGCCGAGAACCAGACAATGTGGGGTTCATGGTGCCGAGAACCAGTCAATGTGGGATTCATGGTTCCGAGAACCAGTCAATGTGGGATTCATGGTGCCGAGAACCAGTTAATGTGGGGTTCAGGATGCTGAGAACCAGTCGATGAGGGGTTCATGGTGCCGAGAACCAGTCAACGTGGGGTTCATGGTGCCGAGAACCAATCAATGTGGGGTTCATGGTGCCGAGAACCAGTCAATGTGGGGTTCATGGTGACAAGAACCAGTCAATGTGGGGTTCATTGTGACAAGAACCAGTCAATATGGGGTTCAGGGTGCTGAGAACCAGTCAATGTGGGGTTCATGGTGACAAGAACCAGTCAATGTGGGGTTCATGGTGCTGAGAACCAGTCAATGTGGGGTTCATGGTGCGGAGATCCAGTCAATGTGGGGTTCATGGTGCTGAGAACCAGTACATTACGAAATTACGTTCACACCGTCACATCAAACACTACCGTGAACACTAAGGTCACAAACATCGTCACAATGAAAACATCATCACAAACGTTATGTTACGTAATTCAAACCGTGAACACATCGAATATTGGAGAACCCATTGCCCAAACGATTTGTTTTCTCTGGTACGTGTTTCTGGGCGGGTAACGTTTCAGATAAACCGGTAAAATGCCCAAACGGAAATCCTCATTAACGAAAACGTCCAAGGAAGCTGTTGCAAGAAAGAAGGCTTGGCTAGACGAGGACTATCGGAAGCAGTAACAAGGACGTAACACAGCTGCGCACCAGTCTCGGAGGCAGTCCGATGAATACAGATCTGGTGAACAAGATTGTAATACAGCTGCGCACCAGAGCGCTAGGAAAGTCCAGCTTAAAGTGGCTCTAACGCAAAAGAGGAGGATTGGAGCAGTGTGATATGATTTAACGGATGTTTATATAAATCGTTTAAAATAAAATAAAAGCCTTCAATTTCTGGAATTTTGCCTTTTCATTTGGGCCTCACAATTGAAGCCCCGCCCATAGGTCGTTTACCGTTGCTAGTATAAAAAATAAACTTTTAACAACATTCGTGACATAAACAAATGTTTAAATCCTGATGTGAAGTTCCGCATGGTTGGGTGAATACAATTACGAATTCAAAATCGTAATTGTATTCACTCAATTCCAATCAACAATTGATACTTTAACAAAATACTGTTTTAAATGATGGTTGTATTGGGATATTATCAAACCCGTGCATTGCCGTCATCTGTCCACTTCCACATTCACGGCAGGTTCATAATTCTCATCAAAATCTAAACAGTATTTGTAGAATTTCAATAAAAGCCACATCACTGTTCATATCGGTAGATATTATTCCATCGTGTTTGGAAAAACTGGAAAATTGGAAAAATTGGAAAAGCAATAAAACCTATTTTACTCCAGGGGGTCCCAGGATTACCCACCCAAAATATCGTTGCGATCGGTTCAGCCGTTTTTGCGGTACTTGCGACGGACATTTGATGAATTACAGTATAAGATGAATGTTTGGGGGGGGGGGGGAAGAGGCGGGGCTTTGGGCAGGGGTAAGGCCCATGGGAAGGATGAGGGAAATCCTGTCTATACTCCCAGGTCTCTTCTACTACACGAGCCTGGGAGGGGGTGGACCGTTCTCGACCTCACATGAAAACAAACAGTCCCACCAGGGAGCTTTAACCACAAGAAACAACGAGGTAGTGACCGTTCACTACCCGGATCAAGTGATTGAATTGCGCATTTTATATGCCGGAGAGGCGGACCTCGTAGATGACATGCCCTTCTGATTCATCCAAACATTTGTGCTTTCTTTCCCTCTCTGAACCGTCTCCTTCCCTCCATTCAGCGTCACATCGAGCTCACTGGAGTTTCCCTCATTGCGGAATTCTTTGAGTAATTCTCCACAAGGAAATATTCGAATAACTTTCCTTTAATCATTTTCAAACAGCCTCAACAGTTGTTAAAATCACAACTCAAAGAAACAATTTAATACTTCGAAGGTATTCTGACCTCGTTCCTTCCTCTAGATCAAACCACCTCTGTTTACATGTGATATTTGGTGTTTTTAAAGGACGACAAAACTCACAGTTAAGCAATTAAACGTTTATAAGTTGCACTAACTCATCGATTTTGACTCATTAAAAACAGAACCGAGCGAGGGGCGTGGCTCAGCGGTTTCCAGGCATCCGACGTGGGCGAGGGGCGTGGCTCAGCCATTTCCAGGCACCCTACGTGGAGCGAAGGGCGTGGCTTAGTCGTTTCTAGGCATTCCAGGCATCCGTTCCAAGCCAGCTCAGCGAGGGGCGTGGCGGTGTCCATGTAGTCTTCGCGTCCTGACGATAACCAGGCTTTGGAACATAATGTATTTGACATTAGCAATTAGCTTGGTATCGCTCGCCAAGCCAGCCGTTCCTTATCAGCCGTTTATTTGGAGTGCTTGCTTGATTGAGTGTTTAAAATCAGGGGATTCACTTGGCGAGTGCTCTGCAAGCTCATTGATATATAATGGAACACACCTGCAGACATGTGGGAGGGTCGCAGAGTGTTTCCGAATTTTTAATCTAGAAATTACTACAGATTACAGTTTTTGCCATCGATTACTGATGGTGACTGCAGAAAAGATTCGAATGCTGTCTATTTGGATTGGTCAACAGGGAGTGGGAGTGTGCGACAACAGATGCCTGCAGTCTCCATCAGTGCTCAACATAGGACGAGCTGGGTTCAAATGAAAAATATCCTCTTTATTTGTCCATCACGTTGTGGGTACGCTAGAGGGGGGCGTGGCCAAGAGGAGGAGTTCCGGGTAAAGGACGGAGCGTGGAGACGGAGAGGATTGGAACGGGACGTGTGTTCGATGTTGGATTGAATAAAACAGTTGGACCTTACTGAATTCTTCTTGCTGAACTTTACGACACAACAAACTGGCGCCGAGAATGGGACTGAACTTGAATCCACCGACACCCTTTCTGCAAAACCCGGGTGAGCCTTCGATGACTTTTACGGCCTGGACTCGTGTCTTTGAAAACTACGTGCTGGTGATACAGGAGAATACACTTGCTGGTGCGAGAAAGCGCGCACTTTTGATACATTGATTAGGCACCAAAGGTCATGGACTCTTCTATACATTAGCAGTAGCTGATAATAGCTATGAGACTGCACTTGCGGCCTTGAGGAATCTTTTTGTCCCAAGAGTTAATGTCGTGGCAGAACTATATCAATTTCGGCAACGTGGTCAGGAAAATGGCGAATCTACGTCACAATACATTGCTTCATTAAGGGAGATGGTCGTCACATGTGAGTTTGGAGAGCTGGCAGACGAAATGATCCGGGACCAGCTGGTCGAGAAAACAAATGGCGATGGCGAAAACAAATTCACCTCGTATTAGAGAGCGGTTACTGCTAGAAACGGACTGTTGTAGCGGTTACCAGAAGCATGACACAATTACCGTGCACCGGCCGATGACGCAACCGGCGAGCGGTCACGTGTCCGGACTCGCCCGGGCGTGTCCAGACTTACCCTTCTCGGGCGAACACTTGCCTTGCATACCACGCCCCGTCGGGAGGCGTGACACCTATTTTGCATACCACGCCCTGCCTGAGAGGCGTGGCTTTTGTGTGTTCAGTTTGCGATATAAATTGCCGCCCGTTCGAGGGGCGGATTCAGTGTGCTTTTGAGTTCTTTGGTTTTGAGCTAAATAAATAGCTCGGTGAAACTTCGTTCCTGTGTCGTCCATTTTGTCTTGCTTTATCGTGCAAGCACAGCTCCCACACTGTACCTGTGTATTTGTATGAGATTCTGGAAGCACTTGCTTTGAAGCGGTGTCTGTCTTCTCGACATTCTGGTCATTTTCTACCGCAGACAGGCCGGATGAAGATGAGGCTGGTGTCTCTGCAGCAGGTGCCTGCTCTGGTTGTACTGAAGGTGAAGCACTGTCTGCTTCTCGATGTGAAGTTTGTGTTTTTCATTTCATTGATGTCATTCGATGTGTTTTTGCAAGTTCTTGAGCTTCTCTTTCAGTACGTTCCTTGGATACGTTCCTCTTTGCAGCACCACTTGCAAAATACCGTGGACCTTTGTGCCTGTCCATTCCACTCATTCCTGCAAGAAAATTTGCGTTTATTTTATTTGCGAAAATTCTGGAATGTAGCAGTGCAATTGCTATAATATGGTAGGCGACAACACAAATATCTATGGTGCATTAGCTTTCCTTGATGCCCCCATGGTGAAACACACTGCATATACTACACATTGCTTACCAAGGATGAGTCAGCATTATCCCTTTGTCCAGCCTGAAAGATTAGCAGCATCAATAGGAACGCTTCCATTGTTACAAATACAGTAAAACTTCCTCCAATGCTTGGGATACGTTCTGGAATAACCTCGTGTTGGTGGAATTCGCGTTGGAGGAATCGTTAAGCGTATAAGGAAATTGGGGTTATGTTCCAGGCTCCCAAAAAACTGACCTGAAAACAGCCTTTCTTGCTTTTTTTTTACATGTTTCTTTATATGGAATGGTGCAGCATTTTAAAATATTGTCGTGTGGCCGCCTCTGATGAAAATTAGGCGGTCACGGAAGCCGATCGCGAAGGCCTTAGCTCTCGAGGCGAAAACTCAATGGCGGACTCGAAGATAGAAAGTGATACAAAATTGCGCGGGATGGAGGGGTGGCACCAGACCCCTGCAGTCTTACCTGTTTTTGGAGCGTCTCCAGTGCTGCTGCAAATTAAATAAATCACACGGAAAACTGTGTTCAGGTATATACAGAAAATAATACAAGGGTTTATTTTACAAGAGATAGCGGGACAGGAAAAGTGCGCGCCGGTAATAAAATGTCCTATATCGGCATCCCGCACACCTCACCTCAGAAATGAGACAAAGGAAAATGAATTACAAAAATAACTGTCCGTCGTGTATGTGTGAAATGTGGTGTGTCTTCACTGTCTGCAGTCTTGTCCACCACCCAATGCGGCTCCAAGCTCCGGCGCAAAGAAACCCTCCGTCCGCTTCGCCCACGCGCTCCGCCAGGCCCGAGCAACCCGCCCCACTCCAGGCGCCTCGTCGACCGCCCACGAGGTCCGTTCGCTCACAGCACCAAAAGCACCGCTCGAAGCACCACGAAGATGGTGAACCAACGACCACCAGGACCTCTCAATACGAAGAGCCAAGAGCCAAAAATGAAGAGCGAAGAGCCCAGCACGAAGAAGAGAGCGAAGCACGTCAGTGAGCCCTTTTCTAACTTGGCATGTGACGTCAGTTTTGGCGTGCCACCAACCAGAGCCTCGTAGCTTCCCGCCGTCTGCCGAACCTCCTCGCGCCTTCCGCGCTGATTCGTTCAAGGTTCGCGCCTTCCGCGCCAACCAATCACAGTCCTCCTGGGCATGGTTATAGCTCTTCTCACGCGATGTTGCTCGGCCAGCTGGTGGTGTGGCTGGTGGCGGCCATCTGGCAATGCCCCGATCTGGCTTCCTGCCGGTCTTCTTCCAAGGTTATTGTAAGGGAAGGGGAATTCAATTACCGTTGCGCACTAAGGACCTATCTAAGTGTTTATATGAGTATGCATTGCCATAAGGGGCAAAGGTTTGGTGACAGGGGGGACGACGAACAAAGGAATCTTATCCATAATCCCTGCACTATTTAGCATGCCCTGCTCCCTCGTAGCGGGGACACCAATACAGCTTATCCCGACAAACCGGACTACCATAGAACTTATTACAGGGTAGATTCCCCATCGCGACAGTCGGATACTTACCTCTACAGATCTATCTGGCTCTAGATATTCCTCGACCCAAATTCATAATACAGCCCCCCCCCCCCCTCCCGGAACCATAGCTCCTGCTAGGTTCACTACAGGCGCTACCATTCCAGTCTTAACAATTACTGTCTCACACCTAATTAACCTATGAAATAAATCAAGAGGGCTGTAGGAAGTGAGCCGGAGCTTCCGACCTATTCTCCTTAACATGCTAATCCCCTTAGCAATCATGCAAATATGTACAATGATTTCATTTCGTCGCTCCTGTGGTGGAAGGAAACAAACAAACAAACACTCAAAATCTACCTTAACCACAAACCTAAACCTTAACCAAAAATTCAAAACTCTACTAAACATTTGTTCAACCCAGTCTACAGACATCCCCCGGTGGATGCCACAAGACGCAACCTTACCTGTGGGGCCATCCCAATGCACCCCTAAATTTCCGCGGGCCCTGTCCAGGTGTTACAGGTGAGTGACATGGCTCGGTGGATTTCGCGCTCATTCATTCAACACGACCCCTTAACCACGCATTCTCATTCCATAACTCATCACGACACAAAAATCAATAAAGCACATATTTCACCCCCCTGCAGGACCATGGCATGGATGTCATTCGTGTGTGCGTTCATTTCTCTCAACTAGGCAGCGGGGAGGTACCGCACAGGTAAGATGGTGGGGGCGCTTCAGGCTGTGGTGCCCGTAGTCCCAAAAACAAGTCACTTGACTCACACGTTTATTGCCCCCCCCCCCCCTTTACCTCTTGGCCCCGTGACAGCCAAACAGCCCTTTCTGCCGTTACCCCGCCGGTGAGGGTCTCCAAATCCCAGACTCCTCCGTGCCCTACTGCTTCAGCGTGGCTACACGGGTCGCCGGGAGTCTCCCTTACCCCACGGCGCCCAAACAGACCCTCCACCGACGAGCTCCAATTTCCAGATACCACTGGCTGCCAGGGGTAACTGCCGCAGAGGGGAGCCGCAGGCATCGCTCCTCAGAGCTTGATCTGTACCTGCGGACACACACACCTTCCCCACCCACAAGATCCCAAAAACACATTTCCTTCCCCGCTGCCATTCAATTCTCAACATAATTCAGAGAAGATGGTACCAAAAAGATGTTACAAGAGTTGCCAAGGCCTGCCATTGTGAAATCCCCAGTTCACATTTTACCAACACGTTTCCATTTTCAACACAATAATCACCACTCACTCATATTTCCATTCTCCACGACCACATGAAAACACATAACCACAACACAAAAACAAACGCCACATTCCATCCCCCTCACCGGCCATGTCATCACTCTCACCCGTCACCAACTCCAAATTACATGTCCCCAATTTAATAAGCTAGTCCTGAAGCCTGGGACAGTAACCATCGAGGCCTTAACACTACCTTGATGTGCAGGTAATTTCCGGTTGGTCAGGTCCAAAAGTGCCATCCACCCACAAAATCCCAAAATTTCTCATTGGATCAATCAAATTTCACCAAATTGCACTTTTCTCCCCGCTATACTGGCAGGTATGTGGGTCAGCATCCAACGGTGATTATCACTACACAACTACCTGTGGCCACGACAGCTCCGCACCTCTACCATGCAAGGGTCATCGGGACGAGCCGAGCAGTCAAAACGCCAACATGGCCCATGAGTATCCATAAGGGTGCGACCCACCATCCATCCTTCGGGCCCCCTGCGAGGAACACAGCTGCACCAGCCCCAGCTGGCCAATGTGGTGAGCACCTGCTGCCAACAAACACTACCGCATGCACAACCTCAGCCCTGGGGGAGATGTTACAAGAGTTGTAACTCTTGTAACATCTCCCCCAGGGCTGAGGGATTTGCATTCCCATGAGTGTCCATAAGGGTGCGACCCACCATCCATCCTTCGGGCCCCCTGCGAGGAACACAGCTGCACCAGCCCCAGCTGGCCAATGTGGTAAGCACCTGCTGCCAACAAACACTACCGCATGCACAACCTCAGCCCTGGGGGAGACGGTCGCGGTGCGTGGCATTCCCCTCACGTCACCTACGCCGCCCTCATCCCCCAGTCCACACAACTGCAGCCCCCCAGTGCCCACCCACACTTGACCACGCCAAGGTCCAGTCGACAGCCATGCTCCACCAGGAGACCCTCCCAGAAGACAGGGTCCACACACCTCGGACACGCACAGCACCACGTTGATCCCCAGACCCCCAACTCAATCCCCGTGACCCCGCGTCCCAAATATTGGCACAGTCGCCCCCGCAACCAGTTGAAAGCTGTGTCCTGCTAACCTATCAATTTCATCACAGCCTCCAACACTTTGGTCTAACACACCTAGATCAATAATGGTGCCACTGTGCAGTGACCACGATGACATTTCAAAATTCACCCTTAAATTTGCATCTAAACCCACAGATTGATTACCCATGCCAAACATTTTTCACATTTTATAAACTCACCAAAGAAGGATGCTTTGCCATACACATACCAGCCGAGCATGGCCCATATGCTCGGCCCATTACAAATTCCCGATAACATTCCCATGGCTCTTCCCAAACCGTGAGTCCACAAATCATAACGGAACATCTGTGGAAGGTCACTCTCACACCATCACATTCCACAGATGCCCCAATGGTTGTCCGGTAGGCTATCTCATAACTGTCCATTCGTTTTGACCCGCGTCCATAGACCAACACAGCATGGCAGGTCACCACATGCTGGCTGTCCCAGAGTCTCAGGAGGAGGGTGTCAGGCCGCATGCCCGGGTGGTCACCACATCAGGCCCAAGTTGGCTGTCCGCAGTGCCACCACCAAAGCGTGACCCACAACACCTCCCCCTAGTGGTCCTCAATATACACCATCCCAGGCCTGTGAGGAACCACCTAGGACCCCCTGGAGGTCTTATCCCCCACCAGGGTCCAGTGACCCTGCCGGCCCGAGCCACACGCTCGGGTGGCGCCCCGATGGACAAGGGACACCACACTCCACCAGACCCCCCGTGGGGCCCAGGTCGTACCATGCCACCCATGGCTGGACCCCACGTCCAAATCCCGCCAGCCCAGCCTCCCAGCTGGCTGGCATTCCCAAATTTACAAAGGGGCAACTTTTGCCCGAGGCCATCCCCAATGACCTCTCCTGGTCCACAATCCACAGCCCAGGGACCAGCTCCCTCCATGGCTGCTCCAAATCAAATTCCCATTTTAATTTTATTTTAGATTTCCTTTTAAAAATTTTGGCCCCAGGTGTCCAATCACCACAGCTGCAGGTAACAACCTCTACCACAGGTTGTTCTGCCCCTCCCTGCAGCTGTTCCAAATTCCCAACGGGGACCAAATCTTGAGGCTCGATTTCCCGATCCTCCAATGTCCAAATCCAGCTCGGAGCCAAAACACTCCCCCAACTGGTTCTGTAATTTCGGAGCCTCCGTTTCCCAATCAGAGTACACAGTGAGGGTCCCCTCGGTCACCTCAACCTCCTCCTCGGACCGACTCACCTCCTCCCCGAAGCTCTTTTGGGCCCGAGCACCGTCCTCCCCGATGGTACTGTCACAGGTCTCCAGTCGCTGGATCAAATCATTTCCATCATCGTCCCCCATCAATTCCGGCTCCGACAGGTCTTGATCAATAAATACATGGTCCGGCTCCATCACATGGACCCCCAATACCTCTACCCCCTGTTGCTCTGAACTACCGCCCTGGCACAGCAAGGATTCAAATCCATCCCCCAATACCCCTGTTGATGTGTTGGGGCATCCACCCGGCCCTGATACACCTCCAGGCCATGATGTGGGAAACATCGTCCATTTACCTGTTGACACTCCACTTCAACCTGTACGCATTCCCCATTTCCTTCCAAATTTAATTTAATTGCCATTCCCGGCTCCTGAGCCTCGTGCACATCTGCATGGGCCCTACTCTCCTCCATTTCTAATTTGAATTCCCCCCGTTCAGATTGAATTTCTGCCACCCTTGGCTTCTCCTGGGCCCCATAGGCACCATTCTTTCGTTCCTCCTCCAATTCTTCATTCGTCCGGGCATCCATTTTACTAATCATTCACTTCATCTGGTCAATCTGAGCATCCATTTTGTTTTCCAACCCATTTTTCATTTCCCTCATTTCCGCACTGGTTTGTTCACTGCGCTCACTCTGAGCCCTCATACTATCTCATTTCCCTCATCACTTGTATCCAGTCCTGGTCGGGTATCGCGGCCGCTCCAATTGTTCCCGGCTCCCTGGTAGGGGAGGGGGATAGGTTGGTGCTCGGGACGGGGGAGGTTCCAAGACTAACCTCCAATTCCCCTACCTCCGGCTCACCTTCTGAAATTACAGAAGCCTCGCTACGCACCTCCATTTCACCGACTTCCGACATCTGCTTTGAGGAAGGTCGTTTCCCGCGCACGTATTTATTTTCACCTCAGAAACAAAATGTAAATTTTTTGAAGACGCGATATCGCGCTTCGTATGCCCAATCGACTATGCAAATTTCTCGGCCTCGACTATGAAAATTTTGCGTCCGAATGCCGGGCGTGATGTACGCCCGACCTTGTCGATCTCTCGTCGCGGACAAAAAAAATCGTCCTATGGGCCCAGATCCCACTCCTGACACCAGTTTGTCGTGTGGCCGCCTCTGATGAAAATCAGGCGGTAACATAAGCCGATCGCGAAGGCCTTAGCTCTCGAGGCGAAAACTCGATGGCGGACTCGAAGATAGAAAGCTATACAAAATTGTGCGGGATGGAGGGGCAGCACCAGACCCCTGCAGTCTTACCTGTTCTCGGGGCGTCTCCAATGCTGCTGCAAATTAAATAAATCACACGGAAAACTGCGTTCAGGTATATACAGAAAATAATACAAGGGTTTATTTTACAAGAGATAGTGGGACAGGAAAATGTGCGCCGGTAATAAAATGTCCTATATCGGGATCCCGCACACCTCACCTCAAAAACAAGACAAAGGAAAATGAATTGCACAAAATAACTCCGTCGTGTACGTGTGAAATGTGGTGCATCTTGACTGTCTGCAGTCTTGTCCACCGTCCAATGCGGTTCCAAGCTCCGGCGCGAAGAAACCCTCCGTCCGCTTCACCCACACTCTCCGCCAGGCCCGAGTGACCTGCCCCACTCCAGGCGCCTCGTCGACCGCCCACGAGGTCCGTTCGCTCACAGCACCAAAAGCACCGAGCACCGCTCCAAGCACCACGAAGATGGCGAACCAACGACCACCAGGACCTCTCAATACGAAGAGCCAAGAGCCAAGAACGAACAACAAAGAGCGAAGGACCAGCACGACCCAATACCAAGAGTGAAAAGCCCAGCACGAAGAAGAGAGCGAAGCACGTCAGCGAGCCCTTTTCTAACTTGGCATGTGACGTCAGTTTTGGCGCGCCACCAACCAGAGCCTCGTAGCTTCCCACCGTCTGCCGAACCTCCACGCGCCTTCCGCGCCAACCAATCACAGTCCTCCTGGGCATGGTTATAGCACATCTCACGACAAAGGTTTGGCGACAGGGACGACGACGAACAAAGGAATCTTATCCATAATCCCTGCACTATTTAGCACGCCCTTGTCAGGGAATAAATATTCATATTGACAATATTGCTAGAATATATCTCAATGTAATCTTGTTTAAAGTGGAATATGTTTTACTTTACAAAGTAAAAGGAATATGTTTTACTTTACAAGATGAGCCAAGAGCATAGAACTAGAGCTAACAGGTGATCGAGAGAGTTAATTTCAGACAAAATGTGTAACGCTCTTGGACCGCCACCTGTCTATCAAAAATAGCCTATGTTCAGTTCACTGCACACAGGCTGCAAATTCTTCCTCAGCAGGTCAGAGCATTTGACCTCTTGAACAGAAATAAGTACTAGCTGGCCAAGAGAGAGCCAAATAAGGTTTTGGACAAGGGAACCAGAGACACCCTGCATGCTCCGCAACATCAAAGGAGTTTGGGGCTTTAAAACCAAGAGAAAGTTGCGATTGAAAAGCAGAGAGAACTGGGAGAGTGACGGAGAAGCAGTGGACTGGGAGAGTGACTGAACAACTTGAAGACCAGTTGACCTGATCAACCAACTGGAGACTGGTCAACAACTGAACGAGGTTCAACAAAAGACCTACAGAAGGAGCTACAGCCACGACCGACAGAACAACGTCATTAATATCTAATTCGTACATTTAGTGAAATACAGCAAAACTCTCAAAAGTGAATAAAACATTGATTTTGCTATAACGAGTTTCTGGAAGTTTCTGAAGTAGAAAAGCAGTTAATTTATTATTCTACAAATTGGTGGTCCGTAAGGGAGTCAACTCCACAGAACAAGGTAAGCTTTTGTTTGTTATCTGTGTAGTCTGATGTTAATCTGCGCAAATTGTTCAGTGTTTGAGTTTTGTGTATTTTTGTTGATATGTGGAAGGTGGAAAAAGCCACGAGGCACACCTCCTCGAGGGAGGACCGCTTGGTCCCTTCGGGTTTTAAAGGTGTGAAAAGATGTCAGAAGTCATGACGATTAAATTCTTATTTTTTTTAAATAATAATAAAAAAAAATTTGTTTTTTTTCTGTAATTTGAATTTTTTTTCGGTACATTCTACGAGTGCAAAGAGCCACTAACGAATCCCGGGACGTTAGCGAAAAAGGTGCTGCATTCGTCCAGTCATGAAAATATTTTGTGTATGAATATGCTTTTTGTGTATTCATTTGATTTCATACGTGATTCCAGTTTAATGGTCTGCGTCACATATCTGCCCGTTCCTTTTGTATGATGATTCAAATATTGTTGGGTTCCTACAGTTGAGACTTATAGAATATATTTTTCCTGTGGTGAGCCTCTTCTTTGATGTGGTCACGAGGGACGAGTCGATATGCTCTCGCACAAGTTGAACAGCGATTTTTTTTTTAAACGATTATCTGAGGATTTTTAAATAACTAGCGATTTTTGTAAAAAAAACTGCATTTTATACAGCGTACAGTGCTAAGGAAAATCGGCTGGATTCGATTTTCAAACATGAATTCCCAGTGTGGTAACAATGGGTTTTGCACTGTCATAAAAATTCATCTGACACGTGTTAGCGTGCGCGCCAGGCCAATTTGACTGCACGAGTCGACAGACGGTCTAAAAATAGGCATTCTTTTCCACTTCCAGCCGGGCACATTGTAAAATGCGTGCAGGCAGGTTGCCCATGGCAACGCTTGGTGTTGCGTCTTGGTCCCTGTCCACTTCTTACATATGGGATCAGAAACGATTTTTTTTAAATGTAACCTCTTTCACCTTCTCCTGCCCTACACCCCCCAGCCAAACACATTTGGGAGACAATTGTAATTACATATGTAAGTTACAGATGAGTATTGGGGAGGTCATACAGGAATTTATTGAAATAAGATACTATGCCATGTGGCAAGGCAATTAACTGGACCCAAACACAAAATTGTACCTGTTTGATGAAACAAAACTTAGATCTGTATATACAGGTAAATGGATTTGGTGACCCTTTCAAGTGGTGAACTAACATCACGTCCTTTCCCTCCCCCCCCCCCCCCCCCCTCACCTTTCATTTCCTGTCCCCTCTACCCCAATCCTAAACCCCATCCTGCCATCATCCTCCCCACCAAGTCAGGTTATATTACAGATTGTGAGGCATGTATAGAAGTGTGTTGTTGAATAGGATTGTTGATTGTATGGGATTGGATGGGATTGTGGATCCCATATCCCATTGGATCCCATATTGATTTTGCATATCACCTCATTATGTGGTCTTGCTGTGTTTTTTTGTGTGTGTGGGTATGGGTATGTGGGTATGTATGTGTGCGTATGCATGTGTTTTTGCACCCCTCTTTCCCTCCCTCCTCCAACCATGGCCCCAATACTGCTAAAATAATTTGTGAAATGGTACGACACAGTTTACATCTTTAGATAATATACAGATGAGTGTATGACTTGCACAGAAGTTCGAGAGGGACAATAGTATCCACCATATAACCTCTCACAGCCTTGTAAGGGAGAATAAGTGCAGCCAATAATACACAGTTATTTTTACAAAAATACAATGAGTGTCGTATTTCGCATAGTATTAATACCCCTAAGGGAGCCCCGCCCCACCCCCCCAGCCTCATCCCTCCCTTGGCATTCTGCCACTTCTCCTCCTCCCTTCCCCACCCTTCATCATTAATGATCAGTGGTCATGTTCATTCTCAAAGTTTGTTGAAATGACTGATTATGGTATGACTCTGATTATGGTAACTAGGGCATTGCCCGTACTATATCTATATCTAAAATTATATCCCCCCCCCTCTATTTACATGAAATGGTTTGGTCCAAAGCGAACGGCTTCCGGAGTTTGGTAAAGAAATCGCCATCGCGTGCACAAACGCGCAGGAAAGCGAATGAATCGCAAATTCGTTTTTATTAGTTTTAAAACATAGTTTAACGCCAACATAGTTTGCAAACGTGAAATAAATGAATACGCTCTCAAATGTGCCATCCGAGGCAGAGTGTGTCCGCCACGTTCGGCACACGCGATAGTTCGCTGCTCTCTGATTGGTTGAATCGTTTTTTGGACATAGCTCGGTAAGTAATTGTCCGATTAATATGAAACCTTGAAAAGGCACATCCTCGGGTCCCCAGCAATATACCTGGCAAGTTAAAAGTATATCGGACCCGTGGTTGTCGAGAAACAGCGGTCACAGACAAACGTACAAACAGAGATTACTGGAATTATAGATAGATGCATTACAAATTACAATTTACAATTTTTTTACAATTATAATTTATAATTGCCAATTTACAATTATGGTAAATTTACATTTACAATTTATAATTACAATGATTTACAATGGAAATGGTTTTACAATCATGAAAATTGCTATGATTGTCCGGCATGTCATCATTGGGTTTTGATGTAAATTGATTGCATGGACTTTAAGGATAGCTTTACAGCCCTGCAGGATTAATGATGTATTACAAGTTACAAAGTTTGTTGGAAGGTTGCACTTTCAGTGTGATTGGATTACATGGGTCAATATTATGAATTAATTGCCATTCATTGGTACGGCATTTCAGGAATCTTACAACATTTTAATTATCAAGCACTTTGGGTACCCAAGGAACTGGTTCATATCTGTCTGATCAATTTGGTTGATTGTCTCACAAATGAAGGGTTGAATTGCCTTCAGTGGTTGTTAAACTTGCATTTGTGACCAGACAGGATTGAAAGATATGTCAGATATGATCCAGAGGCAGAACGGTTATTTGTCAATTGACGGAAGGTATGGGTCGAAAGTGACGTCCATGATCAAATACCTCCGCCAGCGGACGGAACTGTTTTGGCAACATTGGGAAAAGGTTTAGGTATAGAGTTATCAGACTGATAAATGTGACTTTTGATATTATCATTTATGATATTTTATTATGTATTATTATTAGAATTTTATTGATTAATATTGATAAATTCATTGAAATTGCATAATTGAATTGAATATGGTCGACCTTGGGTTTGTTTGGGTTTGTTGTTTATTTTTGTGGGTATATATTTTTGTGTATTTTGTATATATTTTCACGACAAATTCCAGTTAACATCCTGCAAAATTTGCTCGTTTTTCTGGCCGAGTCGAAATTGCGTTGAGTTCCTATGGCATGCGCCATTAAAAGCGCCGTGTAATGGTTGAGCTCCCTTTATTTCGTTTTGGTCACGCGAATGAACAGACAAAATGACGAATGCTGCGGCTGGAGCAGTAGAAGCGATTTTTCTTTCAATTGTTTAATGATTAGTCGATATTGTTATGACTTATTGTCAATAGGTATACTAAGTGGTCAGGAGGTAGCCTTTTGCTATGTACAGTTTATTTTATTGTTGATTATACCACATAGCTGTGGTGATAAAGGAAATGTTTGTTTTTCAAATAGATGATTATGATATGACCATGGTTATAAAATCATGATGATTATTATGAATGATATCATAGGGTTCCAATGCAGAATGATTGCACGAACTTGGAAAAGAACTTTCAAGCCCTATGGGATAAATTGGGTATTACAAGCGATGGAGTTTCAAAATTTAGCATGATTGGAGGAATTTGACAGTCCCATTTCAGGACTTTTACGAAAATTATATTGCCAAGAGATTTGGGTACTATTAAAAGAAAAATGATGAGATATTTTTCCCAAAGAACTTTAATATCTGCCATCCATTTTGGCGATCTCACGAATGAAGGATGAGTTGCCTTTAGTGGTTGCAAAGGAAATTTGTGGAGACCAGGCAAAATGGAAAAATAGGTCAGATATGACCCAAGGACAGAACAGTGATTCGTCAATTGACATGAGGTATGAACCAGAGGTGACGACCGATGAGCTTCGATCTCAGTCAATAGATGGACCTGTCCTGACATCATTGGGGAAAGGGCTTATGCAAGGAGTCATCCAAAATGATTAATTTGATTTATTGATGAATATTGATAAATTAATTGAAATTGAATAATTGAATTGAACTGAATAAATTTAACTGAATAAATTTAACTGAATAAATTGAACTGAATAAATTGAATTGAATATATTGATTGTTTGATTGATAAAAATTGCGGTCTCAAGAAAGAAGCTTTGAGACATTTGCGAAACATCAATGTGCAGACAACCTTGGACGATGAACGAGGTGGTGAGTCTGGTAGTTAGTTGTTATATTATATGTGGTTATTTTTGTTTGACCCCCCCCCCCCCCCCCCCCCCTCAACAGGACTTACTGATCCAGACTTATCTGCAACACTGATCAGTGAGATTGGGGTGTGGGAAAAGCCACAGGTAGTACCTGTACCTGTACCTGCCGAAAGACCAGAACAGAGTGCAGCGATTGGTTCTAGTCAACAGAGGACAGGTGAAAGAAGTGACCCATTTGAGGTAACTACCCAAAAGGGTGCAATTGGGGCACAGGAACCGACTCAAAGTGGGCAAACGATGCAACCAGCTGCTATACCTTTATCATGCTCTCCATTTCACCATACAATTGGAGATCTCGCGAGATCTCGGAGACGGTGGGAGGGATTTTCGAAGCTCCACACGGTCTTCACGTTTTTCGAAGTTAAGTCTGTTCACAATTGTATTTTGTCGAAACTGTATTTATCTTTCGGTGTGTGAAGTTATTGTGTGCAACTTTGGTTGTTTCTCGGTGTTTATCTTTCATAAATTGATCGTCTGTTTGCCGTGTCGTGTCTTGAGGCCTTGTACAGTGTGCACTGTACAACCTTGAGGCTTTGTTTTTCTCTCAGCGGTCCGTCGTTTGTGATCCAATAACTTTCGTTCTCTGTATTCCCAGGCTTTTCACCCATAGCCTACTTCCTTGTGTAAATCTCAACTCCAAAAAAAAAAAAAAAAAAAAAAAAATTCCCTTCTCTGTTCTCATTCGTTTATTCATTCTTATTCGTTCGTTCGTTCTTCGACCACGTGTTTCTCCCCCATTTCCCCAGATAGTTTTCACTCATTAACCTTCAATGTTTACACTTTCCCCTCAAGTTATGTATTCCGTCATATTTTATAACACCTTTTTCTTCTTCTTCTTTAAAAGGCTGCTTTCGACTTGCTCACCAAATCAATTCATCCCAAAAAAAATATCCATCTCCTATAGTGCCTTTTTTCTACATTCCCTAAACTCTCCTGCACTCCATCCTCCATCCAGCGTCCTTAAACGTATTTTTAACTCGAAGGTCACAAGAAACTCATTTTGCAATAAATGTTCGTTTCCCATAAATCGTACACTTTCAAAAATCCAATCTCACCCCTCCCCTCCAAATCTTCCCCATAACCCCTCCCCTCCAAATCTTCCCCATCACCCCTCCCCTCCAAATCTTCCCCATCACCCATCCCTTTCAAATCTCCCCCCTTGCCCCCTCCCTCCTAAACTACCCCCTCACCCCTCCCCGCCAAGACGCCCCCTCGCCCCTCCCCTCCTAGACTCCTGCCTCACCCCTCCCCTCCAAATCTCCCCCATATCCCATCCCTTTCAAATCCCTCCCCTTGTCCCTTCCCTCCCAAACTCCCCCCTCACCCCTCCCCTTCAAATCTCCCCACCCTCATTGCTTCTCAATTTCCCCCCTCTCACTCCCCCTCCTCAAAGCGTCCTCCCCGCTTCTTCCCCCTTCAAACTCTCACCTCCATCTCCCCCAACCTTCTGCCTCGCTCTTCCCCCTCCTCAAATAACACCTCATTGTGGCTCACCCAATCACCATCAAACCTTTTGTCCCCCCCATCCTTCCCTTTCTCCGAGCTATTCTGAAATCTCTGACACACCTTCAACAGCTCTCCCTACCTCTTCCACCTCTTCCACATCTTACCCTACCCCTCCTCCCCCCTGTTCTGTATCTGATGCTCCCCCTTCCTCTTCATTAACGGTATGGACCTCAAACATCCGGGGCCTTCGTTCAAACTTAACTGATCTCTCCATACAGGTTGCTTCTGTCAAACCAGACGTGATCTGCTTAACAGAAACTTTCCTCCTTTATGATGTCTCTGATTCCATAGTATCTCTCCCGGGCTACTCCCTCCTCCGGTATGATAGACCTGAGCCTCGTCCTGGAGGCGGGGTTGCTATCTTTATCAAAAACTCTCTTCCTCACTCGCCCTGCACTGCACTCTCTCCACCTCACCCCCAGGAATACCTCTGGCTACGGCTTCCCCTTCGCTCCCACCTCTTGTTCATATGTGTGTTGTACCGTCCACCAAACAGTGATGACTCCATCTACATCTCACTGTCTGATGATATGGACCAACTTCTATCTACTCATCCCAACTC
The DNA here is from genome assembly GCF_964187855.1 of Myxine glutinosa. Classification (NCBI taxonomy): domain Eukaryota; kingdom Metazoa; phylum Chordata; class Myxini; order Myxiniformes; family Myxinidae; genus Myxine; species Myxine glutinosa. The sequence goes on along the minus strand of NC_136268.1, from coordinate 115,270,905 downwards.
TCTCTTCCTCATATGTGGTGATTTCAATTGTCACCATGCCAGTTGGCTGGGTGTGGGTACCTCTCTCACCAGCCATGGCTCTTCAGCAAAGGACTTCTGCGACTCACTGGGACTGACACAATCTGTCAATTTCCCGACCCGGATCTCAGTCAACGGAACATCTTCTCTTCTGGACTTGGTTATGACTAACTTCCCTGAAAATGTCTGCTGCTCTTCTTCTGCTCCGATCGGATCATCTGATCATGTCCTTGTTAAAGTGGACATCTCTCTGACCATCCTCAGGGAGCCTGCTCAGCGTCGACGAGTCTGGCATTTCACTCAGGCCAACTGGCACGGTCTTCAAGCAGCCATCAATCATCTGGACTGGTCTCCCATCTCTACCACCTCTGACATCAACTCATCCTGGGAATTCTTCCAAAGTAAATTGCTCTCTCTCATGCACAGATTTATCCCATCTCGTCTTCAGTTGTCATACCCTTCCTCCCGTGCATGGTACACGGAATCTTGTGGTGAGGCTGTTGCCCAGAAACAACTTGCCTTCGTCTCCTGGAAAGCAAATCCAACGGAAGGAAATCTCATTTCCTTTCACAAAGCCCGAAACAAGTGTGTGTCCACCCTCAGGAGAGCCAGGAAACAATATCTCTCCGTTCTCAAGACCGAACTCTCTTATCTGTCTCCCTCTTCCAAATCCTGGTGGCGTCTGGTCAAATCCGTTTCTGGTGTTTGTTGCCCCTCCATCCCCTCCCTTACCTCAAACGGCTACACAGCTGACTCCGCACGTGAAAAAGCTGAATGCCTCAACTCTGTGTTTGCCTCTAAATCTTGTGTCCCAAACCCATCCCTCTCTGTACCCACCATAACCAGTCGTACCCTGCTGCTCCTGGACTCCGTGTCCTTTCCTCCTGACAAGGTGGAAAAGTTTCTGTCAACCCTCGACTCTGATTCTGCAACTGGACCCGACGGCATCAGCCCACGGGTCCTAAAATCCTGCTCTGCTGCTCTATCTCACCCTCTCTCTGTTCTCTTCACCCTCTCTTTTGCTCAAGGTCAACTGCCATCTGCTTGGAAATCAGCCAACATCACCGCTTTGCACAAAAAAGGTGCAAAAACAGATCCTAGCAACTACAGACCAATCAGCCTTCTCCCAATTATCAGCAAAGTCATGGAATCCATCATTGCTTCGGATATGAAATCTTTCCTCTTCTCCAATGGCTTGATCTCTGATCATCAATTTGGTTTCAGACCAGGTCACTCTACTCTGGACATGCTGCTTCTGCTGTCTCAACAATGGATGGAGGTCCTCAATGCCAAACAGGAAATTAGAGCTGTCTCCCTCGACATATCACGTGCCTTCGACACGGTCTGGCACCCCGCTCTGCTCACCAAACTCTCCTCCTTTGGTATCCATGGAAATCTCCACGCATGGCTGGCGGACTTCCTCTCTAGTCGTCGTCAACGTGTGGCCCTGAATGGGTTTCTCTCATCTCCTCTTCCTGTTCAGGCTGGAGTTCCCCAAGGCAGTGTTCTGGGCCCCGTGCTTTTTCTGGTCTTCATCAATGATCTCTCTGACTCTCTCGAAAATCCTCTCTATCTCTTTGCTGATGACTCCACTCTCTGCCGCTCCATTCCTCTTCCCTCAGATCGGCAGTCTGCTGCCTCCTCACTCTCTGAAGACCTGGACAAAATCACAGACTGGTCAAACAAGTGGAACATGTCTTTCAATCCTGACAAATCTCACACTCTTACTATGTCTCTCCGAAAAGATCGACTGGACAACCCTCCCATCTACTTTCTCAACAATCCTCTCCAAGAAGTTCTGTCGCTCAAGATTTTGGGTCTCACTATCTGCCATGATCTTTCTTGGGAAAACCACATTTCCAAGCTGGCCTCCAAAGCCAGTCGCCGACTGGGCATCCTCCGTCGTGCGAAGTCCTTCCTCGGCACACCTGAGCTCCTCACCACATACAAGGCTTTCATCCGCAGCTCAATGGAATACTGTTCTCCCCTATGGGCCGGTGCTCCTGCCTCACACCTAGCTCGGCTTCACGCTGTTGAAACCAAAGCTTTCAGAATTATTGGAATCTCCCGCGATGAAGCTATCTCTGAGGGCCTTTCACTCACTCACCGCAGGCAGGTAGGTGGTCTTTCTGTCTTCTACCGACTCCTCTCCGGCCTTGCACCCCCAGCTCTCTCTGTGCTCTGTCCCCCAAATATTCCTACAGGTCGCACAAGATCTGCCAGCAACCCTCTGATGGTTAAACTGCCGAAATCTCGGCTCTCTGCTCACCTTCACTCTTTCATTCCTCTTTTCTCCCGCCTCTGGAACAAACTCCCTCACTCCCTTCAATCCCACTCCTCCCTCCAGGTCTTTAAAACAGCTGTTCACCACCATCTCTTATCTTCCCCCATCCAAAACCTTGATCTTTTCTACCCCCGCTAATTCACCCCAGATCCACCTTGTTTGAAATTCCAACTTCTTTCCTGGAAGTCCTGGCAGTGTCCATATGTTTTATACCTCTCCCACCGCCCCCTTCCCATGCCCCCCCCCCCCCCAAGCCCTCGCCCTCTCTCAGATCTCTCGATGTCTCCATGTCTCTCGGTCCCTGCTCTCAAATGTTGTGTTTGTGTCCTTCCCCCTCTCTCCCCATCTTGTCTTCCGCTCCCGATGTTATATGTTTTATGTGTCGGTTTGTCTTTCTGTGTGATTAATGTTCGCTCTTTCACGAGCCTCGATCTTGTATACAAAAAAAAAAAAAATAAAAAAAAAAAAATACAAGGAGTAAAAGTCATGTGATAAATGCCAATCAATCTAACGATCAATGTGATTGGCTAATGAATGATCAAAAGTTGACTCTCTCACAAGGAGGGTTTGAGCAATGTGGTGTTATGAATTTTCCTCAGCGGCAATTTCCAGGGGCAAATCAGCAACAACCAGATCTGATGTATAGACCATGGCAGGTACATCAATTGAAGGCATTGCAGAGTAGTATGCCATCAATCAAAACAGATCCACTTCAATTTGCGGAAGAACTGCGGTTAATGGTGGAAACTCAGTTGCCCACTGCAAGAGATATGGAAATACTTTTGAAGTGGTTAATTCCTAATACCACCACGTTGAGGAACTTAATGAGTGAGGCCAACTGGGTAAATATGTAAGATGGACAGGTAGACATTGCCCACGGAGGCTAGAACGGCACAGATACATAAATTGATAGAGGCCATACAAAAATTGCCACCAGTGACGGATTGGAACAAAGTGGTTACATGCAAGCAGAAAACAGGCGAAGATGCTAGCGATTATTTGGACAGATTGCGAGATGTTTTCCGACTATATTCAGGAATAGACCGGGCACAAATTGAAAATGCCTTAAAACCCCTTTTTATTAATGGTCTGTTGCCCAAATTGAAGAGTGAAGTGGAAAGACAATGTATTGCTTGGGAAGGCAAGCCAATGCAAGAAATATTGAATTACGCCTTGCATCATCAGCGGATTCAAGACAGAAATAGTGCTGTAAATGCCGAGAAATTGATGCAACTACAGACTCAAGCCCTGATGACTACGAATCAATGCAATAGGTTTTCTGGGCAACAACGCAACAATGCAGTAGGAGATAACCAGGGAGTGGGGTGGCAACTCAGGGATCTGGAGAGGCAGCCCAGCGATAAAAGTGAACAGGTGGACAAACCAGCCAATGACAGACATCGATGTTTTAATTGTGGAAATATTGGACACTGGAAACGATGTTGTCCATATTCAAATAGGAAGACGAGTTCATAGGACGAACCAAGATCAAGGGTACCAGTGCTTACCGGTACCTCAGATAACGATTAGGCCTTCATTGCTGCAGATCCCAAATGACGACAGGCCTCAACAGATTAAATCATCAGACCAACATCCAACATGAATAACTGTTGATGCTTCTTGTCTCAAAAAAATTTTTTTTCGGAGCAAGAATGAATTTTACTTTTGCTTATTAGCGAATTAATAATTAATTGATTAAATGCCAAAATTGGATTTTTTTTGGAACATGAATTAAAAGTTCCAGAATTAGAGTTCATTCTGGAAGCCTCATATTTGCCAATTATAAATGTGGTTTTAGGGAGTATTTTGGGCGAAACAATTTTTTACAACAAAACAATTACCAAAGTGTGGAACATTGCTTTGCAAAATTTTTTGGAAACCAAGTGACAAGCGTCACATGATCATCAGGTGGGCATTTTGGACTATTCTTTTGCATGCTGATAGGTCAGTGGTCGACTGACATGTAAATAGATGTATTGTAAAATTTGGATAAATTATTGTAGGACCAAAAAGGGTAATTTCAATGTGACATTATAGGGGTTTTCTAAAAATAAACTTTTTGTCTATTTGTGTATTAGCGTTTCTAAAATTAAAGGATAAATTTTACGAAATTGAAATGAAATTGACACCCATCTTGATCTGTTAATGATGGTTCCAATGCAAACAAATATACATAATACTTGGGTTTGTGTATGTTTGTGTGTCAATGTTTTTTGTTTTGTGTGTCAATCTTACAAGAATATCCAGAAAATTCGTAAAATAAAATAGGAATATAATTTGATTATGTACATTATCTCTTTTGTCAAGGGAGATGAAATATACAGATTTGATGTGCTAGGTTATGAGCAGCCATTAATTAATAGTAAAATTGTGAGTAATTTTGGGATTCCATTTTTGATAGAATTTATATGAGAATAACAGCTATTTATGGATATGAGCTTCATAAAAAAATATGAGGGAGTACAAAATTAGCCAAAAAGAGGTCTTACACGGACTTTCCAGAGTACTCTGCTCATGGATTTTTACATATTTAAACTTGACCTTTATCAGCATATAAATTGTGCTGTATGTATGGATGTATCTTAGGCATAGATGATATGGGCAGATAGTAAAGACAATTTTGTTGCATTGAACTATTGTGAGTTTTACAACGAAATGCATTGTGAATCTTAAAACCAAGGGGCAGACGTGAACGCGCTGTTATGTTTTTTTTACACTCAGAACACGATGTTACGTGTACCTGCAACATATTTTGTTAATCTGCCACACCTATATTGGCATACTGGTGTCAGTAGTATTCACTAAGTTGCATAGGAATGGATGAGCAACAGTTAAGGGGGTATACAACCACTTATTTGGATATTTTCTACAACAGTAGGGGTTTCAATAAGTGGTAGCTGTACACACGGGATTTATCAAATTAAGTTATGGAGTTTAAACAAAGTTACTGGTAAACAGAAGGGAAATGGATAGTAAATAAATTCTTCAATGCTGGGTAAATTTAATGAGATATTACAAAGACTTATAAGAGCTACTGTTCTTCCTTATAGCAGTGGGAAAAGAGAGAATTAGAACCAAATGAATCTATAAATGAATGTGATAGGGATAATATCCTCAATTTGTGTTACTTATTTGATTGTGGGTAAAGGAATTAATTTATTGTAGTGGATTGTTAACAGCAGCCTGAAAAATGTCCTGAGAGTGTGCATCCATGTAATTAGAAATCCCAGATTTGTTTTCATAAACAACATTTTGGTAGAGGTCTTATGTCGACGAGCACTTACTTGGTAGATAAAAAGGTACTGCATGTTGGCAGCCACTTTTGCGGCCATTTAGGCCAAACACATTGAGAGAAAATTGTCATTCAATACGTAATTTACACATGGCTATTTGTAAAAAGGGAAGTTGTTGCGATGGGAAACATTTTTGAAGGTTTATTAAAATGTTATAATATGACATGTGTCAAGGCAAACTATTGGAAGGGAGAATTAGATCTGGTTATAGAATGAATTTGCTGACCCTTTGAAGTTAACTCTTTGAAATTGATTGTTTTACTAGTATTTTGAGTTCACATTAGACATAGTTTGGTAGAGCTTTGTTAAAACCTATGGTTGTGGTATTTTGGAACGAATTCACAGATCATAGGAAGTTGATAACAATAGAAATAAATATGGACCCCGGGAGATAGGGGCATCAGGATAAGGCAAATAATCAGATTTATGTTATATATTAAGGGATTTTTCTTTAGTCACATTTTAAGAAGTTGTTAGTTTGGTATATAATGTTGAATGTCATTGACATATAATTATGTTATAGGTATGAACATATACGAGGAGTAGCAGCTGAGATACTCCAATATTTGTTTATTCGATTAGTGGTTATATTGGCAATAGTTTTAGTAGTGGCTTGCTTGAAAACCTTAGTGACGGTGGGTTTGAATAAGATAACAAACAACACTATGATAGTGCAAGCAGCCACAAAAGAGGAAATAAACAAAGCAACAAATGAGGAAATGAATGTGGAACCACAAAAGAGGAAGACTTCTATGGTGACATGAATACTGAGATTCAACGATTGAATCAAGTAATGTTGAAAATGAATACAGTAGAGTTAAAATAAGGGCATAACAAAATGTTGTGAACTATGTCCGTTTTACAAGATCGATGAACTCATATCACCACGAGTTACGCTGTTAAAGAAAAACAAAAAGCGGGGAGGACTATGCTAATAATACATTATGCATAGTTTGCTTGTGTGCAAGATTTGTTGGGAATTAGATATTCCTGTTTGTGATTTCAATCATATATACTCATTATTAATGCATTTATTTTCTTTGAAGTTGGGTTACAATACCTGCATGAGTTTAATTTTTGAATTATATGAACTTGAAAGCAATTGTGGATGCTATTCTAAGTTTAGTAGTGAAAAACACATGTCTGATTTGAATATTATTCGTGTAAAGTTGTTATAAAATATAGTGATTTCATGTTACAATGTACCCCATCTGATTCAATCTGTGTGGAGAGCAGATATAAATGTGGCTAAGTAAAGGAAAGACAAGACCACATCCCAAATGGAGTGATAACGACATCTGGGAAGAAGTTTGAAAAAGGAAAATTTGTGAAAAATGAAGTTAATTCTGGCATACACCCTCTTTCTCAAAGAATGATGAAGAAATACTCCTTTGGAAGATGGATGTTTACCTTCACCAAGGGAAAATTATGTGACCATTTGTCTGGGTCACACTGCAACATATGGAAAAGGGCGATCACTCACTTACTTTTGTTCGAATACCTCGAACATTCATCACATCAGCAATTGCAGGACGACGACATTTTACCTGCAACGTCTACGGGATACGGTGACGTGTGTCATTACTTCACCAACTTCCGGGGAGCCAGCATGGAGCTGCAAGCGAACGGCTGCACCTTTTCCTTCACAACAGCTGTGCACGATTCTGCTGTGTGCTCCTGGTATGGACCATGGACAACTGAGTACCATGGTCCCAACATCATCATTGCGGATGCATCCGGCATCCCTGCTCCACATCTTGTTGACAAATCAACATCACATCAATACTTGCTCCATGCTCACGATGAGTGAGGAGGCAAGTCGACTACAACTGGATGGAGGCCTTGTTCAAATCTACTATGGCTCACAGCAAGAGTGGCAAGGATGCTGCATGGAGAGCAGGGTCAATCTATGACTCTGCCCAGCTATCACAACAGCAGAAAATCCTACGCAAATAGTGTAGGTGTTATGAAGACATTTGAAGAAAAAATGTTTCATGCTGTAATTTCAAACACAAGTGATCCGCCCCTTTTTTCAAACAAAGAAAGTCAATATTTGATTAAAGGCAAATATTTTGCCAAATGTTGCAGATGCTTTATTATTTTAATGATGAACTGAAATTATTGCGTTTTGGTGAAGGTGAAATGTTTTGTGATCTTTATGCAAATGAGTTGAATTGAATTATCAACATAGAAAGAGTCAATGAACAAGGAAATATATTGTGATCAAAATTCTTCCAGAATGATGGTGTATGCCTTAGGAAATTGAATTACCAGATTAGTGGTTTGAATATTTAATGTGGTAATGTTTAGATTAATGGTTAATATAAACATAAAAGAAAAACTGGGGATTGTCAGGGAATAAATATTCATATTGACAATATTGCTAGAATATATCTCAATGTAATCTTGTTTAAAGTGGAATATGTTTTACTTTACAAAGTAAAAGGAATATGTTTTACTTTACAAGATGAGCCAAGAGCATAGAACTAGAGCTAACAGGTGATCGAGAGAGTTAATTTCAGACAAAATGTGTAACGCTCTTGGACTGCCACCTGTCTATCAAAAATAGCCTATGTTCAGTTCACTGCACACAGGCTGCAAATTCTTCCTCAGCAGGTCAGAGCATTTGACCTCTTGAACAGAAATAAGTACTAGCTGGCCAAGAGAGAGCCAAATAAGGTTTTGGACAAGGGAACCAGAGACACCCTGCATGCTCCGCAACATCAAAGGAGTTTGGGGCTTTAAAACCAAGAGAAAGTTGCGATTGAAAAGCAGAGAGAACTGGGAGAGTGACGGAGAAGCAGTGGACTGGGAGAGTGACTGAACAACTTGAAGACCAGTTGACCTGATCAACCAACTGGAGACTGGTCAACAACTGAACGAGGTTCAACAAAAGACCTACAGAAGGAGCTACAGCCACGACCGACAGAACAACGTCATTAATATCTAATTCGTACATTTAGTGAAATACAGCAAAACTCTCAAAAGTGAATAAAACATTGATTTTGCTATAACGAGTTTCTGGAAGTTTCTGAAGTAGAAAAGCAGTTAATTTATTATTCTACACCCTGCTCCCTCGTAGCGGGGACACCAATACAGCTTATCCCAACAAACCGGACTAACATAGAACTTATTACAGGGTAGATTCCCCATCGCGACAGTCGGATACCTACCTCTACAGATCTATCTGGCTCTAAATATTCCTCTACCCAAATTCATAACAATATACATTAAAATAAGTGTTAGTATCATAATAGTACTGTATTATTGCAAAATAACTCACCTTATTGTGAGGTGGTTGTTGGAGGTTTGGGTGATGATTTGCTGGTGGATGGTGTTGAATTTCTGGTGGAAGAGGTTGAAGTGCTGCTGGTAGCTGTTGCGATGTTGCGATGGAGGCTTCTGCACGAACGCTGGAACGGATTTTATCTTCGGCCTTCCGTACCGTCCTAATGGTTGATTAATTCACAGCGATCGAACTCGATCTGCGATCGAACGATCTGCGATAAGGGGTGCGATCTGTGATATGCGACTCGAACTGCGATCGAAAATCGAACTGCAATCGCCGATGATGGCAGGTGGTGACTCGTATCATCGTATGTACAAATTAAATATTAATTAACCCTTGTCCACACAAGGGGGGTCTTTTTAGCCTTGTATTTAGCCTAAGAACACCTGCCTTCTGTGTACAAGGGTTAAGTAAAGTACAGTACAGTAACAAGGAATAAGAATAATATAAATCTTTGGGAAAACACCAGGTTATGCATGTTAAAACACCAGAGTATGTTGTTCAGATACTGTACTGCACTTTAATCTACGGATTGTGCTTGTACTTGTTATTCATTATTTATATGTTATTTGTATGCGTCCGCCGATGAAGTCACCCGAGGCATTATGTTTTCGGGTTGTCTGTCCGGCTGTCCGTCTGTCCGTTCATCAGTGGTAGGTTTTCATTGCCGTGATAACATGAGAACGGCTGAAGGGATCTTAGTCAAACTTGGTGCAGGTATAATGAGGTAAAGATGAACTCATTCGATTTGGGAGGCATGCGGTCAAATGTCAGATGTCCTGTTAATTAAAAATTCTGTTGCCGAGCTAACTTGTGAACCAGTCAAGGGATTTTCACCAAACTTGGTATAATTATATATTATGATGTGAGGATGAACTTATTAGACTTTGTGGTCAAGAGGTCAAAGGTCAGAGGTAATGTTTAGTTACAATTATTTTGTTACCGCAATAACTTAACAACAGCTGAAAGTATCCAAGTCAAACTGGTACAGGTATGTATAATGATGTAAAGATGAACTGATTAGATTTTGGGGTCAATATGTCAAAGTTCAAAGGTCATGTTTAGTAAAATATTCTGTTACCGGGCCAACTTGTTTGCCAGTGATGGGGATTTTAACAAACTTGGTGGAAGTATACAGTCACGTGAAAAAGTAAGTACACCCCATGTAAAGTTTTGACTTTTTCAACATATTTCAACATACAGCTATTTGATCTTCATTTCAACAATATTGATAGACAAAGGTGATATAATACAACAAATATCATGAAACATGTACATTTTGTAGTCCATTGTATAATTTAAATAAACATAAATGCAAATTTCGCATGTGGAAAAAGTAAGTACACCCCGACATTTATCACTACTTCAAATACCTAAAATTGGAATCAGGTGCACCAGCTCAGGTGCAAATGATTAGAACATTGTTAGAGAGGATCTTGGAGGAACCTGACTTATTTGAACCTCAGACATTTAGTTTGGTTTGCTCTTTGTTGTTGAAGTGTGCGGCGTCACCTTGCCTCGATCAAAAGAGCTCTCGGAGGCCTTCAGAAAGAAGGTTATATATGCCTACGAGTCTGGGAAGGGATTTAAAAAGATCTCTAAACAATTTGAAATCAATCATTCGACTGTCCGGAAGATCATCTACAAGTGGAGAAGATTCCAAACAACTGCCAACTTGTTCAGGCCAGGCCGCCCCAGCAAGTTCAGCCCGAGAGCAGACCGCAAGATGCTGAAAGAAGTCTCGAAGAACCCCAGAATGTCATCACGGGACCTACAGGTAGCTCTTGCCACTGTTCATGTCGAAGTGCACGAGTCTACCATTAGAAAAAGGCTGCACAAATTTGATCTACATGGGAGGTGTGCCAGGAGGAAACCTTCGCTGTCCAGAAAGAACATCGGGGCAAGACTAAAGTTTGCCAATGAACACCTAGGCAAAGACCAGCACTTCTGGAACAATGTGCTCTGGACAGATGAGTCAAAGGTAGAGCTATTTGGCCACAGTACCAGAAGACATGTTTGGCGAAAACCAAAGACAGCATTTGACAACAAGTACCTGATACCAACTGTAAAGCATGCTGGTGGAAATATTATGGTTTGGGACAGCTTTGCTGCATCAGGGCCTGGGCAGCTCAAAACCTACATTGGCATCTCTCTTAGATGTCAGTGGACTCACTCCTATGGAGGAGTGGTCTTCTTGTATGACCATGCATTGTGGCCCTTCGGGTTCACGATGCATCTGTTTGAATGACCATATGCTTCAACTTTGGGGTTGAGGTGCATGTGTAATGTTACCGCAATATGATGGCAGCTCACCATCATAGAATCCACGATGAATTCTACATTGTACCAGAGGGTGCTTGAGGATAATGTGAGGCCATCTGTCGGAAAGTTGAAGCTCAACCGAAGGCGGACCTTGCAACATGAGAATGACCCTAAACATACCAGTAAATACACCAAGGAATGGCTGAAAAGAAAGAAATGGAGGGTTCTGGAATGGCCAAGTCAAAGCCCCGGATCTAAATCCCATCGAGATGTTGTGGGGAAATTTGAAACGAGCTGTGCATGCAAAAAAACCCTCAAACATCGCACAGCTGAAAGGGTTCTGTATGGAGGAGTGGGCAAAAATTTCTCCCAGTCGATGTCAGAGACTGGCAGACAGTTATAAGAAATGCCTACTTGAGGTTTTCTGCCAAAGGTGGCAATAGCACCTATTAGAGCCAAGGGTGTACTTACTTTTTCCACATGTGAAATTTGCATTTATGTTTATTTAAATTATACAATGGACTACAAAATGTAAATGTTTCATGATATTTGTTATATTATATCACCTTTATCTATCAATATTGTTGAAATTAAGATCAATTAGCTGTATGTTGAAATACACTACTCACAATAAGTTAGTGATATCGGCAGGTTCTTCGGTGTGGTTGATTTTGTGTATTATGTTGAAAAAGGTTGTTGGTCCTAATTCTATGGGTTTTTTTTTTTGTTTTTTTTGTATACTGAATCGAGGCTCGTGAAAGCGCTAACATTTATTTCACAAACAAATCAACCAGACAAACAAAACATACAAAAAGAGGGAGCGGAAGACAAGATGGGGAGAGAAGGGGAAGCACACAACCACAACATTTGAGAGCAGGGAGAAGTGTGGGAGGGAGAGGGCTTGGGGGGAGGAGGCGTGGGAAGGGGGGGGGGCGGGGGGTTATTAATGAATGTGAAAAAACACAGCATTCTTGATTTCAATACCCTAACCCTAACCCCTATAAAAAAAATAAACTCACTCCCACAATATCCCTAACTTATTGTGAGTAGTGTACGTTGAAAAAGTAAAAACTTTACATGGGGTGTACTTACTTTTTCATGTGACTGTATATGATGCAAAGATGAACTGATTGGAGTATGGCATCAAGAGGTCAGAGGTCATGTCAGGTAAAATGTGATAACTTAGAACAGCTGAAGGGATTTAAATCAAACTTGTTACATATATGTATCATGATGTACCATAACCATAGCCACCACCAGGCATTTACGAGTACAGTGTAGGGCCTATATACATATATATTGTTACGGTTCTCTCGCCGGCCCTCTTCCCCTTATCAAGGGGGGATTAATCCCCTTGCCTTTATTGGCCTGGCGGAACCGAGACCTATTACGTCCTTTCCGGGCGAGCGCAAAATAGGGTTTCAGGACCAAATTCTCGCTCGTACCTAAGTACTCGCGCCGCCATGGAAACGAGGTAGCAAGCCTCGCACGAACCACGTGAGGTTGGAGTATGCCGAGCGGTTTGCGTACACGTGGTCCTCGCAGTCTTAATTAATGGAACCCGATTGGAGCGGTTCTATTCGTGCCACGCTTAGTCAAATGGAGAAATCACGGGAACGATCGAATTAGGAAGAAAGAAAGAACAGATGGGTTTAATGATTCCCACACGTATGTACAGTTCAAGGACGCAGGGACACAGAGCAAGCTTAGACAGTCTTAACTTATCCCTGGACAATGGGCCCGTCTCACTCACACTCACACCGGGGATTGCAGATGCACCAACGCGCCAATGTGGTCGTCCAGAATCGGCCCCGTCCGGCTCTCCGTGGTCCACGTGCATCCCGTGAAGATGGTGATAGGCAAAGACAGGGGCTCATAGCGCGTCTCTCGAACGAAGGAGATATAGGGCGGAACGGCAAGGGGCGGACTTTTACGGCAAAGGGCGGTTACTCAGCCGTTCTTATGCAAGTGCGGCAAGGCTCGTCAAGCTCATCAAGCACCGCGCGTTCTGGCTGTAATGATCAAGTTCTCTTAGCCCTCCGATGCAAGTCCTTTGGGTTCTCCAGTGCTAGTCCTGTTTAATCCCTTTCTCTCCCCCAGCAAGCCCTGTTTAATCTCTTTCTCTCCCCCAGCAAGTCCTTCCGAGGGCTTTGTGCATCAGGTTATATAGGTACGCCCCGCGAACCTTCTGGAACTCACCAGACTCTTCTCACCACGCCCTCTGACGCCACCACCTCTGAGCTCTGATTGGCTGGCTGCTCATGCTTACCGTCATCGCTCCTGCCGCTCCGCCTCGACTCCACCCCGATCCTCCTCTGCCTGCCTCGTGTTAACTCGCCCAATATGAACCAACGTTAATGCACTGTATTGAGGCTATGGACATAGGTTGATCGGTGGCAGCAGGGCCTATTTTCCTGGCTTTACACAACGCAGAACTAACATAGGAAATGGCCTATTCTCACACATACTAAGAAATAACTATACTACAAATGAGGCTACATGTTGCTTGTGTGACTATCTATGGGGGGCAAACCTTTAACATTTATTGAACTCACTGTACAAACCTCAAAACCGTAACACTGCTCCCCTCCCTCGTCAGACTCGTCCCCGAGTCGAACCTACACAAGTGGGACCGACCGGTTTTGAGAAAGACTTTGGACTAACTTTTAATTATGTGTTACACTTAGATGTGGTTCCCCCTAACATTTAATCTAACCCCGTGTATGCGACAGTTTTACAACACTAGATATGCCCCACCTACTGCGTTGTGTCACTAACTCTAACAGACTCACGCCCACAACTAACCGAATTGCGGAATTATCTTCCAACTACACATAAAGCCGGTGGGCAGCATCTATTATTTACAAGCACAAAACCTACTTATTTACAGTTCTATAACCCAGGACCTGTTCTTTGTGGAAAGAAGATTGGAGGGGAGAGAAAGCACATCATAGCACCAAAACACATTTCAAAAAGTTCACAGTTGCTGCTGGTGTCTGGCATCTTCTGTCTTCCTGCATCTTCTTGCTTCCTGCATATCGCATCTTCTGTGTGCAATGAAGCTTACTGTTCTTCTTTCCTGGCACACCAAGAATAAAATGTACAAAAACCCGTGTTCATTTTATTCATTCCTGGCCAAGCAGGGCCAACCTTATGTGGTCCGTCTGCGTGACATTGACGCCAATCAAAACCAGTGGTCCGAAGATGCAAGGTAAGTTTGCAGCAAAGTGTAAAGCCACAAAACGTGTGGTCCATAATGTGTAATGTGATGATGTGCAGCAAAGTGTCTGTGGCAACAAGTGCTGCACATGGGCAGCAAAGTTATAACCAAGAATACGGCAGCAAAGTGCCGCGCAGTTCATCTGCACAGGTGTAGCAATGTGCATCAGGGGTGCTGCACAGGTGCAGCAGGAATGCGGCACAGTTTGATGTTTCTGCACAACTCCATCTCCAAAGTGGGTCCATGGGTGGGGAGGAGAGACATAGCACAGTCAGCAAAGCAGAAAGGGCGCAAAGGTACACATCAATACAAGGTAATGCAGCATGAGGGGCGCGGGGGAGCGAGCAGAGCAAGCTCGTCCCTAACCGTTCGTACCCCCCAATTTCAGCTTACACTACCCTTGCCCTTCCCTGTATTTACAATTCGTCTCAACGTCTTGTCTCCCATATCCCCCTCTAATTCCAAATTCGTCTTCCAATCCCTCCCAGGAAGGAAGAGATGGAACCAACACAATGTCAATCTACATCGTGATGCGTCTTACTCACTCGAACAGTTTCAAAGCCCCGGTGTGGAGTTCCGTTTCCCTTGGTAAATGGATGTGGATGGCGTGAAGGGAATTCTCTTCCTAACTACTCTAATGACATTAACTCACTTACACTACCCGGGGTCATACCCTGCCAATTGGCCATCTTTAAACTATGTGGTTCTAAAAATCAATTCCCATTGACCACTCTGCAGTGCCCATGAATTTGGGTCTCACTCCCCAATTTTTCTTACTGTGCCCTTGCACAATTTTGGGGCTGGGTCATGTGGCTCCACTAGCAGGTCCACCTACCTGCGCACCTCTGCCACTGAGGTCGCCACCCGAGCTTACCTGCTCCTGCGACTACCTAAACCAGGGAAGACCCCTCCTGGCACTCTACCCCTCAGAAGCCCTCTCTGGCATTGGGCTACCCGGGTCCTTCTCCTGGATCCTCGGGCCCCATTGAACAACTACTCACAACTCTAACTGGCTCCCGGAGCCTACCTGCGGCCTCACCTGGCCGACAAACTACCAGTGGCGGAGTGCTCAAATAACCAGATGCACCAACAAAGCCCACACGCCCAGCCATTTCATAGACTCATGCACCCAACCAAGCACTTCTTGCCACTTCCCGCACAACAGGTGTCAATATCCAAACAATTTACCAAAGCCCTCTACCTGGCTTTACACTACCCACCCTGGGTATTCGTGAAGGGGTCCATCTTCCCCCATTCACTCCTTCACACCATGCATTCCACACCAAGCATTCCACACCACTCATTCACACACCATTTATGTCGCACACCACTTTTCTTGCACACTCTTTGTGTTTCCCATACCAAATCTCTGGCACACCTCTTGTGCTCACACACTACTTCCCATACACTTCAAACACAACTCCATTTGTTTCCATGCACAACTCCTGGTTATTCCCAACCAATTCCTCATTTGCTCAATACCATCCTCACACACACAGCATCATCTAGCTGACTACTTCCCCTAAAACTCGTGCTTCCCCGTCTTCCCTTACACTAAGCACTTCCCTTGTCGTTATCAACCGGCTAAGCTAACTACGTCCCCTCTACCTGTACAAATGTCGCTACTTAAATCTTGTCCTCCACTGTCATCCTTCTAATTTCCTATCAATTAACCTAGCCCGCCCTCGGCTAGCTTCGGTGCCCCATGGAAGTAACCATCGCTGGTCCCTCCATGTGCATTTCACTGCCATCCCCATAATCTAATGCTCATGAGCCCAGACATGTGAGGAATGGTGAAACTTCCATTCCTACACGCAGGGTACAATTCGCCAACACTATTACTATCCGTCCACTGTACTCGAGCCTCGTCGGGTGGGAATACATTTTCACAGCTCGGCTTCGAAAAGCCGAGCGATGCATGCGGGTGGTTGGTCTCCTGTAGGTTGGGTCCGTCCGGCATTTTCGATCCAGGGGAGGAGGCTTTGTTGGGCCAAGGTTCAAGGCGCCATCTCTGCGCGATGCCTTTTGCTCCCATGCACCATGGCCCAACCGCCCACGGTCGGAGCACCGCAGCCACCAGGGGGCGCGGCTCCGACCTCTCCTACCCCCCCTTGAACCGTGCCGAACGCCTTTTCCGCCAAGGCGCGGCACCGACCATACATGGCGGGGCCCGGCGCGAACCGTGCACGGCACTCCTTGTGAGACCGTAGTGGCAACGATCCCCGCCGATCCTCGCAGCACACAAAGCACACCACACACCGAGGGCTGGCGTCGGCTATACGTCGTGCTAACCGCTACCCCGGTCTGTGTCGCACACCCTCGCGTACAACCTTTTGTTACACACTCCAACAACGATGGGTGTGCACTCTTCTGGTACACACCCAATCAGCGCACACTTACCCACGGGTGTGCACTCTCCTGTTGCACACCCAATCGCACGCTCTGGTGTGCACTCCTGCACACTCACTACAACATGCTCTGGTGTGCATCCTCTCTCATTCGCGGCCATCGCACACACTTTCACCCTCTCCTCCGACGCACTCTTCCCACTCACATTCCGTCATACACTCGTGCTCCGGTACACACTTCTTTCGCACACGTACGCCATTCGCTCTCGTACACCGTACAAAGGACCTTCCACGAGTAACCGGGCTTCGTCTCGATCCCAAGCGCGCCAAAATCTTTTCCTGCCATACACACTCCTGCTCACCGTAGGGACCTTCTTCTCCGGCAGCACCACCTGCAAACTTTCATTGGGGTTAGCAAGCCCGGCATCACAATGCAAACAGACTTTGCGCGGCTTCCATTTTTTCCCCCCGCGATTCATTTTCTAACGCTGCCGTCTCTTCGGCCCCAATTTCAACTAGAATCTCTTTTTCCTCGACGACCGCCGGCGCCAATAAAATTTCTTTTTCCAATTCGACGGCCGTCGGCTTTTCCACACCCCGAGTCGCGATTTCTATACCCTCGGTCCATGTAGCCGCGCCCTGCTCTACTCCGCTCTCCACGCGTTCCTCGCACCACGTTACCCCGTCGCGTACCAATGCGACCTTCTCACCCGGCTTGCGCCCAATGTCCTTCCCCGCTTTTTCTATATCACACCTGGATTCCTCCCTCATTTTTAAAATGTTCTTTTCTGACTCTGCTATCCGGGCATCCATTTTTGCAATCGATTTACCCTCCATTGCATCCATTTTATGCTGCGACTTTATCATATACGCCCTCATTTGTGCCATAAATAATTGGAAGTCCCCTGGCCCCGCGGGCTCGGCACTCGCCGCCACCTGCAAGGCGCCGCCATTTTCTACCCCTATGGCCGGCCCCTCATCGATGTCCTCCTCTTCTCCCAATTCTTCCCGTGGGTCCTGGGTCATTAATTCCTCGTTATCTACCTCCTCTTCTACCCCCACCGGCATTCAATCGCTTTGGCTAGCCATGGCACGAACTTAAAAATTTTGATTTAAAAAACTAAATTTTGGTTGCTCGTAATTTGGAACCAATTCGTCCAATTTTTTTTAGTTGGGTTCCAAATTCCACTCCCGGACACCAATTGTTATGGCCAATATGTACAATTTGTGTCCAAAATTTTGTCCAAAAATTTTGTCCGAAATTTTTTTGTTCCAGGTTCCAAATCCTCACTCCTGACTACCAATTGTTACGGTTCTCTCGCCGGCCTTCTTCCCCTTATCAAGGGGGGATTAATCCCCTTGTCTTTACTGGCCTGGCGGCACCGAGACTTATTACGTCCTTTCCGGGCGAGCGCAAAATAGGGTTTCGGGACCAAATTCTGGCTCGTACCTAAGTACTCGCGCCGCCACGGAAACGAGGTAGCAAGCCTCACACGAACCACGTGAGGTTGGAATACGCTAAGCGGTTTGCGTACACGTGGTCCGCGCAGTCTTAATTAATGGAACCCGATTGGAGCGGTTCTATTCGTGCCACGCTTAGTCAAATGGAGAAATCACGGGAACGATCGAATCAGGAAGAAAGAAAGAACAGATGGGTTTAATGATTCCCACACGTATGTACAGTTCAAGGACGCAGGGACACAGAGCAAGCTTAGACAGTCTTAACTTATGTTAAGACAACGGGACAACGGGCCCGTCTCACTCACACTCACACAGGGGATTGCAGATGTCGATGTTCACCAACGCGCCGATGTGGTCGTCCAGGATCGGCCCCGTCCGGCTCTCCATGGTCCACGTGCGTCCCGCGAAGATGGTGATAGGCGAAGACCGGGGCACGTAGCGCATCTCTCGAATGAAGGAGATATCGGGCGGAACGGCAAGGGGCGGACTTTTACGGCAAAGGGCGGACTTTTACGGCAAAGGGCAGTTACTCAGCCGTTCTTATGCAAGTGCGGCAAGGCTCATCAAGCACCGGGCGTTCTGGCTGTAATGATCAAGCTCTCTTAGCCCTCCGATGCAAGTCCTTTGGGTTCTCCAGCGCTAGTCCTGTTTAATCTCTTTCTCTCCCCCAGCAAGTCATGTTTAATCTCTTTCTCTCCCCCAGCAAGTCCCTCCGAGGGCTTTGTGCATCGGGTTATATAGGTACGCCCTGCGAATCTTCTGGAACTCACCAGACTCTTCTCACCACGCCCTCTGACGCCACCACCTCTGAGCTCTGATTGGCGGCTCATGCTTACCGTCATCACTCCTGCCGCTCCGCCCCGATCCTCCTCTGCCTGCCTCGTGTTAACTCGCCTAATATGAACCAACGTTAACGCACTGTATTGAGGCTACGGACATAGGGTGATCGGTGGCAGTAGGGCCTATTTTCCTGGCTTTACACAACGCAGAACTAACATAGGAAATGGCCTATTCTCACACATACGAAGAAATAACTATACTACAAATGAGGCTACATGTTGCTTGTGTGACTATCTATGGGGGGAAAACCTTTAACATTTCTTGAACTCACTGTACAAACCTCAAAACCGTAACAATATGTACAGTCACGCGAAAAAGTAAGTACACCATGTAATGTTTTGACTTTTTCAGCATATTTCAACATAGTTATATGATCATCATTTTTATTTTTTATTTTTTTGTATACTGAATCGAGGCTCGTGAAAGAGCTCACATTTACTTCACAAACATATCAACCAGACAAACAAAAGACATAAAAAGAGGGAGCGGAAGACAAGAGAAGGGGAAGCACACAAACACTTTAGAGCACACAACATTTAAGAGCAGGGAAATGTGTGGGAGGGAGAGGGCTTGGGGGGAGGAGGCGTGGGAAGGGGGGGGGGGGTGGGAGAAGTATAAAACACAAGGACACCAAGGACTTCCAGGACAGAAGTTGGTATTTCAAAAAAGTGGAATTGGGGTGAAATTAGCAGGGATAGAAAAGATCAAGGTTTTGGATGGGGGAAGATAAGAGATGGTGGTGAACAGCTGTTTTAAAGACCTGGAGGGTGGAGTGGGATTGAAGAGAGTGAGGGAGTTTGTTCCAGAGGCGGGAGAAAAGAGGAATGAAGGAGTGAAGGTGAGCAGAGAGTCTTGATTTTGGCAGTTTAACCATAAGAGGGTTACAGGCAGATCTTGTGCGACCTGTAGGAATATTTGCGGGACAGAGCCCGGAGAGAGCTGGGGGGGCAAGGCCAGAGAGGAGTCGGTAGAAGACGGAAAGATCACCAACCTGCCTGCGGTGTGAGTGAGGCCCTTGGAGTTAGCTTCATCGCGGGAGATTCCAATGATTCTGAATGCTTTGGTTTCAACAGCGTGAAGACGAGCTAGGTGTGAGGCAGGAGCACCAGCCCAGAGGGGAGAGCAGTATTCCATTGAGCTGCGGATGAAAGCCTTGTATGTGGTGAGGAGCTCAGGTGTGCCAAGGAAGGCCTTCGCACGACGGAGGATGCCCAGTCGGCGACTGGCTTTGGAGGCCAGATTTGAAATGTGGTTTTCCCAGGAAAGATCATGGCAGATAGTGAGACCCAAAAGCTTGAGTAACAGAACTTATTGGAGAGGATTATTCAGAAAGTGGATGGGAGGGTTGTCCAGTCGGTCTTTTCGGAGAGACATCGTAAGAGTGTGAGATTTGTCAGGATTGAAAGACATGTTCCACTTGTTTGCCCAGTCTGCGATTTTGTCCAGGTCTGCAGAGAGTGATGAGGCTGCAGACTGCCGATCTGAGGGATGAAGAATGGAGCGACGGAGAGTAGAGTCATCAGCAAAGAGATAGAGAGGATTTTC
This sequence comes from Myxine glutinosa, assembly GCF_964187855.1. NCBI lineage: Eukaryota > Metazoa > Chordata > Myxini > Myxiniformes > Myxinidae > Myxine > Myxine glutinosa. The sequence goes on along the minus strand of NC_136268.1, from coordinate 115,250,345 downwards.
AAGAGAGTCAGAAAGATCATTGATGAAGACCAGAAAAAGCACAGGGCCCAGAACACTGCCTTGGGGAACTCCAGCCTTTCTCCAGAATGGAACAACTTGGGGAACTCCAGAATTTCAACACTATTGAGAGATAAAGGTGATGTAATATAACAAATATCATGAAACATTTACATTTTGTAGTCTATTGTATCATTTAAATAAACATAAACGCAAATTTCACATGTGGAAAAAGTAAGTACACCCCTACATTTATCACTACTTCAAATACCTAAAATTAGAATCAGGTGCACAAGCTCAGGTGCAAATGATTAGAGCATCGTTAGAGAGGATCTTGGAGGAACCTGTTTTATTTAAACATCAGACATTTAGTTTGGTTTGCTCTTTGTTGTTGAAGTGTGCGGCGTCACCATGCCGAGATCAAAAGAGCTCTCTGAGGCCTCCAGAAAAGGTTATATATGCCTACGAGTCTGGGAAGGGATTTACAAAGATCTCCAAACAATTTGAAATCAATCATTCGACTGTCCGGAAGATCATATACAAGTGGAGAAGATTCCAAACAACTGCCAACTTGTTCAGGCCAGGACGCCGCAGCAAGTTCAGCCCGAGAGCAGACGGCAAGATGCTGAAAAGTCTCGAAGAAACCGAGAATGTCATCACGCGACCTACAGGTAGGTCTTGCCACTGTTGATGTCAAAGTGCACGATACCAGTAAATCCACCAAGGAATGGCTGAAAAGAAAGAAATGGAGGGTTCTGGAATGGCCGAGTCAAAGCCCGGATCTAAATCCCATCGAGGTGTTGTGGGGGGATTTGAAACGAGCTGTGCATGCAAGAAACCCCTCAAACATCGCACAGCTGAAAGAATTGTGCATGGAGGAGTGTGCAAAAATTTCTCCCAGTCGATGTCAGAGACTGGTAGACAGTTATAAGAAACTCCTACTTGAGGTTGTTTCTGCCAAAGGGGGCAATACCACCTTTTAGAGCCAAGGGTGTACTTACTTTTTCCACATGCGAAATTTGCATTGATGTTTATTTAAATTATACAATGGACTACAAAATGTCAATGTTTCATGATATTTGTTATATTATATCACCTTTATCTATCAATATTGTTGAAATGAAGATCAAATCAAAGGTCAAAAGAATAAAAAAGAATCAAAAAGAGGATTCTCTAATGAGTGCCAATTCTACTTTGGTCTGTTTTGCCAAGTGTAGCTGAGTGATTTTTCATTTGTCTGTCTGTCTGTGAGCAGCATATCTCAAAACGTTGTGGACGGATTTGAACGAAACTTGGTGTACATGAAGGGGGTGTGACGAGGATGAATTGATTAAATTTTGATTAAGATCTGGATACGGATCCGAATACTAAAAAAAATTTAAGTAATTCTGCACCATTGAGAGAGATCAGGCCAAAAACGATTTTTAGCAAGATATTGCTAGTTATAGACGACTTATGACAAAACTGGGTGGATGAGTTGGTTATGCTACAAGAACAAGCTGATTAGATTTTTATTCACGTCCAGATTCAGATATTGGGTACAAAACCTGTCGGTGGATACAAAACATAAACTGCTCAGCCTGGCGGAGGGTTCTAGTTTTGTTGTGTATTTTTCTGATGAAGTTGTGGCTCCTGAGGCTACACATTAATTCAGACAACCAGACAGGTTTTAAGTCAATTTGAAAACAAGTCCACTGTAAGGAGGAGGAGGAGGTTAGTAAAAGGAGCACGTGTTTCCTTTTGGAATCCCTAAACTTGGGTCCATATGAGTCAAAATTTCCTCATAAATGGCTGTTCAGTTGCTAAGATTATGGATGCTGTGTTTACATAGAAATGTGTTTGATACATATGACTCACAGGGGAGTTTGCATTGAATTGATAATATATTCTGTAAAATTCTCAATAAAAGAGGGTATTCAAGTTTTATGGTGACGATTTTATTTGTATTTTTGGTTTTTGACCAAGTTGCTGTATCACTTGCTTGCCTGAATCGGTCATATCCCATCTGCACCCATGGGTGAGGGCCCAACTGATGAATCACTGATCCTTGAAACGGATATTATAATGTTCGGCACTGGAAGTTCGGAGCTGTTTAATGCCTTGTTCGTCACCAGAGGGTGCTGTATGGGCACAGTGAATCAAAACCCGATTATATAACCCTGTGCTCATCGCCAGAGGGCGCTTTATGCAATACAGCGTGTGTGTGTGTGTGTGTGTGTGTGTGTGTGTGTGTGTGTGTGTGTGTGTGTGTGTGTGTGTGTGTATGTATATATATATATATTATATAAGCGTCGTTACTGAGGAACAGGCTTATTTTAGCTGAGGCTGACTGTACCTGAGTTGCTGTGTTGTCATGATTTACACCAATCATAATACAAACAATTACTTTGCACAAATGTATTTGTAGTGTTTGTGATATTACATTTTTATGGGCAATTTAGGTTGAATGTTTTTTTTTCAAGAAAGAACCCCTCAGCACATACCTAGCGGAGGGGTAGGTGCAGACTGGAAGTTTGGGACGATTACACCTCACCACCACGTAATTTAAAACACCTCACAGCCATAAACACGTCATGAAAACACCTCACAGCCATAAGACATGTAATAAAAACACCTCACAGCCATAAGACATGTAATAAAAACACCTCACCACCACGAAATTAAAAACACCTCACAGCCATAAAACACATAATAAAAACACCTCACAGACATAAAACACGTAATAAAGACACCACCACAAAATTAAAAACACCCCACAGCCATAACACATGTAATAAAAACACCTCACAGCCATAAGACATGTAATAAAAACACCTCACAGCCATAAAACACGTAATAAAGACACCACCACAAAATTAAAAACACCCCACAGCCATAACACATGTAATAAAAACACCCCACAGCCATAAGACATGTAATAAAAACACCTCACGACCACGAAATTAAAAACACCTCACCCATAAAATACGTAATAAAAACACCTCACAGCCATAAAACACGGAATAAAAACACCTCACAGCCATAAAACACGTAATAAAAACACCTCACAGCCATAAAACACGGAATAAAAACACCTCACAGCCATAAAACAGGTAATAAAAATACCTCGCCACCACGAAATTAAAAACACCTCACCCATAAAATACGTAATAAAAACCCCTCACAGCCATAAAACATGTAATAAAAACACCTCACAGCCATAAAACACGTAATAAAAACACCTCACAGCCATAAAACAGGTAATAAAAATACCTCGCCACCACGAAATTAAAAACACCTCACAGCCATAAAACACGTAATAAAAACACCTCACAGCCATAAAACACGTAATAAAAACACCTCACAGCCATAAAACACGTAATAAAAACACCTCACAGCCATAAAACAGGTAATAAAAACACCTCACAGCCATAAAACACGTAATAAAGACACCACCACAAAATTAAAAACACCCCACAGCCATAAAAACACGTAATAAAAACACCTCACAGCCATAAAACACGTAATAAAAACACCTCACAGCCATAAAACACGTAATAAAAACACCTCACAGCCATAAAACAGGTAATAAAAACACCTCACAGCCATAAAACACGTAATAAAGACACCACCACAAAATTAAAAACACCCCACAGCCATAAAAACACGTAATAAAAACACCTCACAGCCATAAAACACGTAATAAAAACACCTCACAGCCATAAAACAGGTAATAAAAACACCTCACAGCCATAAAACATGTAATAAAAACACCTCACAGCCATAAAACATGCAATAAAAACACCTCACAGCCATAAAACATGCAATAAAAACACCTCACAGCCATAAAACAGGTAATAAAAATACCTCGCCACCACGAAATTAAAAACACCTCACAGCCATAAAACACGTAATAAAAACACCTCACAGCCATAAAACACGTAATAAAGACACCACCACAAAATTAAAAACACCCCACAGCCATAAAACACGTAATAAAAACACCTCACAGCCATAAAACACGTAATAAAGACACCACCACAAAATTAAAAACACCCCACAGTCATAAAACACGTAATAAAAACACTTCACAGCCATAAAACATGTAATAATAACACCTCACGACCACGAAATTAAAAACACCCCACAGCCATAAAACAGGTAATAAAAATACCTCCCCACCACGAAATTAAAAACACCCCACAGCCATAAAACACGTAATAAAAATACCTCCCCACCACGAAATTAAAAACACCCCACAGCCATAAAACAGGTAATAAAAATACCTCCCCACCACGAAATTAAAAACACCCCACAGCCATAAAACACGTAATAAAAATACCTCCCCACCACGAAATTAAAAACACCTCACAGCCATAAAACACGTAATAAAAACACCTCACAGCCATAAAACACGTAATAAAAACACCTCACAGCCATAAAACACGTAATAAAAACACCTCACAGCCATAAAACAGGTAATAAAAACACCTCACAGCCATAAAACACGTAATAAAGACACCACCACAAAATTAAAAACACCCCACAGCCATAAAACACGTAATAAAAACACCTCACAGCCATAAAACACGTAATAAAAACACCTCACAGCCATAAAACAGGTAATAAAAACACCTCACAGCCATAAAACACGAAATTAAAAACACCTCACAGCCATAAAACAGGTAATAAAAATACCTCGCCACCACGAAATTATAAACACCTCACAGCCATAAAACACGTAATAAAAACACCTCACAGCCATAAAACACGTAATAAAGACACCACCACAAAATTAAAAACACCCCACAGCCATAAAACACGTAATAAAAACACCTCACAGCCATAAAACACGTAATAAAAACACCTCACAGCCATAAAACACGTAATAAAAACACTTCACAGCCATAAAACATGTAATAAAAACACCTCACAGCCATAAAACACGTAATAAAAACACCTCACAGCCATAAAACACGTAATAAAGACACCACCACAAAATTAAAAACACCCCACAGCCATAAAACACGTAATAAAAACACCTCACAGCCATAAAACACGTAATAAAAACACCTCACAGCCATAAAACACGTAATAAAAACACTTCACAGCCATAAAACATGTAATAATAACACCTCACGACCACGAAATTTAAAACACCCCACAGCCATAAAAAACAGGTAATAAAAATACCTCCCCACCACGAAATTAAAAACACCCCACAGCCATAAAACACGAAATAAAAACACCTCACAGCCATAAAACAGGTAATAAAAACACCTCACAGCCATAAAACACGAAATTAAAAACACCTCACAGCCATAAAACATGTAATAAAAACACCTCACAGCCATAAAACAGGTAATAAAAATACCTCGCCACCACAAAATTAAAAACACCTCACAGCCATAAAACACGTAATAAAAACACCTCACAGCCATAAAACACGTAATAAAGACACCACCACAAAATTAAAAACACCCCACAGCCATAAAACACGTAATAAAAACACCTCACAGCCATAAAACACGTAATAAAGACACCACCACAAAATTAAAAACACCCCACAGCCATAAAACACGTAATAAAAACACCTCACAGCCATAAAACACGTAATAAAAACACTTCACAGCCATAAAACATGTAATAATAACACCTCACGACCACGAAATTAAAAACACCCCACAGCCATAAAACAGGTAATAAAAATACCTCCCCACCACGAAATTAAAAACACCCCACAGCCATAAAACACGTAATAAAAATACCTCCCCACCACGAAATTAAAAACACCTCACAGCCATAAAACACGTAATAAAAACACCTCACAGCCATAAAACAGGTAATAAAAATACCTCGCCACCACGAAATTAAAAACACCTCACAGCCATAAAACACGTAATAAAAACACCTCACAGCCATAAAACACGTAATAAAGACACCACCACAAAATTAAAAACACCCCACAGCCATAAAACATGTAATAAAAACACCTCACAGCCATAAAACACGTAATAAAGACACCACCACAAAATTAAAAACACCCCACAGCCATAAAATACGTAATAAAAACACCTCACAGCCATAAAACACGTAATAAAAACACCTCACAGCCATAAAACACGTAATAAAAACACTTCACAGCCATAAAACATGTAATAATAACACCTCACGACCACGAAATTAAAAACACCCCACAGCCATAAAACAGGTAATAAAAATACCTCCCCACCACGAAATTAAAAACACCCCACAGCCATAAAACACGTAATAAAAATACCTCCCCACCACGAAATTAAAAACACCCCACAGCCATAAAACAGGTAATAAAAATACCTCCCCACCACGAAATTAAAAACACCCCACAGCCATAAAACACGTAATAAAAATACCTCCCCACCACGAAATTAAAAACACCTCACAGCCATAAAACACGTAATAAAAACACCTCACAGCCATAAAACACGTAATAAAAACACCTCACAGCCATAAAACAGGTAATAAAAACACCTCACAGCCATAAAACACGTAATAAAGACACCACCACAAAATTAAAAACACCCCACAGCCATAAAACACGTAATAAAAACACCTCACAGCCATAAAACACGTAATAAAAACACCTCACAGCCATAAAACAGGTAATAAAAACACCTCACAGCCATAGAACACGAAATTAAAAACACCTCACAGCCATAAAACATGTAATAAAAACACCTCACAGCCATAAAACAGGTAATAAAAACACCTCACAGCCATAAAACAGGTAATAAAAATACCTCGCCACCACGAAATTAAAAACACCTCACAGCCATAAAACACGTAATAAAAACACCTCACAGCCATAAAACACGTAATAAAGACACCACCACAAAATTAAAAACACCCCACAGCCATAAAACACGTAATAAAAACACCTCACAGCCATAAAACACGTAATAAAGACACCACCACAAAATTAAAAACACCCCACAGCCATAAAACACGTAATAAAGACACCACCACAAAATTAAAAACACCTCACAGCCATAAAACACGTAATAAAAACACCTCACAGCCATAAAACACGTAATAAAGACACCACCACAAAATTAAAAACACCTCACAGCCATAAAACACGTAATAAAGACACCACCACAAAATTAAAAACACCCCACAGCCATAAAACACGTAATAAAAACACCTCACAGCCATAAAACACGTAATAAAAACACCTCACAGCCATAAAACACGTAATAAAAACACTTCACAGCCATAAAACATGTAATAATAACACCTCACGACCACGAAATTAAAAACACCCCACAGCCATAAAACAGGTAATAAAAATACCTCCCCACCACGAAATTAAAAACACCCCACAGCCATAAAACACGTAATAAAAATACCTCCCCACCACGAAATTAAAAACACCCCACAGCCATAAAACAGGTAATAAAAATACCTCCCCACCACGAAATTAAAAACACCTCACAGCCATAAAACACGTAATAAAAACACCTCAGTCACGAAATTAAAAACACCTCACCACCACATCATTTAAAAACACCTCACCATCAAGTAATTCAAAACACCTCACCACCACATAATTAAAAACACCTCACCACCACGTAATTATAAACACCTCACCACCACGTAATTCAATACACCTCACCACCATGTGATTTAAAAACACCTCACCACCACGTAATTATAAATACCTTACCACCACGTAATTATAAATACCTTACCACCACGTAATTATAAATACCTTACCACCACGTAATTCAATACACCTCACCACCATGTGATTTAAAAACACTTCACCACCATGTGATTTAAAAACACTTCACAACCACGTAATTGAAAACACCTCACCACCATGTGATATTAAAACACCTCACCACCACGTGATTCAAAACCACCACAACGTTATTAAAAACACTTCACAACCAAGGAAACAAAAGTTTGAGGGAGTCGTTAAGTGACGACACAGACACTGCCCAGATGTGTAGATATATAGGTAAATGACTGTACCCGAGTTTCCGTTTTGTGATAGTTTAAACGAATCATAATTCAAACAATTATTTTGCACAAATGTATTTGTAATATACGTGATATCACATTTTGTAAACAATTGAGGTTGAAAACTTAAGTTGGAAAAAAAAAAAATTCCCCAAAAATATAAATATGCAACTGAACTTTTATAAGTTTTGATGTACAAATGAGAGAAACAAACGGGAAATGGCTTGTGAAAGCATGTATGCACACTGCACACACAGACAAACACACACGCGACACACTACACATGACACATACACAAAGACACACTACAAGACACAAAAACACACACACAACACAAAGACACACATACACATACAGATACACACACACAACAAACACAAAAGCACAAACACACAGACACACACCAAACACACACACATGCATATGCGACACACACACACGAACACATACACACGCGACACACTGCACACAACACAGACATACACACGCGACACACTGCACACAACACAGACATACACACGCGACACACGACACACACACACACACACATGTGTGCACACACACACGTGACACACACGCATACACATGCGACACACTACACATGCGACACATACAAACACACGCACACACACATACATGCGACACACTACACATGACACACAAACATACATACACACGTGCACACACACACGTGACACTACACACGACACACACATGCACACACATAGAAATGCACACACGTCACACTACACATGACACACATACACACACTCGCACACACACACATGCACAAGCGACACACTACACACGACACAACACATACATACCACATACACACACGATTATTTTAGACCCGAAATAAGAATGAATAAACAACCATGGTCCTACGCCTGGAGTAAATATCCTACGTCCAAATTGTAATAAACCATGAAAATAACACAATTTTCTAACACACAAGCAACAAAGTTAATGAAATGTATGCAATATTTGACCGAGAGAGGGCGACAAAAGGACATGAATCCAGCCGTGCTTGGCTTATCGCAATAAAATGGCGAAACGAAACACCAAAGACAACACCACATGACGAGGAAAAGGAAGAAGAAGACTAATTAGAATCCCAACAACATAAAGTGTTCATCAAACGAAGCAATATTGCTCCACTTTTACAGTCGACATGCATCTAAAGCACAACAACATGACACCGGGATTTACACAAGAAGATCCTCATCCTAATAAAGAAATCATAAGTGTGATTGGTCCTGATATAATCAAGGATACATTTGGCACGTATTAGGCGCCGCCATTGAAATGAACAAACATGAAGATGTTTCATCCCAGAGGCTCGCGGTGCCGACGGTGCAGGCGGGGGTCCTGCTGGAGGCAACGCTATGCTAAGGAGGTATTTTAAATATTCCCCAAGCGCTTAATTTGACTTGCGTGATAAATGTCGCCCCGCACCGAGGCCCAAATGATAATAATTCCAATCTCTATGACATTTGGAAGTCATTTTCGCAAAAGGGAGCCGTGAAAAGGCCGAAATCGCTCTTCGGAGCCACAATTGCATGAAGAATGTCGTTGCCGAAGTATTAATTTTCCAGGAAGCTCGGATGGTTTAATTAGTTATCAGCGTTGCTAAAGGAATATAATGGAAAGACAAAGATTTATAATTCGTGTGGGTACCGTGGATGGTACAGGACGTGCGGGGACTCGGGATGTGGATTACTGGGAATTGTCCCTTTTATAGCCGAGGCAGTTCCAATATAATGGGAATGTTTGAGTTCACTGAGTGGGTGGTCACCTATCTCGGTTTGGGGTTGGGATTAAGGGGTGGGGGTGGGGCAGACTTCAATCCTTGCCACTCATGGGTTTGGAAAGGACAAATTTTACCCAAGAAACACCGTTTTTGAACAGTTTAGTCGGTAATACACACACACACACACACACACACACACACACACACACACACACACACACACACACACACACACACACACACACACACACACACACACACAATATATATATACTTGTATATATATAACACAAAAAGTGCGGGGTTAACCAAAATAAACTCCTTCCCCTCTGCATTTCGCCTTCCGTAACCCGTCCCGATGGACCAGGGGCCCCGCTCACTACGGAGCGCAATATTTTGATTTTTGCGTCGCAGTCATTATAGTTGGTGATTGACTGAAATATACTGCAGTGATCTAATACGATCTACATTGACTGAAATCCACTGCAGTGTTCTACTGCAATCTACTAGAAACCAACACAAAAGGAGCGTCTTTTTTATTTATTTGTTGGTATAAATTTTTTTGGGAGATTGGCTTTGGAGGCCAGCTTGGAAATATTGCTTTCCCAGGAAAGATCATGGCAGATAGTGAGATCCAAAAGCTTGAGTGACAGAACTTCTTGGAGAGGATTGTTCAGAAAGTAGATGGGAGGGTTTTCCAGACGGTCTTTTCGGAAAAACAAGGTGAGAGTGTGAGATTTATCAGGATTAAAAGACATGTTCCACTTGTTTGACCAGTCTGTGATTTTGTCCAGGTCTGCAGAGAGTGAAGAGGCTGCAAACTGCCGATCTGAGAGATGAGGAATGGCGCGGCAGAGAGTGAAGTCATCAGCAAAGAGATAGAGAGGATTTTCCAGAGTCAGAGAGATCATTGATGAAGACCGGAAAAATAACAGGGCCCAGAACACTGCCTTGAGGAACTCCAGCCTGAACAGGAAGAGGAGATGAGAGAATTCAATTTAGAGCCACGCGTTGACTTCGACAGGAGAGAAAGTCCATGAGCTATCCATGGACATTTCCATGGATACCATAGGAGGAGAGTTTGGTGAGCAGAGCGGGGTGCCAGACCATATCGAAGTCATGAGATATGTCAAGGGAGACGGCTCTGATTTCCTGTTTGGTGTTGAGGACATCCATCCATTGTTGAGACAGCAGAAGCAGCATGTCCAGAGTAGAGTGACCTGATCTGAATCCAAATTGATGATCCGAGATCAAGCCATTGGAGAAAAGGAAGGATTTGATATCTGAAGCAATGATGGATTCCATGACCTTGCTGATAATTTGGAGCAGGCTGATTGGTCTGCAGTTGCAAGGATCTGTTTTTGCACCTTTTTGTGTAAAGCGGTAATGTTGGCTGATTTCCGAGCAGATGGCAGATGACCTTGAGCAAAAGAGAGGGTAAAGAGAATAGAGAGAGAGTGTGAAAGAGCAGCAGAGCAGGATTTTAGTGCCCGTGGGCTGATGGCGTCTGGTCCAGTTGCAGAATCAGAGTCAAGGTTTGACAGAAACTTATCCACCTTTTCGGGAGAGATGGACACAGACTCCAGGAGCAGCTGCATATGACAGGGTAAGGTGAGTACAAAAAGCGATGGGTTTGGGCCACAATATTTTGAGGCAAACACAGAGTTGAGGCATTCAGCTTTTGCACGTGCAGTGTCCGCAATGTAGCCATTTGAGGTAAGAGAAGGGATGGAAGGGGAACAACACCAGAAACATATTTGACCAGACGCCACCAAGATTTGGAGGAGGGAGACAGGTTTGAGAGTTCAGTCTTGAGAGTAGAGAGATATTGTTTCCTGGCTCTCCTGAGGGTAGACACACACTTGTTCCGTGCTTTGTGGAAGGAACTGAGATTGCCTTCCATTGGATTTGCCTTCCATGAGGTGAAGGAAAGTTGTTTCAGGGCAACTGCCTCACTACAAGATTCAGTGTACCATGGACGGGAGAAAGGGTATGACAACTGAAGATGTGATGGGATAAATCTGTGCATGAGAGAGAGCAATTTTCTTTGGAAGAATTCCCAGGATGAGTTTATGTCAAAGACAGGAGATATGGGAGACCAGTCCAGAAGTGTTATGGCTTCTTGAAGACCATGCCAGTCGGCCTGAGTGAAATGCAAGGCTCGTCGGCGCTTAGGTGGCTCTCTGAGAATGGCCAGAGAGATGTCCACTTTAACAAGCAAATGACAAGATGAACTAAGTGGGGCAGAAGAAGAACAGCAGACATTTGCATGGAAATTAGTCATAACTAAATCCAGAAGACAAGATGCTCCGTTTTCTGAGATCTGTGGTGGGAAATTGACATTGTGCCAGTCCCAATGAGTCGCAGAAGTCCTTTGCTGAGGTGCCGTGGCTGGTGCGAGATGTACCCACACCCAGCCAGCTGGCATGATTGGAGTTGAAGTCGCACATATGAGGAAGAGAGATTTGGGATGAGTGGATAGAAGTTGGTCCATGTTGTCAGACAGCAAGGTGTAAATGGAGTCATCACTGTTTGACAGAGCACAACACGCATCCCTTGTGAACACAGAGCCTTCTCAGTACCTGGTGCTTAACCTTGGCCTTGATGGCCTCTCCACAACTGGAGTTCTTCATGGACTGGAGGGCCCACAAAAAGAATGCACAAAGACTGGCAATGAACAAGACTATCTGGCAAGATGAGGCATGGCTGACAGACAAGCGGGCCAGCAGATGCTGTGCACCAGCCTCTAATGGAACAAGCAGGCAGCAGATGTCTTTGTTGACAGGAGTGTGTGGTAGCAGCAGGTGAGACGGCTGGATTCGGCCCTTTCATACTCTACACATAACTGCCCCACTATTCCCTCTATCTCAGCAACTGTTTCTGCCCCACTAAACCCTTTTCTGGTTGTGTGGCCTCACATGGCTCACCGGCAGAATAGCCCGATGCAGATGTGCCTAACCCTACACTAACAATTTGTGACAGATTCGGTCCACACAAAGTCCAATTACCCTACTCTTACTCCAGTGGCTGCAGACGTCAAAATAGTACAAAGAGGAAGCATCCATACTCTATCCCAGTACTTTCAAAACACAATTCTCATTTACCATTAACGCCCTGTACTGTGGTTCCAAGTAACCAATTTACCTGCTGCTTCACAAGTTGGTGCTCTATCAAGTTTTGGGCTTTGACCACAAATTGTCCGCCTCCAACGAATGCCAGGACCAGAAGGAGAGACCAAGATGGCGAGACAGCTTCTATTTTTGCTCTCCTAGCTCTCGAATGTTCCACCACTTATGTCACATTCTGTCCAATCACCGACGTCTGGTTACATCAGTCCATCGTCACGGCCAATCTTTGTCTTCGGGGCGGGGCCTCATGGCCTTGCTTTGACGCCCATTGACGAAGGTTGAGGCATGGCCTCCCCGTCATGAGTCGTCAGGGGGTGGAGTCTAATCTCTGTTCGGGAATGTTCGGATGACGTCGGGATTTACTTGCTGATTGGCAAATGCGGTTTCTGTCGGCCCTGGCGGCGTTGTGAGCGAATGAGCCCATTACATCGCTGTTGTTGTTTGGCAGGCTTTTAATTGTAATAAAGATGGAGGGAAGATCACAGGGGGAAAATTACACACTGGGGAATTAATCTTTAAGCCCTATAATTAATTAGCACAAAGCCACTCCCCTTATGGCGACATGCAAAAGCTCTCACCTGGACAGACGGCCTACTTACTACATCGAGATTCTTCGCGGCATACAGAGCATTCTAAACCTACACAATTCAAACTTTGCTAAGGTATTCCATGCCTACCCCCAACAATATATATATATGTATATCTATATTAACATTCAGTGCCTTCTGGGTGTCAGAAACCTGAAATTTGGCGTGCTGACAGACATCGAAGCTGGTGCACCGGGAAAAATCACAAAACCGTCAAATTGCTCAGAAATGAATATTTACGTAAAAAAGCGTAAACGCACACATAAAAAAAAAACCTCAATCAATATTGGCATAAGAAAATTGTAATTTCTATAAATGTTAATGGTGAAATAAACATGACAATAATGTCCGTAAATGAAAATAAGAAAAAGCGTCCGTAAATGAAAATCTACGTAAAAGCATCCATGAAAAAAAATTGAAAACCTCAATCGATATCTAACATGTGAAAATTGCAATTTCTGTAAATGGCAACTGTGAAATTAAAATCTCGATGAAAATTTTATGCAAAAAAACTGTAAACGTGCCCATAAAAAAACCTCAATATCTAGCAGGAGGCTGGTGATGCTCGTCTATAATCTTCTATTAATAAAGCTTCTATTTCTATTTTTCTATTTCTTTCTTGTATTTCTTATTTCTATTCTTCTATTTCTTTAGATTTATCTCGAAATAAAGCTTCTATTTATCATGTACCTACATGCGAAACGCTGTTTGTTAATGCTTACAATGTGTAAGCATATATATATATATATATATATATATATATATATATAAATATATATATATATATATATATATATATATATATATATATATATATATATATATATATATATATATATATATATATATATATATATATATATATATGCTTATGCGTATAGGCACACACATACAAGTATATACTGTCTATATGAAAAGCAGAGTAAAATGCAATCAGGGATTTGTGTATTGAAGCTTACCGCACAATGGCTTAGCCTCGGTTTTGTTAAGAGATTTTGAAATAAGCGAAGTTGTCACAAACACTGCAAAATTCGAGCAAAATCCAATGAAAGCCTCATCTTTCCTTTGGAAACCCAATAATATTACGAGACATTCAGCGGCAGAAATGGATGGGATTCTCATACATCATCTTTGCGATGATAAATCACTTGCACACTTTTCTAATCTAACTTTTGCAAAGTTTTTCACCGGCGAATTGTGAGGCTTCCTAAGTAATTCTAGCCCGCGAATGCAAAGCGCTCAGGTTAAGGCACCTGTGATGACCTATAACGTGAGAAATGAAAAAGTTCAATTTCGCCCTGTATGGATGGCTTGTAGTCAGTCGTCACGAAGGCGAAATTGAAAGTTGGACCGTAATGACTTAGACTAATGATAGCGGTGCATCCATCGCTCAGCCGGACAGCAATTACCGCCGCTCATTCTCCGCTGAAATGAACTTATCGTTACAAATGGGTTTAATATCAAAAATCGGGTGGAATTTTTTTGCATACATCGAGGCGGAGTGCGCGGGCGAGGTGGGCTCGGTGTTGGGAGGGCGAGGGGGAGGCGAGAGGGGGGCACCTGTGATGCATGATGGCGGGACGCCCCCGGACGGGCATTACACGGAGCCGGAGTCCGGCCGTCCCTCCCTCGAGGAAAGCCAAATCAAATGGAAAGATTCACCCCCGAGGTCGGTTTGTGGATTGCGGCTCGGCCGATTAGATGAAAATTCCAACGGGCGCTCGGACACACTCCGCCTGCACCGCACGTACATTAACATTTCAAATAGACATTAACGAACCCGTTTTTTTCTCTTTCCCGTCACTAATTGGATGACTGAATATGCAAGGAGAGTATGACGTGTGTGTGTGTGTGTGTGTGTGTGTGTGTGTGTGTGTGTGTGTGTGTGTGTGTGTGTGTGTGTGTGTGAAAACGCACATACACACCCACACATGTACATTATATACATACACACACATACATTATATACATACACACATACATTATATACATACACACACATACATTACATACATACACACACATACATTATATACATACACACACATACATTATATACATACACACACATACATTATACACATACACACACATACATTATACACATACACACACATACATTATATACATACACACACATACATTATATACATACACACACATACATTATATACATACACACACATACATTATATACATACACACACATACATTATATACATACACACACATACATTATATACATACACACACATACATTATATACATACACATACATACATTATATACATACACACACATACATTATATACATACATACACATACATTATATCTATACACACACATACATTATATCTATACACACATACATTATATACATACACACACATACATTATATACATACACACACATACATTATATACATACACACACATACATTATATACATACACACACATACATTATATACATACACACACATACATTATATACATACACACACATACATTATATACATACACACACATACATTATATACATACACATACTATATATATATATATATATATATATATATATATATATATATATATATATATATATATATATATATATATATATGTATATATATCCTAGCTTGGCTCGCCTCACCACGCGTCGTTACTGAGGAACGGGCTTATTTTAGCTGAGGATAATGACTGTACCGGAGTATTGTCATGATTTACACCAATCATAATACAAACAATTACTTTGCACAAATGTATTTGTAGTGTTTGTGATATTACATTTTTATAAACAATTTAGGTTGAAGATTTAGATTGAAAAAATATATAAAATTAAAAAAAGAACCCCTCAGCACATACATACGGGAGGGGTAGGTGCAGACTGGAAGTTTGGGACGATTACACCTCACCACCACGTAATTCAAAATACCTCACCACCACGTAATTCTAAATACCTCACCACCAAGTAATTTAAAACACCTCACAGCCATAAAACACGTAATAAAAACACCTCACCACCACGAAATTAAAAACACCTCACCACCACGAAATTGAAAACACCTCACCACCACGAAATTGAAAACACCTCACAGCCATAAAACACGTAATAAAAACACCTCACCACCACGAAATTGAAAACACCTCACCACCAAGTAATTTAAAACACCTCACAACCATAAAACACGTAATAAAAACACCTCACAACCATAAAACACGTAATAAAAACACCTCACCACCAGGAAATTGAAAACACCTCACAGCCATAACACACATAATAAAAACACCTCACAGCCATAAAACACGTAATAAAAACACACCACCACAAAATTAAAAACACCTCACACCCATAAAACACGTAATAAAAACACCTAACAGCCATAAAACACGAAGTAAAAACACCTCACAGCCATAAAACACGTAATAAAAACACCTCACCACCACAAAATTGAAAACACCACAGCCATAGAACACATAATAAAAACACCTCACCACCTCGAAATTAAAAACACCTCAGCCATAAAACATGCAGTAGAAACACCTCACAGCCATAAAACACGTAATAAAATCACCTCACAGCCACAAAATTAAAAACACCTCACCACCACGTAAATCAAAACACGTCATCACCAACTAATTCAAAACACCTCACCACCAAGTAATTAAAAACACCTCACAGCCATAAAACACGTAATGAAAACACCTCACCACCACAAAATTAAAAACACCTCACCACCACGAAATTAAAAACACCTCACAGCCATAAAACACGCAATAACACCTCACCACCACAAAATTAAAAACACCTCAGCCATCAAACACGTAATAAAAACACCTCACCACCACGAAAAAAACACCTCACAGCCATAAAACACGTAATAAAAACACCTCACAGCCATAAAACACGAAATAAAAACACACCACCACAAAATTAAAAACACCTCACAGCCATAAAACACGCAATAAAAACACCTTACAGCCATAAAACACGCAATAAAAACACCTCACAGCCATAAAACACACAATAAAAACACCTTACAGCCATAAAACACGTAATAAAAACACCTCACCACCACAAAATTAAAAACACCTCACCACCACGAAATTAAAAACACCTCACAGCCATAAAACACGCAATAACACCTCACCACCACACAATTAAAAACACCTCACAGCCATCAAACACATCATAAAAACACCTCACCACCACGAAAAAAACACCTCACAGCCATAAAACACGTAATTAAAACACCTCACAGCCATAAAACACGTAATAAAAACACCTCACAGCCATAAAACACGAAATAAAAACACACCACCACAAAATTAAAAACACCTCACAGCCATAAAACACGCAATAAAAACACCTTACAGCCATAAAACACACAATAAAAACACCTCACAGCCATAAAACACGCAATAAAAACACCTTACAGCCATAAAACACGTAATAAAAATACCTCACCACGAAATTAAAAACACCTCACAGCCATAAAACACGTAATTAAAACACCTCACAGCCATAAAACACAAAATAAAAACACCTCACCACCACAAAATTAAAAACACCTCACAGCCATAAAAAAACGAATAAAAACACCTCACAGCCATAAAACACGCAATAAAAACACCTCACAGCCATAAAACACGTAATTAAAATACCTCACCACGAAATTAAAAACACCTCACAGCCATAAAACACGCAATAAAAACACCTCACAGCCATAAAACACGCAATAAAAACACCTTACAGCCATAAAACACGTAATAAAAATACCTCACCACGAAATTAAAAACACCTCACAGCCATAAAACACGTAATTAAAACACCTCACAGCCATAAAACACAAAATTAAAAACACCTCACAGCCATAAAAAAACCAATAAAAACACCTCACAGCCATAAAACACGCAATAAAAACACCTCACAGCCATAAAACACGTAATTAAAATACCTCACCACGAAATTAAAAACACCTCACATCCATAAAACATGTAATTAAAACACCTCACAGCCATAAAACACAAAATAAAAACACCTCACCACCACAAAATTAAAAACACCTCACAGCCATAAAACATCTAATAAAAACACCTCACAGCCATAAAACACGTAATAAAAACACCTCACCACCACAAAATTAAAAACACCTCACAGCCATCAAACACATAATAAAAACACCTCACAGCCATAAAACACGTAATTAAAATCTCACCACCACAAAATTAAAACCACCTCACAGCCATAAAACACATAATTAAAACACCTCACAGCCATAAAACACGTAATAAAAACACCTCACAGCCATAAAACACGAAATAAAAACACCTCACCACCACGAACTTAAAAAACACCTCACAGCCATAAAACACGTAATAAAAACACCTCAGCCATAAAACACGTAATAAAAACATCACCAAAACACCAATAAAAACATCAGTAACGACGCTTGGTGAGGCGA
Organism: Myxine glutinosa; assembly: GCF_964187855.1. NCBI lineage: Eukaryota > Metazoa > Chordata > Myxini > Myxiniformes > Myxinidae > Myxine > Myxine glutinosa. The sequence goes on along the minus strand of NC_136268.1, from coordinate 115,231,432 downwards.
GCGCAGAGAGCCGAGCCAAGCTAGTATATATATATATATATGTTACGGATCTGGGATGACAGCACTCCCCTTGCCAAGGGGGGTTAACCCCTTGTCCTTTATGCTGGCCGTCGCCGATCCTGAGGGTATGACGTCACGCCCAGTCAGCGCTGAATAGGGTATTAGGCCTATCCGTCCTATGACCTAAGTACCAGCGCCTTCCGGGATGCAAGGAAACACCCCCGCCCGTGCCGCAGTGTAATTTGATTGGTTGCGCCGAGCGAGCGAACTGCGGCGCGGGCCGTTAAACAATGACTAACCCGATTGCGGAGCTTTGGCCGAAATCGCACCACAGGAACTCAATTGGGAAATCACTAAAGCAATCGGATGTGAATGAAAACCAAAGTGAAGGAGGAACAGGTATTTATTAATTATTCACACAAAACCCGAAGAAGAAGAAGAACGAATAAATGTAATTTACAGGGAAATGGAAGGAGCAGAAGGACACAGAGCAATTCCTTAAACAAGCTTAACATATACCCAGACAACACAAAGGACAGATGACGGGCAGACTCACACGAATGGGGAATGAAGGCAGGAACGAATGGCTGGAAGGAGAGGAAGGTTCAGGTCCGGGCAGAACGGCAGGCTGGAGGCGAACGGCCGCCGACTCCCCCCGCAATCTGGTTCATGCAGCAGGTTTTGCGCGCCGCAGCGTGTCAGGGCTTCACGTTGCTGGGGCTGTTGAAACAGCGTCTCTCTCAGCAGAACCGCAAGCTCACCTCTCCGCAGAATCTCTCCATGTCCAAGCACCTCCCTCCACGTATCTCTTAGTGCGTGCTCCTTTGCTCATCTCTCTCTTACGCATCCCCCTGGTGGGGGCTGATGCAATGGGTTTTATAACCCCGCCCTCGAACCTGCTCGATGTTTCTTTCTCCGCCCTCTCAAGCCAAACCCACTCATTCTTGGTTGGTCGATCGGGGCTGGCTGACTCCTCCTCCTGATGATGATGGGCGGGCAACGCCCTTCTTCTCCGAGGTGGAGCACATGTGGAATGGTGGCGAATGCAGTTGGTAATGCAGTTGGCAATGCAGTTGACAATGGAGGTTCTGGGGCCATTGAAAGGGGATCTATATTATTTGATTTTGGTGCAACGTAAGATCAACTAGTGGAGACACAGCCTTAACTAAAAAAAAAAAAAAAACCACCTTTAGAGGCCATTTTTCCCCGCAAGCGGGGGTTGGCCTTTTTCGGGAGCTGTGGTTGTTGTTGTTTTTCGGTCCCCTTTTTGAAGCAATGTTTTACGGCCGGATGCCCTTCCTGACGCCAACCCTTTTTGCCGCCTTTAACGACAAGCAGGGAATTACCAGTGAACTGGTACTCAATTTGCCGACCTCGGAAGGATGACAGGCTGAGTCAACCCCCCTGGCGTTAATTCAGCGATTGACCGGGATTCGAACCCAGTATCCTAGGATCCTAAGCCGGCACCCTAGCCGCTAGCCCAACACCAGGGATTGACACCAACACCAACACCAGCCTTAACTGATACACATAATAAAGAAATAACTATAGAGAGGTTCTATGGTTTTCTACGTGCTTGTAAATGGACTAGCGAAGGTGCACTTATTTCAATTAACAGCCAATTAAGGGGAGATGCACACAGGAAATTTACTACTAAATTTACAAAGTGAAGGTTCTAAAAACCGTAACAATATATATATATATATATATATATATATATATATATGTTCAAAACACCTGGTCACAAGTGTGCCGCACTGACCGGGTCCTCAGTCGAGGTCCTCAGCATCATCCCGTTTCGGCCCTTCAACCTCGATACGGTCAGCTAAGGTGGGCAGCAGGGGCACATACACATCCACATGCAGCAACTGCACCTGGATGCGTACATACCCCCACCCCCAGCCAGTGCGAACAACAACAACAACACCTCCACATCCAGAATCCACAGCACCAAACAAACATAATGGAACACTCAAACACCCACCTTTATACCCTTCACCACTCACCAAAAGCCACACCAGATCATTCATACACACCCATACACACACATACACACATATACACACAACACCAACCAACCAACCACCTACCCTTACATCATACACCACTCCACACAAAAACACACACTCATGCAAAAATTAATTCATGCAAAACACACACCCTCACCCACTCACTCATACACACAAAATAAGAAATAATAATGGTAACAAAAACAAAAACAAAAAAACAACCACCTACACCGTTCGACATGCCTCCGTAAACTTCCTCCATATCCAAAATGAGCCTTTCAAGGCAACCTGGGCCACCTTGTCACACATCCTCCTTCTTTCTGTCCCACACACTCCCAGCCTAGCAAGAAATGCAGAAAAGGAATTGCCAATATACCCTCTACACCCCACTTCAAATGGCTGACACGAAACTCGCCAAGCCTTCTCCCGGCACTCTGCCAACATATATGTGTATATATATATATATATATATATATATATATATATATATATATATATATATATATATATATATATATATATATATATATATATATATATATATATTGTGAGAAACAACCTTGTTCTCACCAAATTAGTGCCCCGCCCACCACGTCACGTGACCTCCTTTCAGCCTCACGCGATTGGGTGGCGATTCGGCACGCGATTGGTGGACGGTGAGAGAGCCGGCCGCCATCTTGTGCGACGGACGTGGCTCAAAGGCGTCGAGTGGAAAATAGCAAAACGGGGATTTTTTAAGCCTCACGACAGCCGAGTTGTGCTGATCGTTTATAGTTCTGTATTTTAAGAGTGAGTAACTCCGGAAGAGAACGAGTGATTCCCGGATATCGTAGATTGGAACTCTGAGTCATATTGCCTGTGTCGTGTTTGGAGCTTCTGGTGCCGACAGTTCCTGCAGGCTTTGTGCTGTGTATTCCACTCTGTTACCATCCATTGTTTTTGAGATCGAGCCAATAAATCATCGTGCCTACCCCTAGAGGCCGGTTAAAACACAGTTGTGTTTATTGAGTTCTCTTTGTCCACCCCGTGGACTACTTGAAGCCCGGACATTAACGTCAGTATTCCGTGCTGGAAGCCTTTAACAGCCGGGATCGCGACAAATGGGTTGCTCGTCCAAGGATTATTCAAGTAAGAGACATTCGAACTGAGACGGGAATTCTGCAGTGGACGACATCTTCCTGCATCTGCTCATCGTTTCCTCACCAGCAGACGCCATCTTGGAGGAACCTTCTCACCAGCAGACGCCATCTTGGAGGAACCTTCTCACCAGCAGACGCCATCTTGGAGGAACCTTCTCACCAGCAGACGCCATCTTGGAGGAACCTTCTCACCAGCAGACGCCATCTTGGAGGAACCTTCTCACCAGCAGACGCCATCTTGGAGGAACCTTCTCACCAGCAGACGCCATCTTGGAGGAACCTTCTCACCAGCAGACGCCATCTTGGAGGAACCTTCTCACCAGCAGATGCCATCTTGGAGGAACTTTCTCACCATAGGACGCTATCTTGTGTGGTACTTCACTACCGGATAAGTGAATAGTTTCCGGATCCCTCCAAACAAACCGACATCATCAAAAAAAAAAAAAAAAAAAAAAAAAAGAAAACGTGAGGTATTTGTACGTTGCATTTTTCTCATTGGCAATTTGATGTGCGTTGGTGATATTGTGTAGTTCGTGTCGTATTTCCCCAACAGAGCGTTGTGTTTGAATTACGTGTACCACCCCAATATTGTTTGCCTCCCCTGGGTGAATTGCCGTCCCATGTGGTGAAAGATATTGCTGAAATATTTCGATCCAGCCTCCTTTTAGACTCAGTGTTTTGTGCCTTGTCTTATGATAACTCGTAGCCAAGCTATGTCGACCAGAGAAGTGAGAGTTCAACCTGATCATGTTGACAGTCACGTGGGTGGCGATGTGAGCGACGCAATCAGCCTTGACCCGGTCACTAAACCCGATATGTTAGGAAGTGATCCCATCATGACTAAATGCATGCGTTCGACCTTCTGGACCGGGCTGACTCCGGTTCAACAACTCGACATGTATAACAGGGAGAATGACAGGGCAGAGGCAGAGCGTATTAAGCGAGAAGACCGAGAGCAGGCGGCAGCAGAGAGAGAGCAGGCGGCAGCAGAGAGAGAGCATGCGGCAGCAGAGAGAGAGCATGCGGCAGCAGAAGCTGAACGCGTCAGAGAGCATGAGTTGCGAATGTTGACTGAACGACTGCGGGCAGAGGTGTCTGCTGCAAGCGTCCCGGAAACTGTTCATGTTCGTTTGCCGGACTGGACGGGAGACACGAAGCCAGAAGCGTATCTGGAGATGGCGGAGAAGTTGTTGGCTTCCGGTGGCATTGATGAGAGCTTGTGGGTCGGCCATCTTGTTAGCCATCTATCTGAGAAGGCGAGGGAGGTATATGCGAGGATGGCAACCGAGGACGCAAACAAATACAGGAAATTGAAGGCCGAGATTTTGAACGCCTATGCGGTGTCCGCGTGTATTTATAGGCGTAATTTTTTCAGTTGGACTCGTCAGTCCAGTCAAACCTATGAGGAACATTCGCGGGTCTTGTTGGAACAGCTGCAGAGATGGTTCAAGGGGAGCAAGGTTGAGTTACCTCAAGCGGTTGCGGAACTCCTGGTGCGTTACCGTATCGATCAACAGCTTCCGCCTGACTTAGCGTTGTTTCTTGTCGACAAAGACACTGTTTCCTTGTCAGACTGCGTCAGCCTTATTGATAAACATGTTTTGGCGTGCAAAATGTTGCAAGTCACGCAGTCGCGTCGTAAGACGGAGGATTCTGCGATCGAGACCGCCCCCCATCTGCCCGGCGGCTGGATCGAGGGGAAGGGTTCTCCGATGCCCTCCACTGGTGGCGGTCGCGAGCTGCAGGCCAGGGCACGGCCCTGGTGCGATTTCTGCAAACGCGTGGGGCACGGTGGAGACCGCTGCTTCTCTAACCCAGCTAGTCCGGCCTACCGAGGCAACCCTGCTGTTAAATCGGAGGGAGGTCAGTGGAGGTCATCAACTGGGCCCTCGCACACGACGGTGGCATCGGTGACAGAGGTCACTGCCACCGAGGCTAATTCCATTCATCCTCTGTATCAGGATTATTCAGGGACAGCCTTAGTGGGTGGCCCTGATTCGGTGCTGAAGTTTAAGGCCCAATACCTTCGGGATACTGGGGCGACACTGTGTGTTCTCCGGGCGGGGGTAGTTCCGGCCTCTCAGATGCGTTATACCGGCGAGTATATCATCCTTCGGGGCATTAACCAGGTTCCTGGCCGGTATCCCCTTGCCCTCCTCGAGGTCCGGAGTGACATTTTTACGGGTCCAATGACCTGTGCGGTGGTACCCTACTACCCGGTACCCGGGGTCTCCTTGCTGATTGGCAATGATGCCATGGCCAGGGAGGAGTCATTGACTCTGACCTGTGGGGTGGTCACTAGATCCCAGAGTAAACAGGCGGAGAGAGTGGCGGAGTCAGACATATCTTCACTCTGGCCCGAGGAGCCTAGCGCCTCGACTCCAGTTCCCGACGGTGACGTTGCGTCAGTTGAAGTCCACCCGAGCCTCCCGTCAAGCCAACCTCAGGTGCCGTGCTCCTCAGGGACCGCTCCCGCCTGTAACACGGGGACCCCAGCTACGTGTTCGCCGGTCGGCGAATCCGGGGAGGAGGATCAGTCCTCCGAGGTGGTTAGCGACCTCAGTTCTGGGCCGGAAGTCACTCCCGCATTGTCTGCGGTAACCAGTTTAGTGGAGGATCAGCACTTCGATCCCACCCTTGCCATCCTCTGGGAAATGGGAGACGACTCCGAGCCGGGACGAACAGGCTACTATGTGAATGGTGCAGGGGTGCTGATGCATAAGTATTCCCCAAAGAACATGTCCTCCACCCAGACGTGGAAGGTTCGACACCGAGTTGTCGTACCGGGGAGGCATCGTCAGTCAGTCATGCAATTGGCCCATGACAATATTTCCTCGGGTCATGTCGGAGCTGCCAAGACCTTAGCCAAGGTCAAGAATCAGTTCATATGGCCCGCAATGTCGCGAGACATCAAGCGCTATTGCGCTAGCTGTCCCATTTGTCAACGACTCGGAAAAGGAGTGAAGGTTTTCAAGGCACCCCTAAAGCCCCTCCCCGTGATCAGTCAGCCTTTCCAGTTTGTTGCCGCTGATTTTGTCGGACCTTTGCCCAAAACCAGTTCCGGGAAACGCTATTTGCTCCTCGGTCCGTTTTCCCTCCTGTAAACGCTTTCCCCAACTTGAGTTTGGCCCCCTTGTCTCTCTATTGTGCTTTGTGTGAAGTGTAACTCTTGTGGGGTAGATATTAATGTGGTGTATTGTGTTTAATATTGTGTTGTGGATAAACCTTGTTCATTGTATAAGCCTGTTAACGATTACCGCCATCATATTGCCATGTGATTTGCACCTACTACAAATACTGGTTTCAAAACGCCGTCTATCCGACGGGTTTTTTACTTAGGTGGGGAGGACTGTGAGAAACAACCTTGTTCTCACCAAATTAGTGCCCCGCCCACCACGTCACGTGACCTCCTTTCAGCCTCACGCGATTGGGTGGCGATTCGGCACGCGATTGGTGGACGGTGAGAGAGCCGGCCGCCATCTTGTGCGACGGACGTGGCTCAAAGGCGTCGAGTGGAAAATAGCAAAACGGGGATTTTTTAAGCCTCACGACAGCCGAGTTGTGCTGATCGTTTATAGTTCTGTATTTTAAGAGTGAGTAACTCCGGAAGAGAAAGAGTGATTCCCGGATATCGTAGATTGGAACTCTGAGTCATATTGCCTGTGTCGTGTTTGGAGCTTCTGGTGCCGACAGTTCCTGCAGGCTTTGTGCTGTGTATTCCACTCTGTTACCATCCATTGTTTTTGAGATCGAACCAATAAATCATCGTGCCTACCCCTAGAGGCCGGTTAAAACACAGTTGTGTTTATTGAGTTCTCTTTGTCCACCCCGTGGACTACTTGAAGCCCGGACATTAACGTCAGTATTCCGTGCTGGAAGCCTTTAACAGCCGGGATCGCGACAATATATATATATATATATATTTTTTTTATGGATCTGGGGGACGGCACTCCCATTAGCAAGGGGGGTTTAATCCCCTTGTCTTGTTAAGCTGGCCGTCCGACCGGTCCAGGGGGTATGACGTCATGCCCGGTCAGCGCTGAATAGGGTAGTAGGCCGATTCGTCCTATGACCTAAGTACCAGCGCCTTCCGGTACGCAAGGAAATACTCCCGCCCGGGCTGTAGCGTAATTGATGGATTGCGCCGAGCGAAGCGAGCCGCGACGCGGGCCGTTAACAAAAGACTAAACCCGATTATAAGCGGTTCGGCCGAAAACGCGCCACAGGTACTCAATGGGGAAATCACTAAAGCGATCGGACGAGAAAGAAGCCAAAGAATAAGAAGGAACAGGGATTTATTAATTACTATACAAAACCAAAGAAACCAAAGGAGAAACGAAAGCAGTATACAGAAGAAGAAGAAGACACAGCGCAAATCCTTAAACCAGCTTAATTATACCCAGGGACAAGACAAACAGAACAAACTCATGTACACTAATGGGGTTTTCAGGCAGGAATGACGGGAAGGATGAGAAGGGCAGACGGTCCACAGAACTGGTGGGCAGGGAGGTTCGGGAATCGCGGCACGCCGTCGGTGCCACGCGTGAGTGTCCACGCTCCGGTGCATTGGCGAAAACCCGGTCGTCAGTGCTGGTTGGTATCGCGTCTCTCTCCAGCGCTCCTTTCTCATGCGTCTCTCCAGCTCATCTCGTGCTCCCTTCTCATGCATCTCTTGCACCTCCTCCCGGGTCTCTGGTAGGGGCCTCGCACCAAGGGTTTTGTATCCACGCCCTTGGAACCCTCTCGAACTCTCTAGATGTTTCTTGCCACGCCCTATCAAGCCATGCCCACCGAGCCATGGTTGGTCATTAAGGGCTCTCTGACTCCACCTTTGATGATGAGGTGGTGCCACGCCCGTGCTCTGGTGGCTCCTCCCTCTTCTTCTCCGATCCTGGCCTCATGGGCAATGGAGTTTTGACGGTGTAATGCCAACGAAACAGCCCAACTGTTATTGGCAGTGAACGCTGCCTTACCGCTACTGCACTTGAAGAGCGGGAGACGATTGGGGAAAATTGAAAGGGGATCTATCTTATTTGATTGATGCAACGTAGAGTCAACTATTGGAAACACAGCCTTACCTGGAACACAGAATAATGATATAACTATAGAGAGGTCCTAAAGTGTCCTACGTGTTGTACATGGACAAACTAAGGTGCAATCTTAAATTAACAGCCAATTAAGGGGACATGTACACAGAGGTTATTTATAAGGGAATTTACTACTGAATTTGCATGTGAAGGTTCTAAAAACCGTAACAATATATATATATATATATATATATATATATATATATATATATATATATATATATATATATATATATATATACATATATATATATATTGTTACGGATCGCGGTTAGATGTTATTTCGACCGAGCGGTGGTGTATTACCGCGACCTAACAGTTATTCCCCGACTAGACCCCGATTCCACCCAAACGTTGACCAAATCGCGCTATGCTAAATCAATGATGGAAAGGACACAACGACTGGGATAGATGAAACGACGCAAGGGGTACAGTTCTCAAGACCTCCGGAGGAGGGTATAATTAGTGGTGGAGAAAAGGGGTAGATTACAAGGTAGAGTGAGGTAAAAGACACAGAAGAGATAGGCACTTAAATACAATCTTATCTTATCCCAGACAGACCACACACAAACGGGACAAGGCTGACTTACACAGGGATTGATGGCAGGAAGGGACAGGTAGTCGATAGCACAAGGTGCACCTTGGCTCGGGGGCAGGATCAAGCACGGTCCAAGAGATGCAGGGAGGTCTCACTGCGCTCGGAAGGGACGTCTCTCTTGCTTCAAGCTCAGCGCGCATCTGACGTCACCACTCCCTCGGCTGCGCATGCTCAACGGGGAGTGACACGCCCTCGGCTGGTTGGCTCTGCCCCAGATGGGACCGGTCCGCCACTTCCATTGGGTGCGGGGGTTACCGGGCTCCGCCCTTGACGAGCAGCTGACAGGGAGCCCCTATTTGGTAACCCCGTCGAGCACATGTTTGATGGCGGCTCGTGGGGAAGGCCTCGTGCCCTCCCAACACCCCCTACCAACCAAGCCGGAGTGAGGACGCGCACTCCCTGCGCCCGCCGCTGCCGTTGCTGTTGTTGTTGTTGTTGTTGTTGTTGCTGAACCGTGAGGAAGAGCTGCGGGGAGGTATTGGGAGGTCCTAAACTTCCTAACGGTGCCATACAATCACATTCTGGTGCAACGAAGGGTCAGAATTAATGGAAACGAATCCTTAACTGACATAGACTAAGAATAACTAGCAAGATGTCCTATAGTTGTCTACGTGAGATGCGGTGGACCTGGATGCGACATTTAATGGGGGGAAATAGGGGGAGGTCAGGTCTACAGAGTGTTGTTTACAGAAAATGGAACTAGGGAATGGAGGATTGGGGATAGTTGGGAAATATTGAGGAAATAGGGGAATATTTACAAGCGGATATGGATGGATGCAAATCCCATATCCGCAACATTGCACCCTTCTCTACCTCGGGGCGTCCCGACCCGATAAATTTTTACCTACTTTAGTGTGGCACTCAGACGTAGTTCCCTCTACTATTAACTCAACCCTGAGTGCGACAGTTTTACAGATGTTCACAAATGAGTAAATATGTCCCCCTGCGACGTTGCACCCTTCTCCTAACAGAAACACACCCACAGGATAACCGAATCGCGGAAAGCATCCTCAAACTAAACATACAGCCGGTAGGGAGCATCATTTATACAAGACTACACTGATATTTACACTACGATCCAGGACCTGTTCTTTGAGGAACACATGCAGATGTTATGCATAGAGAGAGAGCACGCATGCCAGCATCGATACACCAACCCACGAGTGCCCTGTGGCCCTACGGCCTTTAATAATGTGCAGAGCACCCCGTCCCAGCACCAAAAGCACCACCCCATTATGCACAGTCAGCACCATCCGGTGCACCAATAAAGTCTTCAATAATAAATGCACAATCAAGTGTCCATGGTCACCGGTGGTGTCGCAGCCGGCCGATGTTCTGCCGCTGGTCTTGCCTTCATGGAGTGCACTTGGCCTTCTGGCTTCTTTAGAAATAAAGAAAGGCGCCAACCGCGTCCATTTCTAAATTGTGGCCGTCAGGGGGGCCAACTAAAAGTGGTTCACCTGTATGGCATAGGTGCCACGTTGACCCAGAGGTCCATCCACGGGTGGTGCTTGACCGCAAAAGAACTGCGGTCCATTGTGGGCGGCCACAAAAATTGCGGTCCATATGGTGTATCGATCCAGGCAGCAAGCAGCGGAAGTACAGGCCCACAACTGCGGAGCCAGCACCTCTCTCTCCTCTCTCTCTGCCCCAAAGCCAGATCCTCGGAGGTGGGAGACAAAAGAAGACAAGTGAGTAAGGTGGTAAGGGCGCAAAAGTGCACGCAATTCAAGGTAATGCACACTGGGGGCACATGGGAACCAGGTGAGACAGGTACGTTCCTACCGTACGCCCCCCCCCCCCCCCCACCAGGTAACCTACATTGCCCCTCCCTTACCCCTTACTGTATCCACAAAACACAACACTACCCATAAACATCTACTTTACACATCAACAAACGTCCCTACTGTCTTCCCCGTTCCTCCCATCAACCAAATTCGTCTTCTCTCCCTCCTAACCAATCAAATTTGCCATTTCCAACTCTCATCAAAATTTGCCATCTCCAACTCAACATCAAAATTTGCCATCACCAATTCATCATCAGTCCCTCCTAAGGAGGGAGAGATGGAATCACCCCAATGTCTCATCCACGTCGTGATGCGTCTCACAAATCCACACAGCAATTCTCCTTTCCTGCAACACAGAACAAAGGAACACAGGTGTGGAGTCATCATCATCACCTCAGGTAAGTGGCTGTGTATGGTGCGACAGGTTCATCAATCCTAACTATTTCCTAAATGACTTTAACAACTTTACATTACCCGGGGTCTTTCTCCTGCCAATCCATTGGCCAACTTACACTATGGGTTCTAAAAACCAATTCCCATTGACCAAACTGTGGTGCTTCTCAAGTTGGGGTCTCACTCCCCCGATTCATCACTCGGTGCCCCCGCACAATTTCGGTGGCTGGGTCGTGTGACGCTCCCAGCTGGTCCGCCCACCTGCACACCTCCACCACTGTTGTTGCCTACCGAGCTCACCTGCTCCTCACCCTAACCTAACTAACTGGGGAAGGCCCTCTCGCACTCTCACCCCCTCAGTGCCCTCTCTGGCACGGGCTGCCCGATCCACACCCGGGATCCTCAGGCACCCACTGACACTAACGGCTCCCAGAGCCCACCTGCGGCCTCACCTGGCCGACATCTAACAGTGGCGGAGTGCCCAACCATTCACACTCATACTAACAGGCCACACGACCAGCCAATTTCACCACACCAATGCACCCATCCACAATACCATTCTGCACCCGCACCACAAATGCCAGTATCCAACCACAATTTACCTATACCTTCTAACTATTCTTTAAACTACCCTCCCCGGGTACTCGTGAAAAGGGGTCCACTCTTCCCCCATCCACACCTTCGCACCATGCACACCACTCCGTACCACTTACTCCAACTCTCTCCACACCACTCATTCTCTGCTCCATATATTCCACACACCTGTACTTGCACACCTGTGCTCTCATACTTGGTGCCGCCTGCACCCTTCTCTCCCCCAAGCGCATTCGCGCTGATCCACAACACTCCCTACTCATACACTGCTCCACACACCTGTCCAGTTCTCACACAGCATCATCTCATCTAACTACTCCCCTCTGAAACCTGCGCTTCCCAGTCGTCCCTTTAAACTATTGCGCTCCCTCGTCATTATCATCCACTCTAATCTACCTGCGTCCCCTCTACAGGTATCCTTGTCACTAACTAATCTTAACGTCACCTAATGTCATCTTCGCTAGATCCCTACACACGATATCCTAACCCACCCGGGCTAGTTTTCACTGCCATACACCCCATAAACCTAGTGCTCCTTTGCCCCCCATCATGGGAAGGGTGGCAGGGATGCCACCCTTACCCACCGTCATACGGCGCGAGTGGGACCTTGTGGGACCACCTCGTATGTGAGTCGTTGCCCGCCTGCCGGACCCCGTGCGTCGCCCCTTGCGGGGTCAGCGCGGGGCCGAACCGGCCGGGCCCCCACAGTACATTACCCCCAAGGGGCTCTCGTGCCTCCCCTGTCCCTCTAAAAACTACCCCTGTTGGTGTCGATGCATGGGTCACACTTCCGCAACCCACTACCCATTCCATACCACCACAACCTTGCTCACTCACACCTCGCACCTCTCCCATCACCGGACCCTCTCGCTCGCACCCTCGTTCCATACCCTCCGGACCAGCCATACACCTCACTCTTGGCCTCTCACGAACATCCGGGTCCATCTCGACCCCCAAGCTTATTAAATCACCTGGCGCATCATACGCACGACCATATTGGTCACCACTTACACCGGGTCCTCTTTCTCTTCGCTTCTCCTCCATCACCTGCGAATCCCTCATCCGGTTAATGAGCACATCATCACGATCCGAACACAGACTTTGGACCAATTCTTTTACTTCCTCCTTTATCTCTTTCTTATCCTCTCTCCGTCGCTTCTTAATTTCGCTCACCCCTTCTTCCACTTCTTCTAATTTCTGCTTCACCTCCTTCATCTCCTCGTGCGCCCCCTTAAGTTCTTCCTCTAACTCCACCTTATTTTTTTCTATGTGCTCCCGCACCTCCCGCTCTTTAACCTCCATCACCTCTACCACCTTGTTCATTTTCCTCGTCAGGTCCTCATGTACCGTCTGACACTCTTTTTTAATTACCCCTACGTCCTTTTTCATCTCCTTCTGTGTCGATTTTAAACCCTCTATTACCGCTGTGTTCTTCTTTACCTGGTCCCCCAACTCCTTTTGTCCCACTGTCAGTTGTTCTACTCCCAGCGTCAACTCCTCTATACCACCTTCCAATTTTACAGTCCCCTTTCTCACCTCCTTCTCCATGCGCTCCTTACAGTGCCTCACCTCCTCGCGCACTCCTCCGACCTCCTCACTCACACCTCTTCTGATCTCCTCTCCCATCACTTGCATCTCCTGCCCAGATGCCACCCTCATCTGCTCCATTTCCTCCCTGTGAGCATCCAATTTAGTTTCTACCCCCATTCTGACCCCCTCTATCTGCTGCCCCATTTTTTAAACTTCCCTTTCCGCTTGGTCCCTCATGTCCCTCAATTTGCCTTCCATACTGTTTTCTAACCCCTCTAACCCCTTTTTCATCCCTTCCATTTGATTCTCTTGAGCGGCCATTCTGTTTTCTACCCCCGCTAACCCATGTTTCACCCCTTCTATCCCATTGTCTAACCCCTCTAATTTAGCTTCTAGCCGTTCCCCCATTTCTCCCATTTTGCCCCCCATTCTGCCCCCCAATCGCTCACTATCAGCCCTCATTTGCTCACTATCAGCCCTCATTTGGCCCTCCAATCGCTCACTATCAGCCCTCATTTGCTCACTATCAGCCCTCATTTGGCCCTCCAATCGCTCCCCCTGAGCATCCATTTTTGCCATCATTTGAATCATAAAGACTCGCATGTACTCTGGCATCTCTGGCTCGGCTGCCGCGACCACGGGCGCAGCGCAATTTGGTACTGCTACGGTCACGGGCGCGGCAAAATTTGGTGCCGCTACACCCACGTGTGCGAGGACGCCATCTTGTGCGCCCGAAACCTCGTGCGCGAGGCCGCCATTTTGCGAACCTGCCGCCCTCACTGCTTCGCTCTCCTCTTGTCCCTCAATTTGGTCCTGGATCGACCCTGCCTCACTCTCCTCTACCGGAACCCAGCCGTCTTCATCTGCCATAGCGCGACTTTCAAAATTCGGGTTTTCCTTTAAAAACAAAACAATTTCCAACTGCTTGTAATTTTGAGCGCGTTAAGCGCGCTTCGGGCCTCGTATCTCACTCCTCGACACCAATTGTTACGGATCGCGGTTAGATGTTATTTCGACCGAGCGGTGGTGTATTACCGCGACCTAACAGTTATTCCCCGACTAGACCCCGATTCCACCCAAACGTTGACCAAATCGCGCTATGCTAAATCAATGATGGAAAGGACACAACGACTGGGATAGATGAAACGACGCAAGGGGTACAGTTCTCAAGACCTCCGGAGGAGGGTATAATTAGTGGTGGAGAAAAGGGGTAGATTACAAGGTAGAGTGAGGTAAAAGACACAGAAGAGATAGGCAATTAAATACAATCTTATCTTATCCCAGACAGACCACACACAAACGGGACAAGGCTGACTTACACAGGGATTGATGGCAGGAAGGGACAGGTAGTCGATAGCACAAGGTGCACCTTGGCTCGGGGGCAGGATCAAGCACGGTCCAAGAGATGCAGGGAGGTCTCACTGCGCTCGGAAGGGACGTCTCTCTTGCTTCAAGCTCAGCGCGCATCTGACGTCACCACTCCCTCGGCTGCGCATGCTCAACGGGGAGTGACACGCCCTCGGCTGGTTGGCTCCGCCCCAGATGGGACCGGTCCGCCGCTTCCATTGGGTGCGGGGGTTACCGGGCTCCGCCCTTGACGAGGAGCTGACAGGGAGCCCCTATTTGGTAACCCCGTCGAGCACATGTTTGATGGCGGCTCGTGGGGAAGGCCTCGTGCCCTCCCAACACCCCCTACCAACCAAGCCGGAGTGAGGACGCGCACTCCCTGCGCCCGCCGCTGCCGTTGCTGTTGTTGTTGTTGTTGTTGTTGCTGAACCGTGAGGAAGAGCTGCGGGGAGGTATTGGGAGGTCCTAAACTTCCTAACGGTGCCATACAATCACATTCTGGTGCAACGAAGGGTCAGAATTAATGGAAACGAATCCTTAACTGACATAGACTAAGAATAACTAGCAAGATGTCCTATAGTTGTCTACGTGAGATGCGGTGGACCTGGATGCGACATTTAATGGGGGAAAATAGGGGGAGGTCGGGTCTACAGAGTGTTGTTTACAGAAAATGGGACTAGGGAATGGGGGATTGGGGATAGTTGGGAAATATTGAGGAAATAGGGGAATATTTACAAGCGGATATGGATGGATGCAAATCTCATATCCGCAACAATATATATATATATATATACTGTATACACACACACACATACATTACATACATACACACACATACATTATACACACACACACATACATTTTATATACACTTCCCCTTCTCTCCCCATCTTGTTTTCCGCTCCCTCTTGTTATATATTTTGTTTGTCTGGTTGATTTGTTTGTGAAGTAAATGTTAGCTCTTTCACGAGCCTCGATTCAGTATACAATATATATATATATATATATATATATATATATATATATATATATATATATATATATATATATATTGTTGAGGATATGGGATTTGCATCCATCCATATCCGCTTGTAAATATTCCCCTATTTCCTCAATACTTCCCAACTATCCCCAATCCCCCATTCCCTAGTCCCATTTTCTGTAAACAACACTCTGTAGACCCGACCTCCCCCTATTTCCCCCATTAAATGTCGTGCCCAGGTTCACCGCATCTCATGTAAGACAACTATAGGACATCTTGCTAGTTATTCTTAGTCTATGTCAGTTAAGGACTCGTTTCCATTAATTCTGACCCTTCGTTGCACCAGAATGTGATTGTATGGCACCGTTAGGAAGTTTAGGACCTCCCAATACCTCCCCGCAGCTCTTCCTCACGGTTCAGCAACAACAACAACAACAACAGCACCAGCGGCGGCGTGCACAGGGAGTGCGCGTCCTCACTCCGGCTTGGTTGGTAGGGGGTGTTGGGAGGGCATGAGGCCTTCCCAGCGAGCCGCCATCGAACATGTGCTCGACGGGGTTACCAAATAGGGGCTCCCTGTCAGCTCCTCGTCAAGGGCGGAGCCCGGTAACCCCCGCACCCAATGGAAGCGGCGGACCGGTCCCATCTGGGGCGGAGCCAACCAGCCGAGGGCGTGTCACTCCCCGCTGAGCATGCGCAGGAAGAGGGAGGTGACGTCAGATGCGCGCTGAGCTTGGAGAAAGAAAGACGCCACCTCCGAGTGCTGTGAGGCCTCCCTGCATCTCTTGGACCGTGCTTGATCTTGTCCCCGAGCCAAGGTGCACCTTGTGCTATCGAACTACCTGTCCTTCCCTGCCATCAATCCCTGTGTAAGTCAGCCTTGTTCCGTTTGTCTGTGGTCTGTCTGGGATAAGATAAGATTGTATTTAAGTGCCCATCTCTTCTGTGTCTTTTACCTCACTCTACCTTGTAATCTACCCCTTTTCTCCACCACTAATTATACCCTCCTCCGGAGGTCTTGAGAACTGTACCCCTTGCGTCATTTCATTTATCCCAGTCGTTGTGTCCTTTCCAATCATTGATTTAGCGTAGCGCGATTTGGCCAACGTTCGGGTGGAATCGGGTGAGTTGGGAAAGAGTCGGGGAATAACTGTTAGGTCGCGGTAATACACCACCGCTCGGTCGAAATAACATCTAACCGCGATCCGTAACAATATATATATATATATATATATATATATATATTGTTGTGGATTCAGGGGTCGGCGCTCCCCTTATCAAGGGGGGGTTAATCCCCTTGTCTTTTAAGCTGGCCGTCCCCCAATCCTGGAAGCTATGACGCTCCTTCCGGTCGGAATTAGCTCGGGTGATTGGTCAATGAAGTCCCAAATACCTACTTACTAACCCGACCGTAAAGCAGGGAAATAACTCCCGCTCGAACCGCCGATAGGATGGTAAACGCCGAGCGGTTAGCGATCCGCGATCCGAGCCGTTAACAATAAAACTACACCCGATTATAGCAGTTCCGAAATCGTGCCACAGGTACTGAATTGAAAGAAAGGACAGATGCGATCGGATTAGGAAAACCAAGAAATAAGGTGAATTATTACAAGCCAAAAGAAGAGGAAAGGGAAGCATGTACAAGAAGAAGAAGAAGCAAAAGGACACAAGGCAATCTATCTAAACTGTCTTAACGTATTACGACCCCAGGACAAACAGACACACTCACACAGGATTGTAGTGGTAGGGGAGGAAGGTCCAGGCAGATGGTCAGGCTCCTCGCCCGGTCCCGACTCGTGCCGTGGTGGTGATGGAAGCAGGCCGGCAGCGCGCCGCGTCGACGTTGACCACGAGCGGACGTTACAGATATATTGGGGGACTTGGATGCGGAGTATGTAATATGTAGCTCATGCCAATGCTCTATCTCTCTCCCGAACAAGGTTCGTATCACAAAGCTCTCTCTGCGCAGTCCGTTACAATAAGCAGTCCGTGGCGCAGTTCTTTGAAACAAGCACGCCTCCCGATCAATAAGTTCATAAAGCGCCTTTCCCAACGAGTCCATGAAAGGGCTTCGCGCTTGCGCTTATATAACGCGCTTTCAGATCAATGCGCGCACTTGGAAACCACACCCGCCAGTGAGCTCACCTCAGCCCTGGTTGGTTGGGGTGGGTTCACCGGCTCCGCCATTGACGGCGAGTTGACAGGGCCACTCCTCGTTCTTGTGTCCCGCCCCCTTTTTCCTCGGCCTGAGACCGCATGTTCAATGGCGTTTGTTTGAGCAAACGCCAGCTCAACGCAGCGAACGCTGCTGGCAAGCGGAGGCGCGTAATAGAATTGGGAGAGAGAGGTTGTAAAGGAAGCGAATGGGGCCCATCTTATTTGATTAATGCAAGGCAGATTCAACTATTGGGAACACGGCCTTATCAGACACATAATAAGGAAATAACTAAAGTTCCTATGGTGTCCTACGTGTTGCATATGGACTAACTATGGGTGCGACCTTTAACCTTTTAAATGATGGAATATTATTTACAAGTATTTACAAAGTGAGGGGTTCTCAAAACCGCAACAATATATATATACACACACACATTATACACACACACATACATTATATATATCTATATATATATATATATATATATATATATATATTATATATATATATATATATATATATATATATATATATATATATCTATATATATATACAGTCATCCCTCGTTTATCGCGGGGGTTACGTTCCAGAACCCCCCGCGATAGGTGAAAATCCGCGAAGTAGAAACCATATATTAATTTTATTATTTTTATATATTTTAAGCCTTTAAAAACCCTCCCCATACTCTTATAAACCTTTCCCACGCTCTTATGAACCCTTTCTACACTCTTAAACACACTTTTGAGACCCATCCTTAGTCCTTACGTATTAGAAAAATATTTGTACGTGTATATATAGCTGTACAGTACATTGATGCAAGTTCTTTTATAATTGCAATTAATTAACAAACAAACATACACATATGATCATGGAACTACACAAGTACAGTACAACAAAGTATTTACATTGATGCAAATTGTGTTTTTGAAAGCAAAAGGCAATAATTGACAAAAGTGCCTTTAATCAAACCTGAGGCCTAAGCATACAGAAGTCTTCATGAACTATTCAAAATAGAGATGATGATTAATTTTGAAAATTAATAAGAAATGCATTTAGCTTCCTCTTGCATATGCAGCAGCTTCCTGATGGTTAATTTGTAGGAAGCAGTGGGGGGTGGAGAGGAGGTGAGGAGGGTGGTTATTCCTGATCTGATGCAGTGATGAAGCAGATATCTCATCTGTATCAAAAGGTAATGACCGAAAAATCCCATCCTCCACAACCTCGGTCATTCATGTTACTCAGCGACTTAATTTAATTGCAGCTTTAGACAACATCATCGAAATCGTCATCATGATCATGTGTCTCTAAGTTGTAAACATAATTTATTGTAAATTAGAGGTTACCCAAAGTATGATGACTCTTAAAACCATATTGATCATTAAACTGCAGGACACAGTTTGGCATCAACCTTGCAAATTACTTAAAGTAGCGAAGAACCGTCCAAGAACCCTCCTTACGGATGGGTTAATTACCCCCAGAATCATGGACAAGTTAATTACCCCCAGAATACGGGACTTTCAAAATGCGCGATTCTTTGTCTACTCATTTATAATGCGTATTTTATTTCGATTTACTGTAATATTCTTTTAATATAGGTTTTAATTAATGTGCTATATTTTTATTTATATTATTATTAATTTTTTAGGCTAGAAAATGCTTATTTTACCGCAAAAATAATTAAAATCTAAAAAAATAAAAATACCTATAGGCCGCAGAATCCCGCGATATAATGAAAAATCACATATATAATTTTACATATACTAGCGAGAAAAACCCACGATGTACCGAAGCCGCGATAAGTGAAGCGCGATATAGCGAGGGATTACTGTATATATATATATATATATATATATATATATATATATATATATATATATATATATATATATATATATATATATATATATGGAGAGCTGTTATTCCCCTCCCCCTTTGTTAATTCTTGCTGCTCTACCAATTACCAAGTATAACCAATTATATGTTTTGTTTTGACTGATTGCTGTATTCTTTTAAAATACTTAGTCCTTTCTTGTGCATTTAGGATGTGTAATACCCTAATAAGGAGTTCTGTGCTTGTGAGCTCTTGCCCCGTGTTGGCATAATCCCTTGTTCCCCTTTTTGGCCTCGGTTGCAGCTGCTATCTCTCAGCCTCCCACATGACTTTGCCAATATCCTGTAGGCTGACACATTTATGAGTGTCCACTCCCTTTGTACTTCCCCAACCCAGGTCTCTATACAGAAAGTTGTAAACATGTTGCCACATATTGCTGACCATCTCCTTATCTGAGCTAACCCATGAGTGGCCTTGGATGAACTTCCTTTAACTAACTGAACAACAGGATGGGACTAATGGTGGGAGGACCAATGAGCCCATCCTTTCTCTGTATCTTGTGAGCTAAAGCCACACCCTATATTCTTTATATATAGCAAGTTTAAATCGAATTATTTCAGAGCATCTTGTTGTAGTGTTGGTCATTTTGTGTGAGCTTCCTGCGACATCCTGTTTTCCGCAAGCTTGTGTAAACGAGTTCTAATAAATATATCCGTTGCTCCTTTCTCTGAGTCTTCTGAGTCCCAAGTTCTAAGTCCCATTCCGACAAATGGTGGCAGCGGTGGGATCAGTCTGTGCAGTCCGGGACACGGTCCCAGGCAAGTGAGTGGTGAGACCAGCTGGCAATTGATCCGGGTCAGGTGAGCTGTGGTTTTTCTTTTGTTTTTTCCTTTATAGCCTGGGGGTCAGTCCAAATTGTAACCCACTCTCTTGCTCGGGTGCCGTTTGTTCCGTTCCCTGCTCGAACCTGATCCACGAACCTAAATTTAAATACGGACCGCTTGGGCCCCGGAGCAACTGACTGTTTATGGACTCGTCAGGGTAACGTTACGTAAGGGGAAGTGCCCCACGTTGGGCGCCTGAGGATAAGGAGTAATAGATCTCTGGGTTGTGAGGGTAAGGATAAGGGCGGCGTCCCAATCCGAGGCCTACCCGGGAGACATTGGAATTATAAGTAAGGTTAGAAGTATTATAAGGGCGTAGGACGCCAGGAGAGTACAGTAAGGGTAGGTTAGACAGCTGTGTAGGCGGGCGAGCCTCTCAGGAGAGTAGGTAGACGGCCGTACCTCGCGAGGTGGGCGAACCTCACGGGTACAAGGCCACGAGCCTCTCAGGAGAGTAGGTAGACGGCCGTACCTCGCGAGGCGGGCGAACCTCACGGGTACAAGGCTACGAGCCTCTCAAGAGTTAGGTAGACGGCCGTACCTCGCGAGGCGGGCGAACCTCACGGGTACAAGGCTACGTCGGTAAACTAAATTTTCCTAGGATGGGTAATAAGACTGTAAAGGCAGGTGAACCTCTCAGAAATACCCCAGCATTTTTCATGTTTCGGAGGTATGGCTATGACGCTGCGAGACCAGGGAAGTCATGGGTTGCGCTGACTAAGGATCTAGGTGAACCGTGGCCCGAAGGAGGGTCTTTTGCGCTGGAAAAATTGGACGCGTTGTATGGGGCATTAGAAAAGTTAGAACAGGACACGAAACACTTCCTGCCTGACTATTGGAAAGTCTTTGGTTGGTGGAAGGAAGAAGCGATGAAGCGACACGCAAGGTCGATACAGGCCAGTTTGGCCGGTGAGGTATCAAAACTCAAGGGCCTGAGGAAACAGGCGAATAAAATGCAGGATGAAGCGATTAAAGAATTAGAGAGGCAGGCCAACGCGCGACTGATGCCGCTCGTTGAAAAACCAGACCCCGCGGTAGGGGAGGTAGTAACCAATCTACCCTCCCCAGCCCCAGACCTAAGCCCTGTCCCGGGGTTTCAGGCACCACCTATCCTTTCTGCGCTCCCGCCACCACCTCCCTGCAACCCCGCTACCATCGCGCCCCAGTTACCCCAGGGGCCGATACCCCACGGCACGAAGGTCGTTAACCCCCAGAACCATCCGAGCCAGGGAAATCTGTTTGCACAGCTCGGGGCTAATGGGATAGATAACGGGACCGACATCGCAGGGTTCTCACCACCGATAGGACAGGATGGGTTATACCCCTCACTGGTAGGCTGTAATGGGAAAGAGACCTCACAAACTACCCCATTGGAATGTCAGGAAATAACAGGAAGGAAAACATTGTGCCCTTTACAAGTTATTGGAGTTAATGCTCAAGGTCAGGGGGTTCGAGAAAGGGTACCATGGAAAGAATCCGCTTTAACAGTAATGCGGGAAAGGATTCAACATTTGCTTATCGAGGACCCACGACAGATAGTGCCAACCATGTCGAATTGGTTTTTAGTTGGCGAGTGCGACTATCGAGACATAAACCATATGGGAGTATCCGTGCTCCCACCCAAGGTATGGGAAAGGGCTAGACAAAGAGCACAGTGGCCGATGGACGATCCAAGGGCAGCAGGAGTGGGCCAGATAACACAAGCACAATGGGAGGACCTGAAGGTCCGGCTGCTAGATGCCATCGAGCTGGCGCTGTTGCCAGCAGGAGGTCCGGACTGGGGAAAAATCGGGGCCATAAAACAAAAGACAGGAGAATCAATTGGAGATTACCGGGAAAGGTTGGAAAAGGCCATCGCGCGCTGGGGAGGACTGGGTCCGATGCAGCTGATAGGGCTACCCCAACCATTGGTAAACCAATATCTAATCGAGGGGCTTCGACCGGCATTAAAGAAACAGGTACAGTCCGTCCTCTTCGGCTGGAAAGGAATGACAACCAACGAGTTATGCGACAAGCTGGAACAATGCCCGGGGTCCTCCTTAGAGGAGAAGAAGGATATTAAGGAGGAAGTATTGCAAATGTTTGTCCAGGAGAAACGGGCTCAACTTAATCAAAATAAAAAGGGGGATCAGAGTCAGAGCCACATACGCGATCAGTGCCAGAAGTGGGGGCCTGTCCGGGGTTATGAGGACCACGGGAGGGGGAGTTGGCCTTTCTATAGGGGCCAATTCCCCAACGGAGAGTGGATCCACCACGAAGGCAACGACTGCGAAGGTTGTACTGACCAAGACCTTGGACGAATTAATATGGACGAGATAAGACAACAATGGACAATACCACCCCCTCTTCCCCCTCCTCCTCAAAACCCTCAAACTTGGACCGTACCAGGGCCCCCTCCCCAAATTTGGTACCCACCAAGACCCCTTCTCCAAACCCCTGGACCACCCCCCAATAGTGGGATGCAGAATGGACCAAGGGGGAACTGGGCCCCGCCTCGGGGTCCGCCGCAATGGCAACCAGTAAACCAGTCACAGTGGGGGCCGCCAGACCGACGGCTGGGCGGAAGGGGCGCTGTAGAGGGACGACCTATGCCCTCTGCACCACCGGTTCCGCAGGAACCGTGCTTTTATTGCAAGCAAATGGGACACTGGAGACGTGATTGCCCAAGTGCTCGTAAGGGGTTTCCGCCCCAACACAATAGAGGGGCCTATTGACGGGACGCTGGCGGGTCGCCCAAGGAGTGTCCTCTTTTGACCATGACACCGGCAGAGGAACCGACCTTGACGTTGGACGTGGAGGGACGACAATTAGAGTTTCTTGTCGATACAGGCACGACACGCAGTACAATTAACAAGGGGCAATTGCCATCTTTGCGCCCCACGGCGAGGAACGTTCAAATAATGGGCGTTTCGGGCTTACCCCAAGCGCTTCCTATTTCGGAGGAAGTGCGAGTAACATGCGGCCCGCTGGAGGCTAAACATGCTTTCTTGATGACCACTACCGCCCCAACAAATTTGTTGGGACGGGACTTACTGTGCCGATTGGGCTGTCAAATCTCATGTACAGAGCAGGGAGTTTTCGTAGATGTCGCGGAATCTAAACATGACTCGTTGATGATGGCATTGTCTCGGCCCAGCCCCACCGCGTATTGGTGGTGCTTGGATAAAGGGGCTCTGGCTACTTGGACGCATATCATAGATAATGTGTGTTTGGACAGTCCAGTTCTGCGAGATTGGCTACAACTGCACCAAATTTCGATAAAACATTTAAAGGATAATCCACCCCATTGCACGGCGTATTACGATGCAAAGGGCGAGGACGAGACTTATCGAGAGAAGGTTAAGGAAAAGCTGGGCGAGCGCACGCCTCTACACTTATCACGGATATGGATCGGCCGTGAGGGGATAGGTATCGAGGTAATCCTAACCTCGAGTCAGCGTGCGTTGACCCAATACCCCGAAGGAGCGGCCGCCCATGTTACCCTCACTACTGCCAAAGGGTGGCCACCGGAAAGTGTAGGTTGGATGGTGGGGCGGTTACGAGAAGTTCCCTTACAAGGTTATCGGTGTAAAAGGGGACGCTGGACTGTGAAACGGCTCAAAAAATGGTGAAGGGTTCTCAATTGACATTAAGACACAACGGAGGGATGGAGTGTTCGAAGAAGCAGAGTTGCCCCCTAAGGGCACCTATGCCATGAGGGCAGTGCTAACGGACCCGGGTGAGTCAGATTACCTCCTAGCGGAGGTGCCAGACAATTTATGGCCTCAGAGCGATGATGAGGTTGGACGGATGCGAGACGCTGAACCTCTAGTGATATCAGTGCAGCCGGGGATGCGCTTGCCAAACGTAAAACAGTATAAGCTACGACCCGAGGCCGACGTAGGCATAGCACCAGTAATTCAATCCCTGGTGGAACAGAAAATTATCGTGGAAACTAACAGCCCATGTAATACACCAATTCTGCCAGTAAAAAAGCCGACGAAGGACAAATGGAGGTTTGTACAGGATTTAAGGGAGGTGAACAAGGTGATACAGGGCATACACCCACTAGTTCCAAATGGAGAAACCCTTATGATGTCAATCCCGCCGGACGCAACATACTTCACAGTTATCGACCTTTGTTCTGCGTTTTTCTCTGTGCCCATCGCGGCTGAGTCACAATACTTGTTCGCTTTCACCCATAGGGGGCGACAGTATACTTGGACAGTACTACCTCAGGGGTTTTCAGATAGCCCCACTCTGTTTTCCCGGGCGCTGCACCGCGACCTGGCGGATGTGGAATTGACGGGAGGGTCAGTGTTGTTGCAATACGTTGACGATTTGTTGATTTGCTCCCCTTCTAAGGAGGCGTGCGAAATGGATTCCATGGCCCTATTAAAGGCCTTGGCGGCCAAAGGCCACAAAGTAGGCAGACCAAAACTTCAATTTGTGCGGAAGGTTGTAACTTACTTGGGACACGCCATTTCGCACGGGAAACGAGAATTGGATGCTGGACGGGTGACCGCTATCATGGAGATGCCTCGCCCACGCTCGCAACGGCAAATGCTGCGCTTCCTAGGTATGACGGGATACTGCCGCACTTGGATACTTGATTTTGCGCTGCTGGCTAAGCCACTGTACGAGGCGACCAAATCAAACGCCCCGGACGACTTGGTATGGACGGATGAACTGAAGCGATGTTTCGTAGGGGTGAAAAAGGCGTTGGTCACGGCACCGTCATTAGGACTCCCGGATTATGCGAAACCATTTACCCTTTACACTCACGTGGCGTGGGAGGTTTCGCCCAGTCAGTTTTGACACAGACCCATGGGGATAAGGAGCGGCCGGTGGCCTACTTTAGTAAAAAGTTAGACCCGGTCGAACGAGGGTTTCCGGTGTGCCTACAAGCCATGGCAGCGGCCAGGTACGCAGTAGAAAGAACAGCGGACATCGTTATGGGACACCCAGTAACGCTACGGGTACCACATTGCGTCACTTCGCTGTTGTTACAGCGAAGCACACAGCATTTGTCTAACACTAGATTAATGCAATATGAATCCGCACTGATCACTGCAGCTAACATCACGATCGAACGTTGCACGACACTCAACCCAGCCTCACTGATGCCCACCCCTGAGGAGGGCGAACCCCACGTATGCGCCGACGTTGTACAGCTAGTCTCCACGGTGCGATCGGATTTAAAGGACAATCCCCTAGAATACCCCGACTGTACATATTATGTCGATGGATCAGCTAGGCGCGCATGGGACGGGTCCCTGTTGTCCGGGTACGCCGTGTGCTCGGATAGCGAGACGGTAGAAAGCGGGCGTCTTCCACCTACATTTTCCACACAGCAGGCGGAGCTGTGCGCCTTGACCAGAGCGTGCAGCTTGGCGGAAGGCCTTGCCGTCAACATTTACACTGATTCGGCCTACGCTCACGGCGTAGTCCACGATAAAGGGGCCATCTGGAAGATGAGAGGTTTTCTCACATCTGCCGGTTCAGTGATAAAGAATGGCGCGTTGGTAGAAGGGCTCCTCCGAAGCATTTTACTTCCCCGCGCTATCGCGGTAATTAAATGTCGTGGCCACCAAAGGGCGGACACCGACGTTGCCCGGGGCAATGCAAGGGCGGACGAGGCGGCAGGAAAGGCCGCCAACCAACAGATAGAACGCAACATGCCGATGGTGACACGAGCAAAGGTGATATCTGCACAGATTGCTGACATACCGACTGTGGGACCACCCGCCACACCAACTAAGGACGATATTATAAACTTGCAGAACGCTGCACCGACGGCCGAACACGAGGACTGGCTCAAACGAGGGGCGATATGCCTTGGGCCAGGAGAAATATGGACCCTTGACGAGAAACCTATAGCACCCCAGGCCTTACTGCCTTGGCTGGCACGCATGGCACATCAAAATGGTCATGTGTGCCAGAGGGGGGTGATGGGACAGATAAACTACACTTGGGCAGCGCCAGGACTGTCACGGATTGTATCCGAAGTGTGCCGATCGTGCGTGGTCTGCCAGCAACACAATAGAGGGGCGCCGCCGAGACATGCACATGACGGGGGACGGCCCCCGCCAAGTGGGCCGTTCGCAACTATCGAGTTCGATTTTACAGAATTGGAACCTAGCATGTTGTTTCGCTATGTGTTGGTAATCGTAGATACGTTCACCAAATGGGTCGAAGCCTACCCATGCATCAAGTCCGATGCCCCGACAGTAGCGAAGCGCCTCGTGCGGGATTTTATGTGCAGATTTGGCATCCCCCAGATAATTTCGTCAGATCAAGGGGGCCATTTCACGGCGCAGGTGGTCAAGGGCATCCTGAAGGCGTTGGGCGTTAAACAGTCCTTCCATTGCGTTTACCACCCACAGTCATCGGGACTTGTGGAACGAACGAATAAGACTTTAAAGAATAAACTAGCGAAACTTTGCGCAGACACAGGCTTGAGGTGGCCGGAGGCTCTCCCGCTTGCATTGATGAGCATCCGTTCCACCCCGGGTCGCACTACGGGCCTTTCCCCCCACGAAATATTAATGGGACGACCTATGAGTTTGCCCGTTTCAGCACCAACGGACATGTCCACCCTTGCTTTGCCGGTGATGGATGATATGCTTTTGAGATTTTGCATAGGCTTGTCCAATGTGGCACGCAGCATCCATGCTCGAGTACGAGAGGCGCTGCCTGAACCAATAGGCCATGCCATCCACGACTTCCAAGCCGGCGACTGGGTGCTCGTAAAGCACTTCACCCGCAAAGCTGCTTTGGAGCCACGGTGGAAGGGACCATTCCAGGTGCTACTGGTCACACCGACGGCAGTCTTCTGCGAGGGTAAACCTTCGTGGATCCACGCCACCCATTGTAAGTTGTCCATTCCCGCACCACAAGCCACACAAGACACCGCACCTCACACTGCTGAAGACAATGCACCGTCTAGGGCACTACAGTCTCCTAAGGGCGGCGATGACGGTCATGGTGATGGGAATTCTGGGTAGCTGCCTCAAACCCCCTGCCAAAGATAGGCTCTTGCACTTTGAGCTATCGAGAAAGGACCTCCCCAAGTACCCAGGACACGACACCTATCCAGCATTTCCCCTCTACCCCGTCAAGTATATAACGGCTCGCTGGGGAGACAAAGTAGCGGTGAATTGCTGTAACTTGGAAACACGCTTTAAGTGGTTATCTGTAAGATGGGTGGAAGCTATAGTGGTACACAATAAGACACCACAGGCACGCATGACAAGACCACGCCTAGTCCTGACTAAGGCTAGGAAAGTGGAAAATGGAACATACTCTGGGGACATAAGCAGTCGATATGCCCCAGGATATCGATGGGGCAAGGGCATCGAGAATACTACCCTCTTATTGCATTATACCCCCATTGGCCCGGATACAACAATGATACTTGAATGTGGAATATGGCCCCCTCGCACGCTAATCCCAAATGGAACTGAACCCTACTTCCGACCTAGTTGTGCCGCCTACGTCATTAAAACCCCGCCTGCCCAGGAAGTAAGAAGGAAGCCAGAGGAGAACACATACTGGAAGGTCGCACGGCATATGGCCACAGTACAGAATAGGACACGGTGTTGGATGTGTATGCACCTTCCCCGCACCAGCACAGCAGGAATACCAATGGTAGTGTTACCCTTATCACTCAATGATTTGTGTTCGAAGCCACTAGACACCAAATGCATTAGTACAACCCTGACAAGCCAAGGTTCTGACGGAACCGCGTGTAAACGAGTTTTCCAGTACTCCCCCCCCCCATCCAGTCCCGACACTTTGAGGAACGTCCGGCGCCGGTTTGGGTCAAGCCGGCGAGGGGGGCCCTCTGCTTAGAAGGAAAGGGCCAAGTAATGGTAGGCAAATCCGTGTGTAGAGATACCCTCCCCGCGGACCCTAGGGAAGGGAAACACAGGCTGTTAGTGAATGTTACAAGTTCGCCCTTACATAACCTCACACACCTCCAGTTGGCATGGGAAGGGGAAAACGGGACAAACACTATCCCAGGCCTTCGCACTTGCATGACCACCTATTTAGTGGCTCCACACGGGACCATGTTTGTATGCGGGAACAAAGCTTACCCGTATTTACCTGATAATTGGGGAGGAATTTGCTATTTAGGATCAGTTTTCCCAGAAATGGAAATGCGACAACACTTGCCTAATACCCCTGCACTCATAAGGACACATCGAAGCACCTATTGGCACGACGACGACACCACCACCTTACACGGCGCTGATTGGGAGAAAGCCGTTAGTTTCTTCTTCCCATGGGCTGGGACGGTCATGAACAGTTACCGCATTGACAAAATTGCGTTAATCTTAGAAAGGGTGGCCAACGACACCGCTACAGCACATGACGAAATGTTGGACATGGTTGTCCACCTGCGTACAATGGTTATGCAAAATAGGGTTGCGTTAGATATGTTACTGGCAGAACGAGGAGGGGTATGTGGGATAATTAAGGGTAGATGTTGTACTTTTATTCCTGATCCGTCACAAGGGGTCAGTGCTGCTATTATAAGGTTAAGAGAAAGTGCTCATATATTGACAAAGGATCGAATGGATCGGGAAACCTCCCACCAGTGGCTTACTGACTGGTTCAAAGGATGGACAGGTACGATACTAAAGTGGATATTGACCGCCTTGGCAATAGTCCTTGGAATCGTGGTTTGTTGTGTACTAATCAAGGCTTTAGTCGTTGCGTGTGTGAGAAAGTTTACCACAGGATGGACACTGAAGACGACACCAGAAAAGGCCATGGTGGTGATCGATAAGCTGACCGTGGGTCCAGATGACACTCCGGCCGTCGACGTGACTGCAGATCGCGGATCCGGGAACGACGACCCGAACGAGTCACTGGGCCGCGACAATGAGATCTCCGCTTCTGAAGATTGTTCTTCCATTGTTGATTTTACCGATAATGATTTCGATTACACATTTGCGGACCTCAGAGCATTTCAGGCTGCCAGGACGCCGATTACTCTGGACCCCAACATGTCGCATGCAGACGCCAACGAGTACCTAAGGGAGACCTCTCGGTTTTTCTCGATGTGTAAGGCTATGACTGTTGCTGGCCGCCTACGCCGCAGGCCTAAGCCACCTGAGAATAATGTTACTGATGATGATTCCGATGATGATGTGGGCCACTTGCAAGGGTCCCCGACTGATGTTTATGTCTCAATGCAGGCTTTGCCTCTTTATGTTTCACGGGCTCACCTTTATGTCTCACAAGCTCACAGTGAGTCAAACGTCACTGACCCAATCCTGGATTTGGACCCAACTGCAAACCCAAGCCTGGATGGTGAGGAACTCAATCTTGGAGATACTCTGAGTTCCGAATCTGATTGTCTTGAAGATTCGTCCATGAATAACGGCGGTGGAAGCAGCATCGCCTCGGACGACTTCGACTTTGACCCAAAGGAAGTTTCTCTCCCTCCTTTGGACCGTTATGCTTTGTTTTTTGGCCATAGGTTTAAGCCACCTGATACTGATGACGTTGTGTCTTTCCCAGATCACCAGCATATAAGAGACCTCATGAACATGAATATCGATTGAGCGCTGAAGATCAACAAGGATTTCACCTGGGGAAGCTTGGGCGAGCTCCTGTCGGGGGGGGGTCCTGGCCGCACCTCTGTGGTCGAAGGGTGGGTCGGGAGATCCTCCTGGGTGTGGACCCCGGCGGAACCAGAGGTCTTCGTTGTGGATCTGACACGCTATTCGATCTTCATGCCTCTACGGTCTCACATCATACACCCATCTACACCTGACTTACATCATACACCCACATACACCCACATACACCCACATACCCACGGATCATCCTGCTGAGTGCGATGTGTGGTACTTTGGGTGCGGGACATGCTCACTGGGCTGCATTCGCGTGGTATGTTTAGTGAACCTTTTACACTGTCTATTTCAATACTCTCGGAGGATTTTACATGCCATTTGACCACCTTGTCTTTACGGACTTACATTGCATACTCACATACAGACGCGAATCATCCTGCTGGGTGCGATGTGGAGTGCTTTGGGCACTACATGCTCACTGGGCTGCCTTCGCGTGATATGTTGAATGACTTTCCTGATTTGTTTTGTTTCTGCTTTGTTTGAAATAAAGGCCTTTGATTGGCTCGTAGATAACGTTGTATCTTAGATCCAAAAGGGCGGTATGTGGAGAGCTGTTATTCCCCTCCCCCTTTGTTAATTCTTGCTGCTCTACCAATTACCAAGTATAACCAATTATATGTTTTGTTTTGACTGATTGCTGTATTCTTTTAAAATACTTAGTCCTTTCTTGTGCATTTAGGATGTGTAATACCCTAATAAGGAGTTCTGTGCTTGTGAGCTCTTGCCCCGTGTTGGCATAATCCCTTGTTCCCCTTTTTGGCCTCGGTTGCAGCTGCTATCTCTCAGCCTCCCACATGACTTTGCCAATATCCTGTAGGCTGACACATTTATGAGTGTCCACTCCCTTTGTACTTCCCCAACCCAGGTCTCTATACAGAAAGTTGTAAACATGTTGCCACATATTGCTGACCATCTCCTTATCTGAGCTAACCCATGAGTGGCCTTGGATGAACTTCCTTTAACTAACTGAACAACAGGATGGGACTAATGGTGGGAGGACCAATGAGCCCATCCTTTCTCTGTATCTTGTGAGCTAAAGCCACACCCTATATTCTTTATATATAGCAAGTTTAAATCGAAATATTTCAGAGCATCTTGTTGTAGTGTTGGTCATTTTGTGTGAGCTTCCTGCGACATCCTGTTTTCCGCAAGCTTGTGTAAACGAGTTCTAATAAATATATCCGTTGCTCCTTTCTCTGAGTCTTCTGAGTCCCAAGTTCTAAGTCCCATTCCGACATGTGTGTGTGTATGTATATATATATATATATATATATATATATATATATATATATATATATATATATATATATATATATACATACAGTGGAACCTTGACTTACGAGTGCCCCAACTTACGAGTTTTTCGAGATACGAGCCGTTGCTCAGGCGGTTTATTGCTTTGAGATGCGAGCCGAGATCTGAGTTACGAGCTTTCGCCACCCGGTCACGTGGTTATCTTGCCGTGCAAGTACAGTATCTCTGTCGTATAGCGCTGCATTTTTGTTTTCGCATGTTGGTTATTTTGAGTTTACGCCGCCAGGTGGGTTCTGGTCACGTGGTTATCTTGCCGTGCAAGTACAGTATCTCTGTCGTATAGCGCTGCATTTTTGTTTTCGCATGTTGGTTATTTTGAGTTTACGCCGCCAGGTGGGTTCTGGTCACGTGGTTATCTTGCCGTGCAAGTACAGTATCTCTGACGTATAGCGCTGCATTTTTGTTTTCGCATGTTGGTTATTTTGAGTTTACGCCGCCAGGTGGGTTCTGGTCACGTGGTTATCTTGCCGTGCAAATACAGTATCTCTGCCGTCAACTTGTTCAGAGTGCCGGCGATAGCTCGCCTTCTCTTTGTGGAAAACACGGTACTGAGAAGAAGAAGAGGATGATGTGCTTGGATATAAAACACGCAATCGTCGAAAAACATGAGCGAGGTGTCGAGGAGGACGTATATAACGGCAGAGGAGCAGAGCATGCCAGGCCACAACTTGTGGATATAAAACACGCAATCGTCGTGTTTTATATAAAACTTGTGCTTGGATATAAAACACGCAATCGTCGAAAAACATGAGCGAGGTGCCGAGGAGGACGTATATAACGGCAGAGCAGAAGAGCATGCCAGGCCACAACTTGTTCAGAGTGCCGGCGATAGCTCGCCTTCTCTTTGTGGAAAACACGGTGAGATCCTTAACATCCAACAACTAATGGGACGCAAACGGGGCGCCCAGTTTAGCGGTACACACATTGATGAATCACCCTGCCTGTGATTCACCCATGACAGGTTATAGCTGGGTCGGGATTCAAACCCAGGCTGGACAGTTTAGACTTTAGAGTCAAGTGTGCGTACCTCCAGTCCAGGCCATCCTGCCAACTTGTATGCTGCATACAGGTGAAATATAAAGCGCGAGATATTTTTATATATACTGTATATTTTAAAAAAAATTGGTGTGGTTTTTGGCGGGCTGGAACGGATTAATAGCATTTCAATGCATTTTAATGGGGAAATTTGATTTGAGAAACGAGCAATTTGAGTTACGAGCTCGGTCACAGAACGAATTAAACTCGTAAGTCAAGGTTCCACTGTATATATATATATATATATATATATATATATATATATATATATATATATATATATATATATATATATATATATATATATATACATATATACATATATACATATATATATATATACATATATATATATATATATATATATATATATATATATACATATATACATATATATATATATACATATATATACATATATACATATATATATATATACATATATATATATATATATATATATATATATATATATATATATATATATATATATATATATATATATATATATATATATATATATACTGAAACGCAAAAGAAACTTACCACCTTTGAAACCTTTAAATATCAACAATAACACTGCATGTAGTAAATGTGTGAACTTATTTGTGGAAAATAGTGTCCTCACTGTCAGACAAAACGGTCACGGATGGTCACTTGAACCTTCAATGGTCACTTCATAGCACAGCTGTTGAACAGCCGTTTTGACTGTCAGTGATTAGCCAAGGGGTACGGGATGATTTTAATGAGCTGCACGTAATGTCTTGATATTGGCTTTAAAAAGGCCAGTGCAAAATGGGCATTTCAATCAACATGCCACGATTGTCAAGGGATCAACGGCAGCGTGCCCTGAGCATGCTGCAAGGCGGACTGAGCTACCGTGAGGTGGCACGTCGCCTCGGCTGTTCACACCAGACGATATCGGCACTGGTGGACAGAGACACCCTCCACAACTCTGCAGATGACAGACCTCGATCAGGGAGGCCAAGAGTCACCACTGCAAGGCAGGACAAGCAGATGGTCCGAAGTCACCTGCGGGATCGATTCCGTCCAGCATCCCGCACTGCGGCAGAAACTCCGGGGCATGCAAACCCACGGATCTCCAATGATACTGCATGACTATGGTCTGACTGCCAGAAGACCATACAGAGGCCCTGTGATGACGGCTGCCCATCGCCGCAACCAACAGAGATGGTGCCAGCAGCATCAGCGGTGGACCTTGGCGCAGTGGAACGAGGTCGCTTTCAGCGATGAGTCAAGGTTCTGTGTGGACAGTCCTGATGGGCATGAGCGTGTCTGGAGAAGAACTGGCGAGCGATATGCCGATTGTTGCGTGCGTCAAGCCAACAGGTGGGGTGGCCCAAGTGTGATGGTGTGGGCCGCCATATCAGGCCGGTACAGGACGCCACTGGTGGTTGTGGATGGGAATCTTAACGCCCAGCAGTATGTGGATAACATCCTGCGACCTCATCTGCTGCCATTCCTGCTAGACCACCCAGAACTGAGAACCTTTCAGCATGACAATGCTCGTCCCCATGCTGCTTGCTTTACCACTGCATTTCTCCAGGGCGAGAACATCAACACCATGCAGTGGCCTGCGCTCTCCCCTGACCTGAATCCCATAGAGCACCTGTGGGATGAACTTGGGAGACGCGTAGTTGGCAGGGCCAGGACATGGGCAGAGCTGCTTCAGACATTGAGGACTGAGTGGGACAGAATCCAGCAGCAATCCATCCAAAGACTGGTAGGCAGTATACGCCGATGATGCACTGCCTGTATCCAAAACAATGGTGGCCACACACGCTATTGAAAGGGGACTGACATTGCACCCTGTGCTGTTCTGTACTGAAGAACAAACTGATGAGATGGTGTATCTTGGTCAAAAACTTGACATGTCATCAATAAAATGCCAATGTTTCAATTGGCAATTGTTGGTTTGTTTTATTTTGAACTGTTACAATTTTATTACCTTTCAAACAAGTGGTAAGTTTCTTTTGCGTTTCAGTATATTATATATATATTGTAACGATTTTGAGAAGTGTAACGGGTTTTGGGAAGTGTAACGGGTTTTGAGGAGTGTAACAATTTTGGAGGAAGGGTAACGGATGTGAAGAGTATGGTTTTGGTATGGTAACATCCTGGTAATGTAAATAATGGTCGCAGCCGTCCTCCTAATTAATTTCATAGAACATACACGCAGGTCACGATATATCTTTTAAATAGTGTATTTCCTTATTCCATGTAGGCTAAGTATGTGTTTTCCACTAGATTGACTTTGCATTGTATCAAACAAAATAAGCGTAGGCCCTTCCAATTTCCCCAAAACCTCCCTTCCATTTGCCTTCCGCATTTTGGTCGGTTTTTCTCTTCAACCACCATTGGCCACGAGGTAAGGTTGGAGAAGAAAGGCGTGGCTCCACCTCGTCAGAAGAGGGCAGGAGTGAACCGGCCCTAACAGCCAATCAACACCGCGGTGAGTGACCCGGTAGGCGTGCCCTCGGAGCCGGCGGCTTAATTCCGCCGGAGGTGATAAAAAGGAATGCAGGGGACTGCTTTAGGAGATGAGAGATAACTGGAGATGACTGGAGAGGAGCAACGAGGCTGCACCAAAGAGAGGCCTTGAGAGATACGCTGGGGGATGACCTGGAAGAGGAGCGCAATCCACCGCAAGCCCTACCTACCTACCTACCTGCCTGCCTGCAATACCCCCCTGTCGTTGGAGAGACGCGCTGAACGGAGGGAGACGGCTCCACCCCAGGAAGAGGAGCAGGTGTGCCGAGCCAGCGCGTGACGGCCGCGGATACGCGACGGAGGTTTTCCCGCCAAAACCGCGAGGGGTGCTGCGGCCTCCGACCTTGCCTTCCTCTCAAGCAATCAACCTCGAGCCATTACCTGCCTGCAATATCCATCGTGTGAGTGTGAACGTCCTGTCCTACTCGTTTGTCTTGGGGATTAAGTAAATGAAATAGAATAAGTTAACAATGCACTGTGTGACTGCTCTTTTCCATCTATTGCTGTAAATAATATTGGTCGCTCTAAAATATTGCTTGTGTGTGTATAATAAATCTGTTCTTCCTCCAAACTCTGTCTTTCTTCTCTCTTCTTCTCTTTCGGTCGCTTTAGAGGTTTCCCAATTGAATATCTGTAGCGCGATTAGTCAACGTTCGGTTGGAATCGGGTTCTAATCGGGGAGTAACTGTTCGGACGCGGTTAAATACACCACCGCTCGGTAAAATAACATCCAAAAACCGTGTCCGTAACAATTGGTGTCGAGGAGTCGGATTCGGACCCGGGACTAAATTTGTTAGGCCCAAATTTAAAAAAAAAAAAAATCTTGGTCAAAATTACGAGCTGCCGAAATTGTGTTGTTTTATAAAACCCGAATTTTGAGATCGCGCCATGGACAATCAAGACGATCGGATGTCGGTGGGGGAGATAGACGGGTTAGGGGTAACCCAGGAACCAGGGGAAATGTATGTGGAAGAAAGGGAGGAGGAGAGCAATGAGGAGGCGGTTGAGGGTGTATCAGGTGCACAAGATGGCGTCCTCGCGCACATGGTTGTTGCGGCACCAAATTTAGCCACGCCCATGGTCGCGGTAGCCGAACCCGAGATGCCAATGAATTGGAACCTGTTTATGAAACAGATGATGGCCTTTATGGTAAAAACAGACGATAATTTCAAAGGGATGGAAAACAGGATGGGAAACCAAATGGGGGTAATGGGGAACCGGATGGATGCTCAGAGTGAGCAATTGGGGGTAATGAGGGACGAAGCGAGGGGTACCGGTGAGGGATTAGACAATAATTTTAAGGAGTTAGACAAGAAATTTGAGGGATTAGACAATGGGATAGAAGGGGTGAAAAATGGGTTAATGGGGTTAGAAAATAGGATGGAGGACAAATTGCGGGAAATGGGGGAACAATCCGCCCGGGAAATCGAACAGATGGGGAACCAGATGGAGGAAATACGAAGAGGGATGAGTGAGGAGGTCTCGGGGCTACGCGAGGAGGTAAAGCGAGGCGAAAAGCGTATCGAGAAAGAGGTGAGAAATAATACGGCAAAGTTACAAGGGGGAATAGAAGATCTGACGGAGGAGGTGGAGCAGCTGACAGAGGGACAAACTAAGTTAGTGGAGCAGGTTCAAAAGAACACGGCGGTACTAGGAGGGTTAAAGGCGACACAAAAAGAAATTAAAAACGAATTAATAGCGACGCAGAGGCAATGTCAGATGGTACGGGAGGAACTGACAATGAGGGTGGAAGAGGTGACAGAAGCAATGGAGACGAAGGACCGGGAGGTAAGGACGCACGTAGAAACGGTCACGGTAGCCTTAGAGGACGAACTTGAGGAGACGCACCGGGAAATAAAAGAGGTTAAACAAAAATTAGAGGAAGTGGGAGAAGAGGTGAGTGAAATTAAGAAGGGACGGACAGAAACTAAGAGAGAAATCCGGGAGGAGGTGATGGAATGTGTACAAGGTCTGTGTTCAAATCATGATGCGGTGCTCACTAACCAAATAAAAAGTTTGCAGGTGGCAGAGAAGGTGCGACGAGGTACGGAGGTGAGTGGCAATGTACATGATGTGAGGGGAGATTCAGTCGGCTTGGGGATTGGTTTGGATCCGGGTGTTCGTGAAAGGCCGTTGGTGAGGTGTGTGACAGGACAGGTGTGCGAAAAAAGGGGTGTGCGAGAATGTCCGACCATGGGGTGTGTGAGGAAAAAGTGCACGCCGAGGAGTGAGTGTGCCGTCAAGAGTGAGTTGGTCGAAGCGCGTGTGCGAGGGAGCACAGGGAAGCGCGGTGTGGTGAGTGTTACGGAGGAAGTAACGAAAAAGTGTGCGCGGGAGGATGCGCGAGAAAGGTGTGTAACGGACGGGTGCATGGGGAAAGCGCATGCTGTCAAGAGTAAGGGAAAATGCATGCCTGTGGTGAGTGTTACGGAGGAAGTAACGAAAAAGTGTGCGCGGGAGGATGCGCGAGAAAGGTGTGTAACGGACGGGTGCATGGGGAAAGCGCATGCTGTCAAGAGTAAGGGAGAATGCATGCCTGTGATGAGTGTTACGGAGGAAGTAACGAAAAAGTGTGCGCGGGAGGATGCGCGAGAAAGGTGTGTAACGGACGGGTGCATGGGGAAAGCGCATGCTGTCAAGAGTAAGGGAGAATGCATGCCTGTGGTGAGTGTTACGGAGGAAGTAACGAAGAAGTGTGCGCGGGAGGATGCGCGAGAAAGGTGTGTAACGGACGGGTGCATGGGGAAAGCGCATGCTGTCAAGAGTAAGGGTGAGTGCGCGACCGAGAGTGGAGGTGAGAGTAGTGAGAGTGACAAGGAGAGTGAGCTGGTTGTGACAGGTGGGCGAGGATGTACACCTGGGATGGAAGAATGCACACCTGGAATGGTAGAGCGTGTGTGGGAAGGCACATTTGAATTGGTAGTGAGACACGTGGTTGGGTGTGCGAATGAGGGCACACCTGTGATTGTCACAGAGGAGGTGACCGAGGAGGGGGCGCGAAGCGGTGTATTGGTGAGGTGTGCGAGCAACGAATGTGTGCCAAAGTGTTCGGTGGTCAGGTGTGTGACCAAGTCGGTGAGCGGAGTGAGTGTACCGAGGTGTGAAAGAAAAGGTACGAGGAGAATGGGAACGGCTGCATGTATGAGCAAGAAAGAGGTAGCGTATGCATGTAAGCCTGCAGGTGAAGCGTCGACGGTAACCGGGTTAAAGGTTAGGTCGACTTTTAGCCGGATCGGGCCCTCGGTGCGTGCCGGGCTTCGCGTGCCGCGAGAACCAGCGGAGATCCGAGCCACGGCGGGTTCGAAAGGACCGCCGTGCGCGATCCACGCTGGGCCTCGCGTGGAGCGGCCGCGTCCGGGCTCCACAAGGCGGAGCGGGCAGCTCGATAGGAAGGGTCGTCATGGCGACCACTTTCTATTGAGACGTGCCGGCAGGTCGAGATCGGGACATTGGATGGCTCCACGCCGAAGTGGTGCATGGGATCTCGGCCCGGGTAAGCCTCCGTCCCTGCCCCGAATGCGGGACGTATCCAGCCGCTGGCAAAAAACGACCCGCGTTCATTGCTCGGCTGTACGAAGCCGGGCTGTAGATGTGAATTGGCGCACCGAGAGGATGTAATAAGTAGACGGGTGATGTGAATTGGCGCACCGAGAGGATGTAATAAGTAGACGGGTGATGGTGATAGTGATAGTAGTGATTTGAAACGAAATTTAGAAAAGTGAATAGAATTGGCAGTAAATGGAAAATTTTTGAATTGTTGGATTTGGACGAGCGAAATTGGTAGTGAGAGACCCCCGATGTGGTGGGATGGCAAATCCACCATCCCTCACAGGTGGGGGCAAATGCGCTATAGATTATGGGGTTTATGGCAGTGAAAACGAGCCAGGGAGGGCTTGGATAATGATAGGGATCTAGCGAAGATGACCTTAGGTAACGATAAGGTTAGTTAGTGACTGATACCTGTAGTGGGGACGCAGGTAGGTTAGTGTGGTTGATAATGACGTGGGAGCGCAATAGTTTAAAGGGACGACTGGGAAGCGCAAGTTTCAGAGGGGAGGAGTTAGCTGAGATGATGCCGTGTGTGGAAGAATGGAACAGGTGTGATTGCACAGGTGTGCAAATGAACAGGTGTGTGGAGCAGTGTATGAGGGAGTAGTGGTGATTGCGTGTTGTGTTGACCAAATGGTCCAGGAAGAAAGGAGGGTGCAGGTGGCACCAGGTATGATTGCACAGGTGTGCAACGACAGGTGAATGAAGAACAGGTGTATGTGGCTGTGTGGAATAAATGGTAGTGTGGAATATCTGGAGTATTGGAATGGATGGTCGTGGAGTGAGTATGGTGGAAATTGTGGAGTGGAGTGGATGGTGCGAAGGTGTGAATGGGGGAAGAGTGGACCCCCATCACGGATACCCGGGGCGGGTAGTGTAAGTGTTAGGTAGAGGGTATAGGTAAATTGTAGTTGGATATTGGCATCTGTGGTGCGGGTGACAGAATGGTATGTGGATGGGTGCGTTGGTGTTGTGGAAATGGCTGGGCGTGTAGCCTGTTAGTGTGTGTAGTTGGTTTGGGCACTCCACCACTGTAAGGATGTCGGCCAGGTGAGGCCGCAGGTGGGCTCTGGGAGCCGGTAGTAGTTGTGTGGATGGGGCCCGAGGATCCGGAGGACGGACCCGGGTAGCCCAGTGCCAGAGGGCACCATGGGGTGACAGAGCCAGGAGAGGGGCTGTCCCCAGTTAGTTAGGTTAGGGTGAGGAGCTAGGTAAGCTCGGGTGGCAACTACAGTGGTGGAGGTGTGCAGGTGGGTAGACCTGTTGGGAGAGGTACACGTCGCAGCCCAGAAATTGTGCTAGAGCACCGGGAGATGAATCGGGGGAGTGAGACCCCAAATTGAGGAGCACCACAGTTTGGCCAATGGGAATTGGTTATTAGAACCCGTAGTGTAAGTTGGCCAATGGATTGGCAGGGAAAGACCCCGGGTAGTGTAAAGTGTGTTAAAGGCATTTAGAGGATAGTTAGGATGAAGGATCTCCTCACACCATCTGCATCCACTCACCTGAGGTGACAGGTACTCCACACCATGCCATGTTTTGATTATTTTTTATGATGCAAATGTTTGGATTGTGAGACGCATCATGACGTGGGTGTGACATTGTGCTTTGATGTTCCATCTCTGCCTCCTTATGAGGATTGATGATGAATTTGGTGATGGCAAATTTTGAAGTAAAGGGATTGTGGGGACGAATTTGGTATAAGGGAAATATGGGGAAGACGTGACAGTAGTGACGAATTTGTAAATGGGTAGATTTTGTAAATATGGGGTAAGAGCAAGGGTAGTGTAGGTGACAGGGGGGTGACGTACGGTAGGGACGAGCTTTCTCACTTCGCCCTCCGTACGCATTTCACCTTGCATTGCCTTGTTTGACGTGTACCCTTGTGACCTTACCCCTCGCTCAATTGTCTTTCTTTTGTCTCCCACATGACCTGTGCGCCATTGGGTGCCGAGGGGAGCGTGCGTGAGGTGGCCATTGTGCGCCCGAGATTCCCAGAACCAGCACGCATTGCGTTGATGTACCACTTTATGGACCGCTGTTCGGCGGCCAAGTACCACTTGATGGACCCCAGGTTCTGGGGCAGGGCACCTCTGTTGGAAACCGGCCATAGTGGCCAGGGAATCTTGCTTGCGGACCTCGGTAAGGTGGCACCTATGCCAAACAGGTGGACCACCCTTAGTTGGCCCCTGAGGCCCTAAATAAAAATGGACACAAGTTGTGCTTTTTTTAGTATGTCCAAATAGGCCGCATGAAGCCAGAAGACGTCGGGAAGAACATCGGCCCAGCAGACAAGGAGAAGACCACCACCAGTTGTTTTGTTGTGTTTATTATGAACCATGGTAACCGCACCGGATGGTGTTTTTGGGTGCTTTGTGGTGTTTGGGTGCTTTTGGGTGCTTTGGTGGTATTGGTACTGGTGCATCGATGCAATGCGTGCTGTCTCCTCCCTCCCAACAGGAATTTCTTTCTCTTGTTCCCTAAAAAGAAAAAGAAAAAAACACACAGGTCCTGGGTTGCGTTGTAAATAAGAAATCACGTCATTGTAAATAATGCTCCCCACCGTAAATGTATAGTTTCAGAATAATTCCGTAATTCGGTTAGCTGTGGGCTTGAGTCTGTTAGACAGGATGCAATGCAATAGGGGGACATACTTATTTGTGTTTTAAAATTGTCACACTCAGGGTCAGGTTAATTGTAGAGGGAATTACACCTACATGTCACACTCAGTTAAGTCTAGTAGGCCCGAGGACGTGCCTGAAGAAAGGAGGGTGCAGTGTAACGATTTTGAGAAGTGTAACGGGTTTTGGGAAGTGTAACGGGTTTTGAGGAGTGTAACAATTTTGGAGGAAGGGTAACGGATGTGAAGAGTATGGTTTTGGTATGGTAACATCCTGGTAATGTAAATAATGGTCGCAGCCGTCCTCCTAATTAATTTCATAGAACATACACGCAGGTCACGATATATCTTTTAAATAGTGTATTTCCTTATTCCATGTAGGCTAAGTATGTGTTTTCCACTAGATTGACTTTGCATTGTATCAAACAAAATAAGCGTAGGCCCTTCCAATTTCCCCAAAACCTCCCTTCCATTTGCCTTCCGCATTTTGGTCGGTTTTTCTCTTCAACCACCATTGGCCACGAGGTAAGGTTGGAGAAGAAAGGCGTGGCTCCACCTCGTCAGAAGAGGGCAGGAGTGAACCGGCCCTAACAGCCAATCAACACCGCGGTGAGTGACCCGGTAGGCGTGCCCTCGGAGCCGGCGGCTTAATTCCGCCGGAGGTGATAAAAAGGAATGCAGGGGACTGCTTTAGGAGATGAGAGATAACTGGAGATGACTGGAGAGGAGCAACGAGGCTGCACCAAAGAGAGGCCTTGAGAGATACGCTGGGGGATGACCTGGAAGAGGAGCGCAATCCACCGCAAGCCCTACCTACCTACCTACCTGCCTGCCTGCAATACCCCCCTGTCGTTGGAGAGACGCGCTGAACGGAGGGAGACGGCTCCACCCCAGGAAGAGGAGCAGGTGTGCCGAGCCAGCGCGTGACGGCCGCGGATACGCGACGGAGGTTTTCCCGCCAAAACCGCGAGGGGTGCTGCGGCCTCCGACCTTGCCTTCCTCTCAAGCAATCAACCTCGAGCCATTACCTGCCTGCAATATCCATCGTGTGAGTGTGAACGTCCTGTCCTACTCGTTTGTCTTGGGGATTAAGTAAATGAAATAGAATAAGTTAACAATGCACTGTGTGACTGCTCTTTTCCATCTATTGCTGTAAATAATATTGGTCGCTCTAAAATATTGCTTGTGTGTGTATAATAAATCTGTTCTTCCTCCAAACTCTGTCTTTCTTCTCTCTTCTTCTCTTTCGGTCGCTTTAGAGGTTTCCCAATTGAATATCTGTAGCGCGATTAGTCAACGTTCGGTTGGAATCGGGTTCTAATCGGGGAGTAACTGTTCGGACGCGGTTAAATACACCACCGCTCGGTAAAATAACATCCAAAAACCGTGTCCGTAACAATATATATATCTATATATATATATAGATATATATATTTATATATATATACAGTATATATATATATATATATATATACAGTATATATATATACTAGCGGGGTCACCCGTGGGAATCCCACGGGCATGGATGTGTGTGACATTTCGACATATTGAGTTATATGCTGCACATTCATTTTTACAAAATGGTTACTGGCAAGTCATCAGATCCAGAAATGGTGTGATGAACACAATTTATTTATTTCACATAATATGTGACCCCTCACTCCTCTCCACCTGACACTCTCCTGTCTCCACCTGACACTCTCCTGTCTCCACCTGACACTCTCCTCTCTCCACCTAGCACTCCTCTCCTCTCCAAACCCTCACATCCCTCTCCTTTCCAATCCCTCACCTCTCCAATCCCTCACACTCCTCTCCTCTCCAATCCTTCACACGCCTCTCCAATCGCGCCTCACACTCCTCTCCAATCGCGCCTCACACTCCTCTCCAATCGCGCCTCACACTCCTCTCCAATCGTGCCTCACACTCCTCTCCAATCGTGCCTCACACTCCCCTCCAATCACTCCTCTCCAATCGTGCCTCACACTCCTCTCCAATCACGCCTCACACTCCTCTCCAATCGTGCCTCACACTCCTCTCCAATCGCGCCTCACACTCCTCTCCAATCGCGCCTCACTCGCCTCTCCAATCGGCTTTCCCCGTCTCGTTTCTCTCCTTTTTCT
Organism: Myxine glutinosa; assembly: GCF_964187855.1. Lineage (NCBI taxonomy): Eukaryota > Metazoa > Chordata > Myxini > Myxiniformes > Myxinidae > Myxine > Myxine glutinosa. Next base: position 115,188,318 of record NC_136268.1, on the reverse strand, counting down.
CCCGTCTCGTTCTTTTTCTTGCTCCAAATCGGCCCGTCGGAATCGGAAATCGGCCCGTCTCGCCCGTCGGCCCGTCGGAATCGGAAATCGGCCCGTCTTGCTTTTGTGCTTGCTTCATGACACCATTTCTGGTGTTGGGCTAGCGGCTAGGGTGCCGGCTTAGGATCCTGGGTTCGAATCTCGGTCGATCGCCGAAGTAATGCCAGGGGGGTTGACTCAGCCTGTCATCCTTCCGAGGTCGGCTAATTGAGTACCAGTTCACTGGTAATTCCCTGTTTGTCGTTGAAGGCGGCAAAAAGGGTTGGCGTCAGGAAGGGCATCCGGCCGTAAAACATTGCTTCAAAAAGGGGACAAAAAAACAACAACTACCACGGTCCCCGAAAAGGCCAACCCCCGCTTTGCGGGGAAAAATGGCCTCTAAACGGTGGTTTTTACACCATTTCTGGATCTGATGACTTGCCAGTAACCATTTTGTAAAAATGAATGTGCAGCATCTAACTCAATATGTCGAAATGTCACACACATCCATGCCCGTGGGATTCCCACGGGTGACCCCGCAAGTTTGCATTGACGTTCGTCGATGGACTCGTTCGCCCGTCTCATTCGTTTTCTTGCTGCATCCTGTTCAAGTCTGCGTTCTTCATCGATCGTCTCATTCATTTTGGAAATAGAAGTTTCCACGCAGCGCATGAATTGTCACGATCCTCAAGAGGAATTTGTCTCGTAATCATCAAATGATAAATGGCAAGTAAATTATATTGTGGAAAATTAAAGATTTCAAATAAACCTATTTAAAGTGTATTCGCACATAACTAATTTTAAAAAACGAAGAAATATCTCTCGGTAATTTCCTGAAACATATTTTACTTCCGGCTAATAATGTTGAATTAAATAAAAACGAAGAAATATATGTCGGCATCATTGTTGACGTTTTTGTGACGACTGTCATCAAACGAAAAAGTAATATATCTTAACGGAAAAGCAAAAGCGAATTTTTAATATATATCGACACGTTGCCGTCGGTGTCATGTTGGGCGGTGTATGATACACCATGACGCGATTTTTAAAAATATATCTCTGCATTTTCCCGCGTGTGTGGAATGTTCTCAATTATTGCTGACACCGAGTCCAAAACCATCGATAAAAATGAAATCATATGGTGAGTTAGATTGGAGATAAAGGCGTGAGAGAGACTCAATGGCCTTGAAGTTGAAGTTACAGGCGTTTGAGAATTCATTTCGTTCTATAAACGGCAACTTTCATTGGATTTCCTTCCCGTTTTTTTTCAACCGAGTCGAAAACTATGTTAGCGACTGTGAAAAATGAAATGATATATCGAATTTTTAATATGTATCGACACGTTGCCGTCGGTGTCATGTTAGGCGGTGTATGATACACCATGACGCGATTTTAAAAAATATATCTGCATTTTCCCGCGTGTGTGGAATGTTCTCAATTATTGCTGACACCGACTCTAAAACCATCGCTAAAAATGAAATCATATGGTGAGTTAGATTGGAGATAAAGGCGTGAGAGAGACTCAATGGCCTTGAAGTTACAGGCATTTGAGAATTCATTTCGTTCTATAAACGGCAACTTTCATCGGATTTTCTTCTCGTTTTTTTTCAACCGAGTCTAAAACTATGTTAGCGACTGTGAAAAATGAAATGATATATCGAATTTAAAATAGATATCGACACATTGCCGTCGGTGTCATGTTGGGCGGTGTATGATACACCATGACGCGATTTTAAAAAATATATCTCTGTATTTTCCCGCGTGTGTGGAATGTTTGTGGAAAATTAAAGATTTCAAATAAACCTATTTAAAGTGTATGCGCACATAACTAATAAAAAAAACGAAGAAATATCTCTCGGTAATTTCCTGAAACATATTTTACTTCCGGCTAATATGTTGAATGAAATAAAAACGAAGAAATATATGTCGGCATCATTGTTGACGTTTTTGTGACGACTATCATCAAACGAAATAGTAATATATCATAACGGAAAAGCAAAAGCGAATTTTTAATATATATCGACACATTGCCGGCGGTGTCATGTTGGGCGGTGTATGATACACCATGACGCGATTTTTAAAAATATATCTCTGCATTTTCCCGCGTGTGTGGATTGTTCTCAATTATTGCTGACACCGAGTCTAAAAGTAAAACCATCGATAAAAATGAAATCATATGGTGAGTTAGATTGGAGATAAAGGCATGAGAGAGACTCAATGGCCTTGAAGTTACAGGCCTTTGAGAATTCATTTCGTTCTATAAACGGCAACTTTCATCGGATTTTCTTCCCGTTTTTTTTCAACCGAGTCTAAAACTATGTTAGCGACTGTGAAAAATGAAATGATTTATCGAATTTGATTTGAAATAAAACTGGGGGAGAGCAAGACACCACGGGCCTACAAAACAGGACTCAAAGCTATGCGAGTTAATAAAATGGTGGATATTTGTTTATAGCCACTCCCAGAATGGGTGGAGCTATGGGTGGAGCTACTCTGCAAACCGAGTAAGCCACACCCCGGACAGACACCCAACAGATAGACAGACAGACAGACAGAATCATCTACGGCTATTATAATATAGATATATATATATATATATATATATATATATATATATATATATATATATATATATATATATATATATATATATATATATATATATTGTTACGGACCGCGGATTAGATGTTATTTTGACCGAGCGGTGGTGTAACCGCGGCCGAACAGTTATTCCCCTAACTAAAACCCGATTTACCCCAAACTTTGGCCGGATCGCGCCACCGCTATTCAATCGGGAAAACTCTAAAGCGACCGAATGCAAAAAGGGAGAAGACGTACAGAAGATTAACTGGGTTTATTATTTACACACATATAAGCAAGAAGAAAGCAGTCACGTTTATTTACAGGGACATGAGACGCAGGTGACACAGTGAAATCTTTAGCTTATACAGACTTATTGTTACTACCCAGGACAGCACGAACAGAACAAACTCACGTACGCAAATGGATGGAAATTGCAGGCAGGAATGACAGGAGGTGGGTGGCTGGAGGAAGGCACGGAGCTGGCTGGAGTTTGATCCCGCACGGGACGTCGGGCTGGACCTCGACGGCCGCCGATGCCACCGATCCTGTCGTGTGCGCGGGGTAGCGGGTCGGAGCTGCTTGGTGGAGCCAAGCCAACGCTGCTGGTGGGGGGTCTGGCGTGACGGGTTCTCTCTCCCTCTCTCACTAACTCCAGGACTCTTTCTCTCTTGCTTAGTCCAACTCTTCCTCACCACCGACAACTCAACGCAACCCCTCCACTCTACGCAAACACTGACCACCACTGACGACCAACCCAGCTCTGACCAAAAAAACCACACACTCCGCTCTTGTCGTCGCTCATCCCGTAAAAGCTCATCTGCCTTTTTGGAACGCCCCAGCTGCGGGTTATATAGGCCCCGCCCCTCAACCTTCGCGAACCTCCTGGATGTTTCTCTCCACACCCTCTCCAAGTCCAACCCCTTGTTCGTGGTTGGTTGAGTGGGGCTGACTCACTCCTCCCCTCTATGATGAGGTGGGGACCCGCCTTTCTTCCCCAACCCTGCCTCGTGGCCAATGGTGGCAATTGTTGGTTGGCAATGCGAATGGCAATTGACGAAAGGGGAAATGGAGGTTTTTGGGAATGGGAATGAAGGGAATCTATCTTTTTCACTTGGTGCAATGGAGTATTTAAGTTAATGGGAGACACAGCCTTACTCTAAGACACATAATAAGATATAAGCTACTGAACAAGGGTATTCTATGATTAGCTGACGTGTATGCTTTTGGACTAATTACCGAGACGCCCTTTTTACCTTTATACAACTCTGGAGGCAGGAGGGGCCATATCCAACAATGTTCATCACCATCTCCAATATAATACAACACAATCAAAAAAAAATGCAATCCTCATATCCGCAACACTGCACCCTCCTCCTCTTAGGCACTCCCCGGGCCTACAACTTTTTATTTAGTGTGACACGTAGGTGTAGTTCCCTCTACTTTTAACCTGACCCTGAGTGCGACAGTTTTAAAACATAAATAAATGTGTCCCGCTGCTCCATTGCACCCTGCCTAACAGACTTACGCCCACAGTTAACCGAATTGCGGAATGGTCTTCAAACTACACACTGACGGTGGGGAGCATTATTTACAATTGACACTACTTTTATTTACAAGACTAACCCAGGACCTGTAATTGTTCTTTCTGGGGGGAGACAGTCTGCTCTGCATCGACGCACCATGAAAGCACCCAAAAACGCACCAATACACCCCCAAGCACCAATCGGTGCAGTCATCACTGTTCATCAATGTTCAATAATAAAAATAACCAAACAACCCCTAACCCTGCAGGTGATCTCTTGCTCTTCAGCTCCCTCTGCTGGCTATTACTATTTCTTCCAGTTGTTGTCTTTTCCTTCATTCTCTTACTGGCGGCCTATTTGCAATAAAGCTTGCCCAAACGTGTCCATTTTATTTATTTTATTTATGGCCCACAGGGCCGACTACGTGTGATTCACCTGTGGGGCATCGGTGCCCTGTGGCCAAGGTCCGCCACAAGATTTCGGGCCCTCATGGCCGGTTCCAGCAGAGGGGCCATGCCCCAACCCATGGGGTCCATAAGTGGTGCTCGGCCAACGACATGTGGTCCATAATGTGGTGCATCGATGCAGACAGCTGGTTCTGGGAATTCCGGGCGCACAATGGAGGACTCACGCACGCTCCCCTCGGCGCCCAATGGCGCACAGGTCATGTGGGAGACAAAAGGGGGAAGACAAATGAGCGAGGGGTAAGGTCACAAGGGTACACATCAATAAGGCAATGCAAGGCGAAATGCGTACGGAGGGCGAAGTGAGAAAGCTCGTCCCTACCGTACGTCACCCCCCCTGTCACCTACACTACCCTTGCCCTTACCCCATATTTACAAAATCTACACATTTACAAATTCGTCACTACTGTCACGTCTTCCCCATATTTCTTCGACACCAAATTCGTCTCCACAATCCCTCAAGCCAAAATTTGCCATCACCAAATTCATCATCAATCCTCATAAGGAGGAAGAGATGGAACATCAAGCACAATGTCACACCCACGTCATGATGCGTCTCACATTCCAAACATTTGCACATAAAAATAATTAAACATGGCATGATGTGGAGGTACGTCATCTCAGGTGAGTGCATGCAGATGGTGCGAGGAGACTTCTTCATCCTAACTATCCTCTAAATGACTTGAACACACGTTTTTTTTTTTTGTTTGTTTGTTTTTTTTTGTATACTGAATCGAGGCTCGTGAAAGAGCTAACATTTACTTCACAAACAAATCAACCAGACAAACAAAATATATAAAAAGCGGGAGCGGAAAACAAGATGGGGAGAGAAGGTGAAGCACACAAACACAACATTTGAGAGCAGGGAGATGTGTGGAAGGGAGAGGGCTTGGGGGGAGGAGGCATGGGAAGGGGGGGGGGGGGGGTGGAGGGAGAAGTATAAAACACAAGGACACCAATGACTTCCAGGACAGAAGTTGGTATTTCAAAAAAGTGGAATTGGGGTGAAATTAGCGGGGGTAGAAAAGATCAAGGTTTTGGATGGGGGAAGATAAGAGATGGTGGTGAACAGCTGTTTTAAAGACCTGGAGGGTGGAGTGGGATTGAAGAGAGTGAGGGAGTTTGGTCCAGAGGCGGGAGAAAAGAGGAATGAAGGAGTGAAGGTGAGCAGAGAGTCTTGATTTTGTCAGTTTGACCATAAGAGGGTTGCAGGCAGATCTTGTGCGACCTGTAGGAATATTTGCGGGACAGAGCCCAGAGAGAGCTGGGGGGGCAAGGCCAGAGAGGAGTCGGTAGAAGATGGAAAGACCACCAACCTGCCTGCGGTGAGTGAGTGAGAGGCCCTTGGAGTTAGCTTCATCGCGGGAGATTTCAATGATTCTGAATGCTTTGGTTTCAACAGCGTGAAGACGAGCTAGGTGTGAGGCAGGAGCACCAGCCCAGAGGGGAGAGCAGTATTCCATTGAGCTGCGGATGAAAGCCTTGTATGTGGTGAGGAGCTCAGGTGTGCCAAGGAAGGACTTCGCACGACGGAGGATGCCCAGTCGGCGACTTGCTTTGGAGGCCAGATTTGAAATGTGGTTTTCCCAGGAAAGATCATGGCAGATAGTGAGACCCAAAAGTTTGAGTGACAGAACTTCTTGGAGAGGATTATTCAGAAAGTAGATGGGAGGGTTGTCCAGTCGGTCTTTTCGGAGAGACATCGTAAGTGTGAGATTTGTCAGGATTGAAAGACATGTTCCACTTGTTTGCCCAGTCTGTGATTTTGTCCAGGTCTGCAGAGAGTGAGGAGGCAGCAGACTGCCGATCTGAGGGATGAAGAATGGAGCGACAGAGAGTAGAGTCATCAGCAAAGAGATACAGAGGATTTTCAAGAGAGTCAGAGAGATCATTGATGAAGACCAGAAAAAGGACAGGGCCTAGAACACTGCCTTGTGGAACTCCAGCCTGAACAGGAAGAGGAGATGAGAGAAACCCATTCAGGGCCACACGTTGACTACGACTAGAGAGGAAGTCCGCCAGCCATGCGTGGAGATTTCCATGGATACCAAAAGAGGAGAGTTTGGTGAGCAGAGCGGGGTGCCAGACCGTATCGAAGGCACGTGATATGTCAAGGGAGACTGCTCTAATTTCCTGTTTGGCATTGAGGACCTCCATCCATTGTTGAGAAAGCAGAAGCAGCATGTCCAGAGTAGAGTGTCCAGGTCTGAAACCAAATTGATGATCAGAGATCAAGCCATTGGAGATGAGGAAAGATTTCATATCTGAAGCAATGATGGATTCCATGACTTTGCTGATAATTGGGAGAAGGCTGATTGGTCTGTAGTTGCTGGGATCTGTTTTTGCACCTTTTTTGTGCAAAGCGGTGATGTTGGCAGATTTCCAAGCAGATGGAAGATGACCTTGAGCAAAAGAGATGGTGAAGAGAACAGAGAGAGGGAGTGAAAGAGCAGAAGAACAGGATTTTAGGACCCGTGGGCTGATGCCGTCAGGTCCAGTTGCAGAATCCGAGTCGAGGGTTGACAGAAACTTTTCCACCTTGGCAGGAGGAAAGTACACAGAGTCCAGGAGCAGCTGGGTACGACTGGGTACGGTGGGTACAGAGAGGGATGGGTTTGGGACACAAGATTTAGAGGCAAACACAGAGTTGAGGCATTCAGCTTTTTCGCGTGCGGAGTCAGCCGTGTGGCCATTTGAGGTGAGGGAGGGGATGGAGGGGGAACAAACACCAGAAACAGATTTGACCAGACGCCACCAGGATTTGGAAGAGGGAGACAGATAAGAGAGTTCGGTCCTGAGAACGGAGAGATATTGTTTCCTGGCTCTCCTGAGCGTGGACACACACTTGTTTCGGGCTTTGTGAAAGGAAATGAGATTTCCTTCCGTTGGATTTGCTTTCCAGGAGACGAAAGCAAGTTGTTTCTGGGCAATAGCTTCACCACAAGATTCCGTGTACCATGGACGGGAGGAAGGGTATGACAACAGAAGACGAGATGGGATAAATCTGTGCATGAGAGAGAGCAGTTTGCTTTGGAAGAATTCCCAGGAAGAATTTATGTCAGAGGCAGTAGAGATGGGAGACCAGTCCAGATGATTGATGGCTGCTTGAAGACCGTGCCAGTTGGCCTGAGTGAAATGCCAGACTCGTCGCCGCTGAGGAGGCTCTCTGAGAATGGTCAGAGAGATGTCCACTTTAACAAGCACATGATCAGAAGAGCCGATTGGAGCAGAAGAAGAGCAGCAGACATTTTCAGGGAAGTTAGTCATAACCAAGTCCAGAAGAGAAGATGCTCCGTTGACTGAAATCCGGGTCGGGAAATTGACAGTTTGTGTCAGTCCCAGTGAGTCACAGAAGTCCTTTGCTGAAGAGCCATGGCTGGTGAGAGAGGTACCCACACCCAGCCAACTGGCATGGTGACAGTTGAAATCACCACATATGAGGAAGAGAGAGTTGGGATGGGTAGATAGAAGTTGGTCCATATTCTCAGACAGCGAGATGTAGATGGAGTCATCACTGTTTGGTGGACGGTACAACACACATATGAACAAAAGGTGGGAGCGTAGGGGAAGCCGTAGCCAAAAGAATTCCTGGGGGTGAGGTGGAGAGAGGGCAGTGCAGGGCGAGTGAGGAAGAGAGTTTTTTATAAAGATAGCAACCCCACCTCCAGGACGAGGCTCAGGTCTATCATACCGGAGTAGGGAGTAACCTGGGAGAGATACCAAGGAATCAGAAACATCGTGAAGGAGGAAAGTTTCTGTTAAGCAGATCACGTCTGGTTTGTCAGAAGCAACCTATATGGAGAGATCAGACATGTTTGAGCGAAGGCCCCGGATGTTTGAGGTCCATACTGTTAAGGAAGAGGAAGGGGGAGCATCGGATACAGAACAGGGGGGGGGAGCGGTAGGGTAAGATGTGGAAGAGGAGGAAGAGGTAGGGAGAGCTGTTGAAGGTGTGTCAGAGATTACAGAATAGATCGGAGAAAGGGAAGGATGGGGCAGACAAAAGGTTTGATGGTGATTGGGTGAGGCGCAGTGAGGTGTTATTTGACGAGGGGGAAGAGCGAGGCAGAAGGTTGAGGGAGATGAAGGTGAAAGTTGGGAGGGGGAAGAAGTGGGGAGGACGCTTTGAGGGGGAGGGGTGAGAGGGGAGTCTAGGAGGGGAGGAGCGAGGGAGAGTCTCGGAGGGGAGGGGTGTGGGGGGAGATTTGAAAAGAATGGGTGATTGGGAAGATTTGGAGGGGAGGGGCAAGGGGGAAGATTTGAAAGAGATGGGTGATGGGGATGATTTGGAGGGGATTGGCAAGGGGGTAGATTTAGAGGGGAGGGGTGATGGGAAATGGGATTTTGGGGTGATGGGATTTTGAAAAATGTACGATTAATGGGAAACGAACATTTATTGCAAAATGAGTTTCTTGAGACATTCGAGTCAAAAATACGTTTGAGGACGCTGGAGGGAGGATGGAGTGCTGGAGAGTTTAGGGAATGAATGAAAGATGCACTATAAGAGATGGAATTTTTTTTTGGAATGAATGGATTTGGTGAGCAAGTCGAAAGCATCCTTTTATAGAAGAAGAAGAAAAAGCTGTTATAGAATATGACAGAATACAGGTCTTCAGGGTTCAGATGAGACATTTTTTAACAACGTGATCACAAACAGCGTGGTCGAAGAATGAACGAACGAACAACTAAGAACGAATAAACGAATAAAAACGGAAGGAAATGTTTTTGGGGTTTTTTTTTTTTTTTTTTTTTGAGATTTTAAAACAAGGAAGTATGGGATGAAAAGACCGTGAAAACAAAGACCGGAAAAAAATTTCAGCGTGATCGGAGAACCGCTGAGACAAAAACAAAGCCTAAAGCCAAGGTTGGACACAGTAGCCTAGTACTACACTTAGGCCTCAGAATACACGATGAGAAAGACCGACGATTCTCTACACAGGTACAAAAACCAACGCCAAGAATACTATTAAAGACACCCCAATAGGTACATACAAGACCAGTTTCGACAAAAACACAATTGTGAAAAGTTACTTAACTTCGAAAGCGAGCGTGCATGGACAGCTTTGAAGAGACGAGACCTCCAATCTTGGCAATGCGCAGATCAACGTTACACTACCCGGGGTCTTTCCCTGCCAATCCATTGGCCAACTTACACTATGGGTTCTAAAACCCAATTCCCATTGACCAAACTGTGGTGCTTCTCAATTTGGGGTCTCACTCCCCCGATTCATCTCCCGGTGCCCTTGCACAATTTCTGGGCTGTGACGTGTAGCTCTCCCAGCAGGTCTACCCACCTGCACACCTCCACCACTGCAGTTGCCACCCGAGCTTACCTAGCTCCTCACCCTAACCTAACTAACTGGGGAAGGCCCCTCCTGGCTCTGTCACCCCACTCGGTGCCCTCTGGCACTGGGCTACCTGGGTCCGTCCTCCGGATCCTTGGGCCCCATCCACAACTACCGGCTCCCAGAGCCCACCTGCGGCCTCACCTGGCCGACATCCTCACAGTGGTGGAGTGCCCAAACCAAATACACACACTAACAGGCTACACGCCCAGCCATTTCCACAACACTAATGCACCCATCCAAACATCATTCTTCCACCCGCACCACAGATGCCAATATCCAACCACAATTTACCTATACCCTCTACCTAACACTTACACTACCCGCCCCGGGTATTCGTGATGGGGGTCCACTCTTCCCCCATTCACACCTTCGCACCACCCACTCCACTCCACAGTTTCCACCATACTCACTCCACGACCATCCATTCCATACTCCAGATATTCCACACTACCATGTATTCCATACACCTGTTCCTCATACCTGTTGTTGCACACCTGTGCACTCACACCTGGTGCCACCTGCACCCTCCTCCTCTTCCTGGACCAGTTGGTCAACACAACACACATCACCACTACTCCCTTCACTCTTCCCCCATTCACACCTTCGCACCATCCACTCCACTCCGTACCACTTACTCAAACTCTCTCCACACCACTCATTCTCTGCTCCATATATTCCACACACCTGTACTTGCACACCTGTGCTCTCACACCTGGTGCCACCTGCACCCTTCTCTCCCCCAAGTGCATTTGCGCTGATCCACAACACTCACTACTCATACACTGCTCCATACACCTGTTCAGTTGCACACCTGTGCAATCACACCTGTTCAATCACACCTGTTCCTCACACACTGCTCAATACACTTGAATACACCTCCAACATTCACACGACATCATCTCATCTAACTGCTCCCCTCTGAAACTTGTGCTTCCCAGTCGCCCCTTTAAACTATTGCGCTCCCTCGTCATTATCATCCACACTAATCTACCTGCGTCCCCACTACAGGTGTCCTTGTCACTAACTAACCTTAACGTTACCTAATGTCATCTTCTAGGTCCCTACACATTATCCAAACCCTCCCTCGGCGAGCTTACACTGCCATAAACCCCATAAGCTAGTGCTCCTTTGCCCCCCCCCCCTTCTGTGAGGGATGACAGAGTTGCCATCCCTCCACAGCGGGGGCGTTCCACTACCATCCCCCCAGTCCTCTGACGCTACGAGCCCCCGTCGCAAGAGGTACTGGGTCCTGCCTCGGCATCTAGAGCCGAGGCGATCCATGAGGGCGCCTGCTTGCCAGCATAAGGTCTTATCCGGTCGGCATGGACGATCCGAGGGGGGGCCCGTGGCCACATTTTGATCTTAATGACCACGTCACAGATTTGCGACAGGACGACTCCCGGGCCTTGCCAGGGGGAGGTGAGTTTTGGGCACCTGCCCTTCCGCCTCCGGGGATTAAAGAACCAAATCTTCGTCCCCGGAGCGTATTGACTCCCCTGGCTCCGGTCGTCGTACCTGCGCTTCATCTTGGCCCCCGCCAGATGGAGCTGGCGGCAGGCGAAGGCATGGACCCGCTCCATGCCTTCCTCCAAGTGACGTGCGTAACCCTCCCTCGGCGGTGTATCCGTGGTGTCTGGCACGGGACCGCATAGCAAGTCGGCGGGAGCCCGTAACTCCCACCCATACATAAGCAACGCTGGACTGCATGCGGTGGCCCCGTGCTGGCTAGTTCGGTAGGCCATCAACAGGTACGGGAGATGTTCGTCCCAGTCATCCTGACGGGTGGTGGTGAACAATGCCAGTTGTTGGATCAATGTTCGATTGAACCTTTCCACCATCCCGTCAGGTTGTGGCCGCAAGGGCGTGGTTCTGGTTTTCCGAATTGACAGAAGTCTGCACACATCTTTTAATAATTGACTCTCAAAATTTCGTCCCTGATCGGTGTGCAGCTCCTGTGGAATCCCGTGCCGACATACAAATCCTTCTACGAAGGCCTGCGCCACAACCCCGGCTTCTTGGTTGGGGAGGGCGTAGGCCTCCGGCCACTTGGTGAAATAGTCCATTACAACGAGGATATACTTATTACCTTGGCGGGTGCGGGGCAGCGGTCCTAGAATATCCATAGCCACCCGCTCAAGGGGGGCCCCCACCTGATGTAATTTAAGGGGGGCCCTCATCCTCCGTGCTGGTCCCTTTTTGGCAGAACAGGCGTCGCATCTCCGACACCAGTCCTGTATGTCGCGCCCCATATTCACCCAATAGAACCTCCGGCGGACCCGAGATATTGTCTTTGTCCTGCCCAAATGACCGCCGGAGCGGGTACCATGTACCTGTTGTAAGATGACGTTCTTGAATTTTGTCTGGGACTATCACCAGCCAGGAAGTTCTATCAGAGGGAACCTCCACCCACTTGCGATATAAGATGTTGCCTTTCAACTCCAGGGTCTGCCACTGAGCCCAATACGCCTTTGTTTGCGCCCCGAGGGGGGTGACCTCTTCCCCCTTTGGTCTTTGCCCCAATTTGACCCAATTGAACACCGGCCCCAGGACAGGATCCTCCTGCTGGGCCGTGCTCCAAGCCAAATCTCCAAATTCCTCGTCCGCGGTTAGTGGCAAAATTGGCCCTCTTACCCGGGTTGCCCGGACGACGAGAATCGGGGCAGAATCGCCCAATTGCTCCCTCTCCTCGTGTATCGCACAAAATTTGCAGTTTTCCCCCAGACAAGGACGCCGAGAGAGTGCGTCCGCATTACCATGGGCCTTCCCGGCCCTGTGGGTCACATTGAAATCGTACTGCTGCAACTTTTCCAACCACCTTGCAATTTGGCCCTCCGGTTCCTTGAACCGAAGGAGCCATTGCAGGGAGGAATGGTCAGTTCGAACCGAAAATTTCCGCCCGTACAGGTACGGGTGGAAATGGTTCATGGCAGCCAGCATAGCCAATAACTCTTTGCGAGTGACACAATAATTTCGCTCGGGCCTACTTAAGGCCCGACTATAGTAACCAATCACTGTCTCCACGCCCTCCTGTGTCTGAGACAAAACTGCGCCCAATCCTTCCTGGCTCGCATCCGTGTCCAGGGTAAATGCCCCGTTGCTAGTGGGGTAAGCTAGAAGGGGTGCGGATGTTAAACACCCCTTCAATTTTTGGAAGGCCTCGTGGCACTCCCGCGTCCAATTAAATCGCGTCCCCTTCTCCGTAAGCCGGTGGAGGGGACGGGCCAACTCCGCAAATTTCGCCACAAAGCGCCGGTAGTAGGAGCAGAGTCCTAAGAATCCCCGCACCTCTTTGATGGTACTTGGTGCGGGCCACTCCTCTACCGCTTTAATTTTGTCTGGGTCCGTCTTTACCCCCTCGCAGCCGATCACGTGACCTAGATAGGCCACCCCTCTTGCAAACAAAGTGCACTTACTCGGGTTCAGCTTTAACCCTGCCTGTCTGAGGCACCCGAACACCTGGTCCAAATTAGCTAACGCCTGGGTGAAGGTCTTGGCATGTACCAGGACGTCATCCAGGTATACCAGGCATGATTGCCATGGCATGCCGCCTAGCACATGCTCCATTAATCTCTCAAAGGTGGCGGGGGCGTTACACAAACCAAACGGCATCACAGTGAACTGATACAGCCCCTTACCTGTGGAAAATGCCGTTTTCTCCTTCCCTGTCCGATCCATCTCCACCTGCCAATACCCACTCTTGAGGTCCAAAGTTGTGAACCAATTTGAGCCCGCAACGGCATCGAGGGTATCATCAATCCTTGGCAGGGGATATGAGTCCTTGAGTGTCACGTTGTTTAGCTGGCGATAGTCCACGCAGAACCGCGTGGTCCCATCTTTCTTTTTGACCAGCACAACAGGTGACATCCAAGGACTTCCCGAGGGCTCGATCACGCCTGCGTCGAGCATCTTTTCAACCTGCTCGTCAGCTTCTACCCTCTTGCTCCAAGGGAGCCGTCGGGCGGCCTGACGAATAGGCCGGGCCTCACCGGTGTGGATCTGATGTTTCACCAGGCCCGTACGTCCAATATCCTCGGTGGACAAGGAGAAGAGGTCCAAATGGGACCCAACCAGTTTGTGTAAGGCCTCCCTCTGGGTACCTCCCAACTCTATGCTACTCCGATTTACCATCTCGCAAATGGGATCGGGCCAATTCCTAGGACTTATTGAAGGCTCCCCCTGGGGCCGGCTCGGCTGGATGTTCTCGCCCCTCACTGACGCGACTTCTCTAACTGGGGTGCAGCCAGCTATCTTCGTGCCCCTTACCACAGTGCGTGGTTCTGTGCTAATATTAATTACTCGGACGGCCACTACCGGCCCGTCCGTTTTTACAAGGGTGCGGCCCACGATTAAACCAGGTATGGATCGCGCTACCACCGGTTCGACCAGGCCGCAGGATTCCTGCCATGTCGGGCGGGCTGACCATCGGGCCGGCGCTATGGCCTCGGCCCCCGGAGGGATGGTCACGGCCTCAGGAGCCTCCAGCTCCACCCTCTCGGCCGTGCTCACCCCCTCCAATGGTAGCTCTTCCACCCCCCATTGCAGGATCCCACGGCCCAAGTCGATTTTACAACCGCCGGCAGTCAACAAATCCAACCCTATTAAGCACGGGTCGCACACCTCCGCCACCCAAACCTCTATCTCTTGCTTTACCGATCCCAACTTGAGGGTCACAAAACCACGCCCTATGATCGGAGCCGTTGCCCCGGTAGCCAGCTGCAAGCTATGATTTTCCAGACGCTGGATTTTACCCCAGCCGTCTGCACTTGAATTAAGGACCACGGGGCTGATGATCGTGTCGCTGGCTCCCGTGTCCACCACGGCGTCTACCCCCACGCCGGCAATTTTGCACCGAATTGTCAAACTACCCGTTCCAATTTGGCCACAATGGATGACCTGTCGCGTCAACGAGGGCTTCTCTCCATCCCCTACTGCCGAACACCGCCCTGCATGCCCGGCACGTTCTAGTTTCCCGGGCCCTGGCGGGGGGGGGGGGGGTGTCTGAGGTCGGCTAGGCCGATCGATACGGGGTGGAGTTGAGGGCATCGGTTGGCGGGGAACGTCCCGGCGCGGAGCTCGACACTCCCACGCACGGTGACCCATCCGAGCACAATTATAGCACCTCACCTGGTAAGGTGCTTGCCTCCGGTATTCCAAATTCCCCCCCCCTGTATGTCCGAATTGGGGTACTCTGTCGGGGACTACCGGGGTCCACCACTGGAGCCGCCTGCCATGGTCCAGGTCCCGCTAGACGCCGATCCACTAGCCTCCGAACCATGCTCTCCAGGTCAGGGCCCCCGTCGGGGGCGGGCCCCCTTAGGGGGCCGCCCCCCATCTCGGGCCCCACCTGACGCACCGCCACTGCATGGCGCTCGCCTCCCCGGGCCAGGGGCCTCGCTGCTTCCCAATGGGCTGCAGCGTCGGCCGCCTGACTCATGGTCTGCGGGCGCCACATGGCGAGCTGTTGTCGGAGCTCCAGATCTGGAAGGGCCTGAATGAAGTGATCCAGCGCCAGGCTTTCCTGGGAACTCGCTGCCATGTCTGCGTGTGCAATCCCTACCACGCGGCGAATATCGTGAGCAATTTCCCCGATGGTCTCCTGGGGCTTGCGTTTACGCTGCGCGAGTTGAGCTTTAACAAGCTCGCTTTGCTGCTCGATACCGAAACGGTTAATTAAAGCCGCACGGAGAGCTGGCAGGGTGAGAGCACCCGGTGGTAAAGCTGTCAGCACCTCCGCCGCCGCACCGCGCAGTGCCCCTACCAGGTGTACTCCACCTTCGTCCGGATTCCAACCGTTGCCTTTACACACGTACTCAAACTGTGCCAGGTATGCCCTCAAATCACTCTTGCCGTCATACGGCGCGAGTGGGACTTTGTGGGCGCCCGAAGGTCGGACCCCGCACGTCACTCCCTGCGGGATCAACGCGGGACCAAACCGCTCGGGCTCCCACAGTACGCTATTCCCGGGGGGCTCCCGCGCGTCCCCGTCCCTCCAAACACTACCCCCCGTGGTGTCAATGCCTGGGTCGCCCTGCCGCAACCCGCTACCCACTCCATACCCGCACACCCTTGCTCACCAGCACCCCCCTCACTCCCCATAGCCAGACCTCCTTGCACACCTCCTCTTTCCATGTACTCCGGACCAGTCATACATCTCACCATTGGTCCCTCACGAACACCCGGGTCTACACCACCCCCCAAGCCGACTGAATCTCCCCTCACACCATATGCATTTCCGCGTATATCGTCACTCACCTCGGTACCTCGTCGTCGCACCTCCTCTGCCACCTGCAAACTCTTTATTTGGTTCATGAGCACATAATCATGATTTGAACACAGACCTTGCACATACTCCATCACTTCCTCCCTTATCTCCTTTTTAGTTTCCCTCCGTCTCTTCTTAATTTCACTCACCCCTTCTTCCACCTCCTCTAATTTTTCCTTTACCTCCTTCATCTCCCTGTGCGCCCCCTCTATCTCTTCCTCTAACGCCACTTTAACCGTTTCTATGTGCGTCCTCACCTCTCGGTCCTTCGTCTCCATTACTTCTGTCACCTCCTCCAACTTCTTCGTCAACCCCTCATGTACCATCTGACATTCCTTTTGTGTCGCTATTAATTCGTTCTTAATGTCTTTTTGTGTCGCTTTTAACCCCCCGATTATTGCCGTGTTCTTTTCCACCTGGTCCACTAGTTCCTTTTGTCCCACTGTCAGCTGTTCTACTCCCTTCGTCAGACCCTCTATTCCCCCCTGTGACCTAGCCGTATTATTCCTCACCTCTTTCTCTATATGCTTTTCACCTCGCTTTACCTCCTCGCGTACCCCCGAGACCTCCTCACTTACACCTCGTCGTATCTCCTCTTTCATCTCCTCCCTCTCTTTTGTAGATGCCACCCTCATCTGTCCCAATTCATCCCTCTGAGCATCCAGTTTGGTTTCTACCCCGATTCTCACCTCCTCTATCTGGTTCCCCATCTGTTCGATTTCCCGCGCGGATTGCTCCCCTATTTCCCGCAATTTGTCTTCCATCCTATTTTCTAACCCCATTAACCCATTTTTCACCCCCTCTAACTGATTCTCCTGGGCAGCCATTCTATTTTCCACCCCCGTTAACCCATTCTTTACCTCTTTTATCCCGTTGTCGAACCCCTCAAATTTATCTTCTAGCCGTTCCCCCATTTCTCCCATTTTGCCCCCCATTTCGCCCCCCAATCGCTCACTATCAGCCCTCACTTCATCCCTCATTCGCTCACTATCAGCCCTCACTTCGTCCCTCATTCGCTCACTATCAGCCCTCACTTCGTCCCTCATTCGCTCACTATCAGCCCTCGCTTCGTCCCTCATTGCATCCATTTTTGCCATCAATTGTAGGAAAAAAAGGTTCGAATCCACCAGTGGCGCTGCTACGGTCGCGGGCGCGGCAAAATTTGGTGCCGCTACACCCACGTGCGCGAGGACGCCATCTTGCGCGCCCGAAACCTCGTGCGCGAGAGCGACATTTTGCGGGTCTGATACCCCCTCAACCACATCGCCAATGTTCTCCTCCTCCCTTTCCTCCACATACATTTCCCCGAGGTCCTGGGTCGATTCCACCCCGTTTATCTCTATCTCTCCCACCGGCATCCCGTTGCCTTGACCAGCCATGGCGCGATTTCAAAATTCGGGTTTTCCTTTAAAAACAAAACAATTTCCAGCTGCTTGTAATTTTGAGCGCGTTAAGCGCGCTTCAGGCCTCGTATCTCACTCACTGACACCAATTGTTACGGACCGCGGATTAGATGTTATTTTGACCGAGCAGTGGTGTAACCGCGGCCGAACAGTTATTCCCCTAACTAAAACCCGATTTACCCCAAACTTTGGCCGGATCGCGCTACCGCTATTCAATCGGGAAAACTCTAAAGCGACCGAATGCAAAGAGGAAGAAGACGTACAGAAGAGTAACTGGGTTTATTCTTTACACACATATAAGCAAGAAGAAAGCAGTCACGTTTATTTACAGGGACATGAGACGCAGGTGACACAGTGAAATCTTTAGCTTATACAGACTTATTGTTACTACCCAGGACAGCACGAACAGAACAAACTCACGTACGCAAATGGATGGAAATTGCAGGCAGGAATGACAGGAGGTGGGTGGCTGGAGGAAGGCACGGAGCTGGCTGGAGTTTGATCCCGCACGGGACGTCGGGCTGGACCTCGACGGCCGCCGATGCCACCGATCCTGTCGTGTGCGCGGGGTAGCGGGTCGGAGCTGCTTGGTGGAGCCAAGCCAACGCTGCTGGTGGGGGGTCTGGCGTGACGGGTTCTCTCTCCCTCTCTCACTAACTCCAGGACTCTTTCTCTCTTGCTTAGTCCAACTCTTCCTCACCACCGACAACTCAACGCAACCCCTCCACTCTACGCAAACACTGACCACCACTGACGACCAACCCAGCTCTGACCAAAAAAACCACACACTCCACTCTTGTCGTAGCTCATCCCGTAAAAGCTCATCTGCCTTTTTGGAACGCCCCAGCTGCGGGTTATATAGGCCCTGCCCCTCAACCTTCGCGAACCTCCTGGATGTTTCTCTCCACACCCTCTCCAAGTCCAACCCCTTGTTCATGGTTGGTTGAGTGGGGCTGACTCACTCCTCCCCTCTATGACGAGGTGGGGACCCGCCTTTCTTCCCCAACCCTGCCTCGTGGCCAATGGCGGCAATTGTTGGTTGGCAATGCGAATGGCAATTGACGAAAGGGGAAATGGAGGTTTTTGGGAATGGGAATGAAGGGAATCTATCTTTTTCACTTGGTGCAATGGAGTATTTAAGTTAATGGGAGACACAGCCTTACTCTAAGACACATAATAAGATATAAGCTACTGAACAAGGGTATTCTATGATTAGCTGACGTGTATGCTTTTGGACTAATTACCGAGACGCCCTTTTTACCTTTATACAACTCTGGAGGCAGGAGGGGCCATATCCAACAATGTTCATCACCATCTCCAATATAATACAACACAATCAAAAAAAAATGCAATCCTCATATCCGCAACAATATATATACAAACAAACACATACATTATATTGTTGCGGATATGGGATTTGCATCCATCCATATCCGCTTGTAAATATTCCCCTATTTCCTCAATACTTCCCAACTATCCCCAATCCCCCATTCCCTAGTCCCATTTTCTGTAAACAACACTCTGTAGACCCGACCTCCCCCTACTTCCCCCATTAAATGTCGCAGCCAGGTTCACCGCATCTCATGTAAGACAACTATAGGACATCTTGCTAGTTATTCTTAGTCTATGTCAGTTAAGGACTCGTTTCCATTAATTCTGACTCTTCGTTGCACCAGAATGTGATTGTATGGCACCGTTAGGAAGTTTAGGACCTCCCAATACCTCCCCGCAGCTCTTCCTCACGGTTCAGCAACAACAACACCAACAACAACAGCAGCGGCGGGTGCGGGGAGTGCGCGTCCTCACTCCGGCTTGGTTGGTAGGGGGTGTTGGGAGGGCACCAGGCCTTTCCAACGAGCCGCCATCGAACATGTGCTCGACGGGGTTACCAACTAGGGGCTCCCCGTCAGCTCCTCGTCAAGGGCGGAGCCCGGTAACCCCCGCACCCAATGGAAGCGGCGGACCGGTCCCATCTGGGGCGGAGCCAACCAGCCGAGGGCGTGTCACTCCCCGCTGAGCATGCGCAGGAAGAGGGAGGTGACGTCAGATGCGCGCTGAGCTTGGAGAAAGAAAGACGCCACCTCCGAGCGCTGTGAGGCCTCCCTGCATCTTTTGGACCGTGCTTGATCTTGTCCCCGAGCCAAGGTGCAC
The DNA here is from genome assembly GCF_964187855.1 of Myxine glutinosa. Classification (NCBI taxonomy): domain Eukaryota; kingdom Metazoa; phylum Chordata; class Myxini; order Myxiniformes; family Myxinidae; genus Myxine; species Myxine glutinosa. Next base: position 115,168,566 of record NC_136268.1, on the reverse strand, counting down.
CTTGTGCTATCGACTACCTGTCCCTTCCTGCCATCAATCCCTGTGTAAGTCAGCCTTGTCCCGTTTGTCTGTGGTCTGTCGGGGATAAAATAAGATTGTATTTAAGTGCCTATCTCTTCTGTGTCTTTTACCTCACTCTACCTTGTAATCTACCCCTTTTCTCCACCACTAATTATACCCTCCTCCGGAGGTCTTGAGAACTGTACCCCTGGCATCGTTTCATTTATCCCAGTCGTTGTGTCCTTTCCATCATTGATTTAGCGTAGCGCGATTTGGCCAACGTCTGGGTGAATCGGGTGAGTTGGGGAAGAATCGGGGGAACTGTTAGGTCGCGGTGGACCATCCGCTCGGCCCATCATAACATCTAAACCGCGATCCATAACAATTGGTGTCGAGGAGTGAGATACGAGGCCCGAAGCGCGCTTAACGCGCTCAAAATTACAAGCAGTTGGAAATTGTTTTGTTTTACAAAAAAAACCCGAATTTTGAAAGTCGCGCTATGGCAGATCAAGACGGCTGGGTTCCGGTAGAGGAGAGTGAGGCAGGGTCGATCCAGGACCAAATTGAGGGACAAGAGGAGAGCGAAGCAGTGAGGGCGGCAGGTTCGCAAAATGGCATCCTCGCGCATGAGGCTTCAGGCGCGCAAAATGGCGTCCTCGCGCACGTGGGTGTAGCGGCACCAAATTTTGCCGCGCCCGTGACCGTAGCAGCGGCCGCAGCCACCAATGAACTGGGGCCTATTCATGCAGCAGATGCAGGCCTTCATGGTCAACGCGGATGAGGAGAGGGAAGAGAACAGGGGGATGAGAAACCAAATTTTAAGAATGGGGAACTGGATGGATGCTCAGAGTGAGCAATTGGGGGTAATGAGGGACGAAGCGAGGGGTACCGGTGAGGGATTAGACAAGAAATTAGAGGGGTTAGACAATGGGATAGAAGGGGTGAAACATGGGTTAATGGGGGTAGAAAACAGAATGGCCGCTCAAGAGAATCAAATGGAAGGGATGCAAAAGGGGTTAGAGATGTTAGAAAACAGTATGGAAGGCAAATTGAGGGACATGAGGGACCAAGCAGAAAGGGAAGTTAAAAAAATGGGGCAGCAGATAGAGGGGGTCAGAATGGGGGTAGAAACTAAATTGGATGCTCACAGGGAGGAAATGGAGCAGATGAGGGTGGCATCTGGGCAGGAGATGCAAGTGATGGGAGAGGAGATCAGAAGAGGTGTGAGTGAGGAGGTCGGAGGAGTGCGCGAGGAGGTGAGGCACTGTAAGGAGCGCATGGAGAAGGAGGTGAGAAAGGGGACTGTAAAATTGCAAGGTGGTATAGAGGAGTTGACGCTGGGAGTAGAACAACTGACAGTGGGACAAAAGGAGTTGGGGGACCAGGTAAAGAAGAACACAGCAGTAATAGAGGGTTTAAAATCGACACAGAAGGAGATGAAAAAGGACGTAGGGGTAATTAAAAAAGAGTGTCAGACGGTACATGAGGACCTGACGAGGAAAATGAACAAGGTGGTAGAGGTGATGGAGGTTAAAGAGCGGGAGGTGCGGGAGCACATAGAAAAAAATAAGGTGGAGTTAGAGGAAGAACTTAAGGGGGCGCACGAGGAGATGAAGGAGGTGAAGCAGAAATTAGAAGAAGTGGAAGAAGGGGTGAGCGAAATTAAGAAGCGACGGAGAGAGGATAAGAAAGAGATAAAGGAGGAAGTAAAAGAATTGGTCCAAAGTCTGTGTTCGGATCGTGATGATGTGCTCATTAACCGGATGAGGGATTCGCAGGTGATGGAGGAGAAGCGAAGAGAAAGAGGACCCGGTGTAAGTGGTGACCAATATGGTCGTGCGTATGATGCGCCAGGTGATTTAATAAGCTTGGGGGTCGAGATAGACCCGGATGTTCGTGAGAGGCCAAGAGTGAGGTGTATGGCTGGTCCGGAGGGTATGGAACGAGGGTGCGAACGAGAGGGTCCGGTGATGGGAGAGGTGCGAGGTGTGAGTGAGCAAGGTTGTGGTGGTATGGAATGGGTAGCGGGTTGCGGAAGTGTGACCCATGCATCGACACCAACAGGGGTAGTTTTTAGAGCGACAGGGGAGGCACGGGAGCCCCTTGGGGGTAATGTACTGTGGGGGCCCGGCCGGTTCGGCCCCGCGCTGACCCCGCAAGGGGCGACGCACAGGGTCCGGCAGGTGGGCAACGACTCACATACGAGGTGGTCCCACAAGGTCCCACTCGCGCCGTATGACGGTGGGTAAGGGTGGCATCTCTGCCACCCTTCCCATGGTGGGGCAGATGCGCTATAGATTATGGGGTGTATGGCAGTGAAAACTAGCCCGGGTGGGTTAGGATATTGTGTGTAGGGATCTAGCGAAGATGACATTAGGTAACATTAAGGTTTAGATAGTGACTGATACCTGTAGAGGGGACGTAGTAGCTTAGTGTTTGATAATGACGTGGGAGCGCTGAGTGTAAGGGAAGACGGAGGAGCGCGAGTTTTAGAAGGGAGTAGACAGAGTAGATGATGCAGTGTGAATGGAAGTGTTGGTGAGCAGCTTCAAATGAGGCATCGGTGAGGCAATGCTCCGAGGTGTGTGTGAGTGTACAAGTGATGAATGAGAGAGCATTGCGGATGAGTGTCATGGTGAGTAGTGAGTGTTGTGGATCAGCGTGAATGCGCTTGGGGGAGAGAAGGGTGCAGGCGGCACCAAGTATGAGAGCACAGGTGTGCAAGTGCAGGTGTGTGGAATACATGGAGTATTGGAATGAGTGGTGTGGAGAGAGTTGGAGTAAGTGGTACGGAGTGGTGTGCATGGTGCGAAGGTGTGGATGGGGGAAGAGTGGACCCCTTTTCACGAGTACCCGGGGAGGGTAGTTTAAAGAATAGTTAGAAGGTATAGGTAAATTGTGGTTGGATATTGGCATTTGTGGTGCGGATGCAGAATGGTATTGTGGATGGGTGCATTGGTGTGGTGAAATTGGCTGGTCGTGTGGCCTGTTAGTATGAGTGTGAATGGTTGGGCACTCCGCCACTGTTCGATGTCGGCCAGGTGAGGCCGCAGGTGGGCTCTGGGAGCCGTTAGTGTCAGTGGGTGCCTGAGGATCCCGGGTGTGGATCGGGCAGCCCGTGCCAGAGAGGGCACTGAGGGGGTGAGAGTGCGAGAGGGCCTTCCCCAGTTAGTTGGGTTAGGGTGAGGAGCAGGTGAGCTCGGTAGGCAACAACAGTGGTGGAGGTGTGCAGGTGGGCGGACCAGCTGGGAGCGTCACACGACCCAGCCACCGAAATTGTGCGGGGGCACCGAGTGATGAATCGGGGGAGTGAGACCCCAACTTGAGAAGCACCACAGTTTGGTCAATGGGAATTGGTTTTTAGAACCCATAGTGTAAGTTGGCCAATGGATTGGCAGGGAAAGACCCCGGGTAATGTAAAGTTGTTAACGTCATTTAGGAAATAGTTAGGATTGATGAACCTGTCGCACCATACGCAGCCACTTACCTGAGGTGATGATGATGACTCCACACCTGTGTTCCTTTGTTCTGTGTTGCAGGAAAGGAGAATTGCTGTGTGGATTTGTGAGACGCATCACGACGTGGATGAGACATTGGGGTGATTCCATCTCTCCCTCCTTAGGAGGGACTGATGATGAATTGGTGATGGCAAATTTTGATGTTGAGTTGGAGATGGCAAATTTTGATGAGAGTTGGAAATGGCAAATTTGATTGGTTAGGAGGGAGAGAAGACGAATTTGGTTTATGGGAGGAACGGGGAAGACAGTAGGGACGTTTGTTGATGTGTAAAGTAGATGTTTATGGGTAGTGTTGTGTTTTGTGGATACAGTAAGGGGTAAGGGAGGGGCAATGTAGGTTACCTGGTGGGGGGGGGGGCGTACGGTAGGAACGTACCTGTCTCACCTGGTTCCCATGTGCCCCCAGTGTGCATTACCTTATATTGCATGCACTTTTGCGCCCTTACCACCTTACTCACTTGTCTTCTTTTGTCTCCCACCTCCGAGGATCTGGCTTTGGGGCAGAGAGAGAGAGGAGAGAGAGGTGCTGGCTCCGCAGTTGTGGGCCTGTACTTCCGCTGCTTGCTGCCTGGATCGATACACCATATGGACCGCAATTTTTGTGGCCGCCCACAATGGACCGCAGTTCTTTTGCGGTCAAGCACCACCCGTGGATGGACCGCTGGGTCAACGTGGCACCTATGCCATACAGGTGAACCACTTTTAGTTGGCCCCCTGACGGCCACAATTTAGAAATGGACGCGGTTGGCGCCTTTCTTTATTTCTAAAGAAGCCAGAAGGCCAAGTGCACTCCATGAAGGCAAGACCAGCGGCAGAACATCGGCCGGCTGCGACACCACCGGTGACCATGGACACTTGATTGTGTTTTTTTTTATTGAACACTTTATTGGTGCACTGGATGGTGCTGACTGTGCGTATGGGGTGGTGCTTTTGGTGCTTGGACGGGGTGCTCTGCACATTATTAAAGGCCGTAGGGCCACAGGGCACTCGTGGGTTGGTGTATCGATGCTGGCATGCGTGCTCTCCCTATGCATAACATCTGCATGTGTTCCTCAAAGAACAGGTCCTGGATCGTAGTGTAAATATCAGTGTAGTCTTGTATAAATGATGCTCCCTACCGGCTGTATGTTTAGTTTGAGGATGCTTTCCGCGATTCGATTATCCTGTGGGTGTGTTTCTGTTAGGAGAAGGGTGCAACGTCGCAGGGGGACATATTTACTCATTTGTGAACATCTGTAAAACTGTCGCACTCAGGGTTGAGTTAATAGTAGAGGGAACGACATCTGAGTGCCACACTAAAGTAGGTAAAAAAATTTATCGGGTCGGGCCGCCCCGAGGTAGAGAAGGGTGCAATGTTGCGGATATGGGATTTGCATCCATCCATATCCGCTTGTAAATATTCCCCTATTTCCTCAATACTTCCCAACTATCCCCAATCCCCCATTCCCTAGTCCCATTTTCTGTAAACAACACTCTGTAGACCCGACCTCCCCCTATTTCCCCCATTAAATGTCGCACCCAGGTTCACCGCATCTCATGTAAGACAACTATAGGACATCTTGCTAGTTATTCTTAGTCTATGTCAGTTAAGGACTCGTTTCCATTAATTCTGACTCTTCGTTGCACCAGAATGTGATTGTATGGCACCGTTAGGAAGTTTAGGACCTCCCAATACCTCCCCGCAGCTCTTCCTCACGGTTCAGCAACAACAACACCAACAACAACAGCAGCGGCGGGCGCGGGGAGTGCGCGTCCTCACTCCGGCTTGGTTGGTAGGGGGTGTTGGGAGGGCACCAGGCCTTTCCAACGAGCCGCCATCGAACATGTGCTCGACGGGGTTACCAACTAGGGGCTCCCCGTCAGCTCCTCGTCAAGGGCGGAGCACGGTAACCCCCGCACCCAATGGAAGCGGCGGACCGGTCCCATCTGGGGCGGAGCCAACCAGCCGAGGGCGTGTCACTCCCCGCTGAGCATGCGCAGGAAGAGGGAGGTGACGTCAAATGCGCGCTGAGCTTGGAGAAAGAAAGACGCCACCTCCGAGTGCTGTGAGGCCTCCCTGCATCTTTTGGACCGTGCTTGATCCTGTCCCCAAGCCAAGGTGCACCTTGTGCTATCGACTACCTGTCCCTTCCTGCCATCAATCCCTGTGTAAGTCAGCCTTGTCCCGTTTGTCTGTGGTCTGTCGGGGATAAAATAAGATTGTATTTAAGTGCCTATCTCTTCTGTGTCTTTTACCTCACTCTACCTTGTAATCTACCCCTTTTCTCCACCACTAATTATACCCTCCTCCGGAGGTCTTGAGAACTGTACCCCTGGCGTCGTTTCATTTATCCCAGTCGTTGTGTCCTTTCCATCATTGATTTAGCGTAGCGCGATTTGGCCAACGTCTGGGTGAATCGGGTGAGTTGGGGAAGAATCGGGGGAACTGTTAGGTCGCGGTGGACCATCCGCTCGGCCCATCATAACATCTAAACCGCGATCCGTAACAATATATACACACACACACATTATATATACACACACATACATTATATGCATACACACATACATTATATACATACACACATACATTATATACATACACTATACATTATACACACACACACATACATTATACACACACACACACACATACATTATATACATACACAGTACACACACATACATTATATACACACACACACACATACATTATATACACACACACACACATACATTACATACATACACACACATACATTACATACATACACACACATACATTATACACACACACATACATTATACACACACACATACATTATACACATACACTTACATTATACACACACACATACATTATATACAGTACACACATACATTATATACAGTACACACATTCATTATACACACACACACATACATTATACACACACACACACACATACATTATACACACACACATACATTATACACGCACACACACACACACACACACACACACACACACACACACACACATACATTATATACATACGTCATACACACATACATTATGTACACACACATACATTACATACATACACACACATACATTATATACACACACATACATGCATTTCCAAACACAAACATTATACACACACATACATTATACACACACATACATTATACACACACATACAGTACATTATACACACACATACATTATACACGCACTCATACATTATACACACACATACATTATACACACACACATACATTATACACACATACATTATACACACACACATACATCATATACACACACATACATGCATTTCCAAACACAAACATTATACACAAACATACATTACACACACACATACATTATATACCCACATACATTGTACACACACACATACATTATACACACACAAACATTATACACACACAAATATTATACACACACATACATTATACACACACACACACATACATTATACACACACATACATTATACAGACACATACATTATATACAGTACACGCATACATTATACACACACCCACACACCCACACACACGCACACACATTATAGACACACATACATTATACACACACACATACATTATATGAATGATGAATGATCGTTTTAAGGCCATTTTCCCCGCTAACGCGGGGGTTAGCCTTGCGGGTCCCATGACAATCATGGTTCCCTGTTTGAGGCAATGTTTTTATGGCCGGATGCCCTTCCTGGCACCAACCCTTGGTCACGCTCTTACGGTGCGCAGTGATACGGTGTACCTATTGTTACGGATTTATGTGAATTACTATTCAGGTCTTTGCTTATTAATGTGTAGTCGATTAAAGGTTGTTGTGATGAAAGGGTCAGGAGCCCTTCTGGGGAAAAGGAGACCGGAAACGGAAGAAGAAAAGACACGAGGTCCGGGAGAAGCGGCGATTCACTTCTTCTTCTTCGCCCAGCGCCGAGAAGAGCGGTATCGATATTGAGCAGCGTGGGGAACGCTGCGTTTGAAAGCCCGTCTGGCGAGAGGAGTTACCTGGACGTGTAATTACCCATTTACACGTCAAGTCGCCGTGGGTTCGTGCACGGAACCAAGCGTCCGGCACAGTTCGCCTCACCGTCTACAAGGACGCGTACGGGTCGCACCTTGGGCCTCGCGCGCGTTGCAAGCCGCGCTTGGTTTTGCCCCGTTGCTTGGCAAGGAGGTGTGCGCTGCAGCAGCTGTCTCCGGTACGAGACGTGCACGTTGGAGCACGTCCGCCCGGGGTTCGTTCAACCGCCCGTGTGCGGAGAAGAGAGACATTGTGAGGGACAGTGACCCAAGTGGTCGTGAGTGGGGACAGGAGGGGACAAATATGTAAGATGGCCATCTTAGTGATTGATTGTTGATTGTTGATGGTTGTTGATTCCTTGGGGGAATATATTATTGATTACTCCAGATCCTTGGTGTGGGGTTTCTTATTGACTGGAATTCATATTGATTGCGTTACGAAAGCGTATAAATCATATATCTTTCTGGCGGGGTGCCTCCCACGGTCCGGGGGTCACCGAGACCAGGTAGTTACCGGGAGGACAACGTAACAGAATTGGGGGCTCGTCCAAATTACAATTTGCGGATTCGCAATTGGGTCTACGTCCGGGATTTATAAAATTTTCTAAATTTTAGTCCGGCAAAGAATTCCCAAGAGTGGGAACTTTTCCAACGTTCCCAAAATTGTTTTGCTCTGTCGACAAAACAACAACAACAAAAAAAATAAAAAATAACAATAGCAATAATAGTAATACTGTTGCTTTTCTTTGTTGGAAATTTCTGGGGTGAAGGTTAACAGGTGTTACCAGCAGTCACCATGGCGTTTGTGGCACAGAACTTTGCGGTAACCCCTAGTGAGGCACAGTTCCGAGCGTTACTAAAAGCGGACCTCTTGAAATTGGCCAAACATTTAAACTTGGAGGTCCGAACTAATTTGAGGAAGGCAGAGTTGCAGACCACGGTGATACAGTCTATGGTGGGATTAGGAACATGGGACGAGTTACCCTGGGAGTGGCTACCCGAAGAACCAGAAGACGTTGAGCTCCGGAAACTGGAGTTGCAATTACAGAGCCAGGAACGGATCAAAGAAGAGGAAAAGAAAGCAGAAGAGAGGAGAGAAGAGAAACAAGCAGAGGAAAGGAGAGTGGAAAGAGAACTCCAGGAAAGGTTAGCAGAAGAAGAAAGGAAAGCAGAAAAGGAAAGAGCAGAAGAAGAAAGGAAAGCAGAAGAGAGGAGAGAAGAGAAACAAGCAGAGGAAAGGCGAGTGGAACGAGAACTCCAGGAAAGGTTAGAAGGGAGAAAAGCAGAGGAGAGGAGAGCTGCCAGGGAACTCGAAGCAGAGGAGAGAAAAGCCGAAAGGGAGTTGAAGGAACGTGATCTGGCGCTTCAGCAAGAGATTAAATTCAAGGAGCTGGAGTTAATGAGAGAACGGGGAGAGGTACCACCCTTGCTGACGGGGTCGACACCTAGCCAGAACACCTGGGAGGTGGGCAGACATGTGAGGCTGGTTCCACCCTTCAGTGAAAAGGAAGTCACTCAATTTTTTCCACACTTTGAGAAAGTGGCTCGACAGTTAAACTGGCTGGAGGAGGCCTGGACCATACTAGTGCAAAGTGTGCTGGTGGGTAAAGCTCAAGAGATTTATTCGGCGCTACCAATGGACCAATGTGCAGATTATGAGGTATTGAAGAAGCACATCCTCAAAGCCTATGAGTTGGTTCCGGAAGCTTACCGGCAAAAATTCAGGAATGCCAGGAAGAGGGAGAGTGAGACCCATGTGGAGTTTGCTAGAGTGAAAGAAAATATGTTTGATCGGTGGTGTGAGTCAAAAGGAGTCGGGAACGACTTCGAAGCATTGCGTGACCTGATGCTGGTGGAGGAATTTCAACAGTGTGTCCACGAGGACATCAAAGTGTACCTGCAGGAAAAGAAAGTACCGAAGTTGTGGGACGCAGCCACCATGGCAGATGATTATGCCTTAACACACCGGATAGGGGTCCACGAACCTAACTCCTCGCCAAGATCTCCGCAGGGGAGGTGTGGAACAGCAGGTGCAGAGAACGACAATACATGGCGGCGGCCTCGAGATGATTATGGGGACAACGCTGATACCCGAACTGTTCGAAATCAGGGGGCTACGGGCCCAAGACAAACTTATTTTTCGGGGGGCCCGAGGCAGACCACGAGTTTTTCCTCCGGGCCTACTTGCGCTTTTTGCAAGAAAGCTGGACACTTGATGTCCAGTTGTTACCTCATGAAAAGGGAAAACCCAAAGCGGAGTCCGACTATTACCACTCCGAATGCGATGGCAAGCGTAAGAAATCGCCCACAGAAGAGTTACCAACCATTTATTTATGAGGGGTTGGTCTCACTCAAGGGAGACTTGACTAACCCAAGACCGGTTAGGGTTTTGAGGGACACAGGAGCCCATCAATCCTTAATGCTTGAAGGCATTTTGCCATTGTCAAAGAGTACCGCAACTTCTGATAGTGTTCGGTTACAAGGGATCGGTGGCTGTGTTAGTGCCCCACTTCATGTCATCCATTTGGAATCCGATTTGGTGTCAGGACCGGTCACTGTCGGTTTACAAGCCACGCTTCCTATAGAGGGAGTATCTGTGATTATCGGGAATGATTTGGCCGGGGGGCAAATTTATGGTAACCCGAGGGTGGATAAAGAGCCCCGCAGGGGAAATAACACCACCCCAGCTCGGGATGGCGACAAAAGTTCCAAGTTATTTGTAGGGGGACTGAACTTCAACACAGAGGAAGAAGTTCTGACCTCTGTCTTCAACAGATATGGGCCGCTGGTGGAAGTACAGGTGGTAAAAGACAGGGAAACGCAACGGTCAAGAGGGTTCGGCTTTGTCACGTTTGCAAGCACAAGAGACGCCAGAGAGGCAGAGAAGAATTGGAATGGTAAGGATTTGGAGGGTCGGACCATAACAGTAGGGAAGGCATTTCGTAGACGTCGAGAGGTCTACAGAAGAGGACAACTTGGCGGTAGTTTTGGGTTTGGCAGCAGCCGATATTACTATGGAGGCTCCCAGAGTTACGGCACCTCCCGAAAGAATGAAGGTCAGAGCACTGGCCGAGAAGGAGACCGCCAGTCAGGTAACGGCTGGGACAAGGGGTCCCACCGTAACTGTTAGGAGTCTGGAGAAGTTGAAGCACTATATACGGTGGAGCCGCTGAGCCGGGGCTCCTACACGGACTAACCGTGAACGCCACGTTCTTAAAGGCGTCCAGGTAGGGAACTTTCCTGCACGGACTAACCGTGAACTCTGCATTCTTAAAGGCGTCCATGTAATGAACTTTCCTCCCCGGACTAACCGTGAACTCCACATTCCTTAAGGCGTCCCTGTAGGGAATACTCAGCTGGGCCTCCCGAAAAAGTGCTATCGAGAGGTTTAACTTTGGGGCTTTGGTCACCACCTCTTAACCGTCATTCAAGAGAAACTAGAAGTGGTGGACGCTTGGTCCAGAGTGAATTAATCTAGGGGTTTTGGTGAAATTTTGTTGCTTTATTTTTAAGTGATAATTGTGCCCGGGGGGAACTGATGATTTGGGGGTGTGAGTTATCTGGTTTGTTTATCCAAGTTGGCCGGCAAAGAAAGTTTCCGCTGGGTTCAAACTTTCTTTCTTGAAGGGGGGGAGTGTTATGGATTTATGTGAATTACTATTCAGGTCTTTGCTTATTAATGTGTAGTCGATTAAAGGTTGTTGTGATTAAAGGGTTAGGAGCCCTTCTGGGGAAAAGGAGACCGGAAACAGAAGAAGAAAAGACACGAGGTCCGGGAGAAGCGGCGATTCTCTTCTTCTTCCTCGCCCAGCGCCGAGAAGAGCGGTATCGATATTGAGCAGCGTGGGGAATGCTGCGTTTGAAAGCCCGTCTGGCGAGAGGAGTTACCTGGACGTGTAATTACCCATTTACACGTCAAGTCGCCATGGGTTCGTGCACGGAATCAAGCGTCCGGCACAGTTCGCCTCACCGTCTACAAGGACGCGTACGGATCACACCTTGGGCCTCGCGCGCGATGCAAGCCGCGCTTGGTTTCGCCCCGTTGCTTGGCAAGGAGGTGTGCGCTGCAGCAGCTGTCTCCGGTATGAGACGTGCACGTTGGAGCACGTCCGCCCGGGGTTCGTTCAACCGCCCGTGTGCGGAGAAGAGAGACATTGTGAGGGACAGTGACCCAAGTGGTTGTGAGTGGGGACAGGGGGGGACACATATGTAAGATGGCCATCTTAGTGATTGATTGTTGATTGTTGATGGTTGTTGATTCCTTGGGGGAATATATTATTGATTACTCCGGATCCTTGGTGTGGGGTTTCTTATTGACTGGAATTCATATTGATTGCGTTACGAAAGCGTATAAATCATATATCTTTCTGGCGGGGTGCCTCCCACGGTCCGGGGGTCACCGAGACCAGGTAGTTACCGGGAGGACCACGTAACACTATTCTAAACCGGGGTACACACCGGGATCATTATATACATACACACATTCATTATATACATACACACATACATTATACACACACACACACACATACACACATACATTATATACACACACACATATACATTATATACATACACACATACATTATATACATACACACATACATTATATACATACACACATACATTACATACATATACACATACATTACATACATACACACACACACATTATATACATACACACACATACAAACATTATACACACATACATTATACACACACACATACATCAAATACACACATACATTATACACACACACACATACATTATACACACACAAACATTAAACACACACAAACATTATACACACACATACATTATACACACACACATACATTATACACACACATACATTATACACATGCACATACATTATATACAAACACACACAAGTCACACATACATTATATACATACACACACATACATTATATACATACACACACATACATTATATACATACACACAAACATTATATACACATGCATTATACACACACATATATTGTACACACACATACATTGTACACACACACACACATTATACACACACATACATTGTACACACATATACATTATACACACACACATACATTATACACACATATATTGTACACACACATACATTGTACACACACATACATTGTACACACACACCCACATTATACACGCACATACATTGTACACACACATACATTGTACACACATATACATTATACACACACACATACATTATACACACACAAACATTATACACACACACATAAATTATACACACACATACATTATACACACACATACATACATTTTATACACACACATGCATTATACACACACATACATTATGCACACACATACATTATACAAACACATACATTATACACACACATACATTATACACACACATACTTACATTTTATACACACACATACATTATACACACACATACATTATACAAACACATACATTATACACACATACATTATACAAACACATGCATTATACACACATACATTATACACACATAAGTTATACACACGCCTACATTTTACACACAGAAATGCATGATACACACACTTACATTATACAGTCACGTGAAAAAGTAAGTACACCCTGTGGCGGACACGATGGCTCGCTGGCGCGATGACATCATTCAGCGCACCAGGAGGGTGTCGGCCACGCCCGAGGGGTAGGCGTGGCCTCGGGATATACACGGGGCACACAGCCCCGAGCACGGGAGTGCTATAGTGTGATCCTTAGAATAAAGACTCTTTTGATTACGTTCGTTGTTGCTTCCTTTATTGGCAAGACAAGTCATGCGCATAGCACCGCACTACATTGGTGACCTCGACTAGTTCCGCCGACGCCGAACTACAGAACGCGGCATGACGAGCAGCAACGCGGTCGCGGTGAAACTCCCCGAGTTCTGGGAAGCTCAAGCGGAGATATGGTTTATGCAGGCAGAAGCCCAGTTTCAGCTTCGTGGCATAACGGCGGACGAGACGCGCTACTTCCACGTCATCGCCGCCCTCGGGCCCGGCACAGCCGCCCGCATCGTGTCCGTCCTGCGGAACCCACTGGCCGACCACAGATAGGAGGCGCTCAAGCGTCGCCTCATCGCCACGTTTGGCCTCACAGAGGACGAACGGGCCGACCGTCTCCTGGACCTTCCCGACCTCGGCGACACGCGACCATCGGTCCGAATGGACCAGATGCTGTTGCTACTGGGGGACAAAGCACCGGATTTTTTTTTATTCCGGGCGCTCTTTTTACGCCAGCTGCCGGCACAGGTACGCCTCGCATTGGCCGGTTCAAAGATAAAGGAACCCCGAGCGCTGGCCGTTGAGGCCGACAAGTTTTTCGCGGCGTGTGACACGCGGGCGAGCTTCGGTGCGGCCGACGCGGATCCCGGGGCTGACCCTGATGCTGATGCACCACACCTCGTGGATCTCGAGGCTGATGCACACCGCGTGGCCCCCGCCACGCCCCGCCCACCACCACCGCGAAAACCGCGGCCTCCGCCTTCGCCGTAAACCTGGTGCCATTTCCACGCCAGGTTTGGCCACAAGGCGAGGAATTGTTGCCCGCCGTGCTCCTTCGGCAAGTCTGGAAATTACAAAGCCGGCGCTCGGTAGCGGCCCTGAGCGTCGGCCATTCCGGCAGCCTCCTGTTTGTCACAGACACCTTGTCCGGGCGTCGCTTCCTCTGCGACACGGGTACACAGGTGAGCGTTACCCCCGCCTCCACATCCAAAAAGCGAGCCGCGGGTCGGGGCCCTACGCTGCTTGCAGCCAACCGTACGCCCTTACGCACCTTCGGGAAGCGCTGCCTCTCCCTGCGGTTCGGAGGGCAATGCTTTCAATGGACTTTCGTAACCGCCAGCGTGCCCATGGCATTGCTCGGCGCAGATTTCCTGTGTGCAAATGGGCTGTTGGTGGATGTTAAGAACAGGCGCCTCGTCCAGGCGGAAACGTTCAGCTCACTGGCTTGCACATTGAGCAGTTCGTTGGGCAGCTCCCTGAGCGGCTCACCGAGCGGCGCGCCAAGCGGCTTGCTGAGCGGTCCGATCCCGGTGAGGTTGGTTTGTATGCTCCCGGCAGCGGACGAGTTCACCCGCCTCCTCGCCAGCTTCCTGGCCCTCACGCGGCCCACCTTCTCGGCGGTGGCTGTCAAGCACGGGGTGGAACATCACATACCCACCGTCGGGCCACCGGTCTACGCCCGGGCCCGCCGCCTCGAACTGACGAAGCTCGCGGTGGCGAGAGCGGAGTTCGCTACGCTGGAGCGGCTGGGCATCGTGCGGCGCTCCAAGAGTGCTTGGGCGTCGCCGCTACACATCGTGCCGAAGCCTGGCGGGGGATGGCGGCCGTGCGGGGACTACCGCCGCCTCAACGATGCCACCACTCCCGACCGTTACCTGGTCCCTCACATCCAGGACTTTTCCGCCCGGTTAGCGAAAATGTCCTGCTTTTCGAAGGTGGACCTCATACGCGGCTACTACGAGGTCCCCGTCCGGCCGGAGGACATCCCGAAGACGGCCGTCATTACGCCATTCGGCCTTTTCGAGTTCCTTTGGATGCCCTTCGGTTTGAAGAATGCGGCCCAGGCGTTCCAACGTCTGATGGACAGCGTCTTGCGTGACCTGGATTTCGTCTATGTCTACCTGGACGACATCCTTGTCGCAAGCGCGTCCCGTGAAGAGCACCTCCGCCATCTCCGCATGCTCTTCGAACGCCTGGTCCAGCATGGCCTGATCGTGAACCCCGCCAAGTGCCGGTTCGGCATAGCCGAGATCGACTTCTTGGGGCACCGCGTCACCAGGCACGGGGCCATCCCCTTACCAGCAAAGGTGGAGGTGGTCAAGGGGTTTCCGCGCCCCCGCACGATCAGGGGGCTCCAGGAGTTCCTGGGCATGGTGAACTTTTACCACCGTTTCTTGCCCCGCATCGCCCAGCTCCTGCACCCCCTGCACGAGGCCCTCCGGGGGACGCTGGGCAAAGGTGACGTTGTTTGACCGAGCAGATGGACGCGGCGTTCGCGGGCGCGTAGCTCGCCCTGGTTAACGCCACCATGCTCGCGCACCCGGCGCCCGATGCACCGATCGCCCTCACCACCGACGCGTCGGACTACGTGGTGGGTGCGGTGCACGAGCAATGGGTGCGTGGAGCTTGGCAACCGCTGGCGTTCTTCAGCCGGCAGCTTCGCCCGCACGAACGCCGGTAAAGTACCTTCGACCGCGAGTTGCTCGGGCTCCACCTGGCGGTCAGGCACTTTCGCCATCTGCTCGAGGGCCGTTCGTTCACGGCCTTCGTCGACCACAAGCCCCTGGTCTTCGCGATGGCTAAGGTCGCCGAGCCATGGTCGGCCCGGCAGCAGCGTCACCTCTCGGCCGTGTAAAAGTACACGACGGACATCCGGCACGTCGCGGGGAAGGACAACCCAGTGGCGGATTGCCTTTCCCGGTCCCTCACCCACGCGGTCCACCTCGGCATCGACTATGCCCGGATGGCGGCGGACCAGACCACCGACCCCGACGTCCAGGCCTTGCGGACCGCCGTCACGGGCCTCCGCGTCACCGAGGTGCCGTTCGACGGCGTGGGCACGGCCCTTTTGTGCGACGTCTCCCTCGGGCGGCCTCGCCCCATCGTGCCCGCGGGCTGGCAGCGCCGGGTTTTTGACGCCATCCACGGCCTGTCCCACCCGGGCATGAAGGCCTCCCAGAGGCTGGTCGCCGACAAGTTCGTCTGGCATGGCCTCCGGAAGGTCGTCCGCGATTGGACCAGGACGTGCCTCGCGTGCCAGCGCGCGAAGGTGCACCGCCACACCCAGGCCCCGTTGGCCCCGTTTACGGTGCCCGAACGTCGGTTCGACCACGTTCACGTGGACTTGGTGGGACCTCTGCCCCCCTCGCGGGTTTTCACCCACGTCCTCACCATGGTGGACCGCACCACCCGGTGGCCGGAGGCCGTGCCTTTGGCGGCGACGACGGCGGCGGACGTCGCGCAGGCGTTCATCGCCACCTGGGTTGCCCGGTTCGGCGCCCCCTCGGACATCTCATCCGACCACGGCCCCCAGTTCACCTCAGAGCTCTGGGGGGCGGTCGCACGGGGGCTCGGTGTCCAGCTGCACCGTACCACGGCCTATCACCCCCAGGCCAATGGCCTGTGCGAGCGGTTCCACCGCTCCTTAAAGGCCGCGCTCCGGGCCACCCTCCGCGATGGCGGCTGGGTCGACAGGCTCCCCTGGGTCCTGCTGGGCCTCCGGACCGCGCCCAAGGACGACCTGCGCGCATCCGTGGCGGAGTTAGTCTTCGAACAACCACTGCGGGTGCCGGGTGAGTTCCTCCCCGACTCCACGGCACCATGGTCCGCGGCGCAGCAGCGCTCCGCGCTGCAGGAGACCACCCAGAGGTTCGCCCCGGTGCCGACGGCGCACCACGGGCACCCGCCAACGCACGTCGCCCCGGAGCTTCGCACGGCGGAGTACGTGTTCGTCCGACACGACGCCCACTAGACACAGCTGTGGCCCCCGTACGATGGGCCCTTCCACGTGCTGGAGACCGCGGCGAAGCACTTCACCCTGGACATCGGCAGTACTCCTGACCGCGTTTCAGTGGACCGCCTCAAACCGGCCCACCTCGACGTGGACCACCCCCCACCAGTGGCTCAGCCCCCACGTCGGGGCCGCCCCCCGGTGGGCAGACCCCCGGCACCGCCCAACTCCGCCGGCACGCCACCCCCCGGCCCCGCACCCATCCCAGGGGCAGCCGGTGGCATCCCGGTATCCCAGACGCCGCCAGCCGCCAGAGGGCGCTTCGGCCGGGTCATCCGTTTGCCCCGCAAACTGACCCTTCAGGTGCGCGGGAATTCTGGGGGGGTGCGTGTGGCGGACACGATGGCTCGCTGACGCGATGACATCATTCCGCGCACCAGGAGGGTGTCGGCCACGCCGAGGTGTAGGCGTGGCCTCGGGATATACACGGGGCACACAGCCCCGAGCACGGGAGTGCTATAGTGTGATCCTTAGAATAAAGACTCTTTTGATTCCGTTCGTTGTTGCTTCCTTCATTGGCAAGACAAGTCGTGCGCATAGCACCGCACTACAACCCCATGTAAAGTTTTGACGTTTTCAACATATTTCAACATACAGCTATTTGATCTTCATCTATCTATAATTCCAGTAATCTCTGTGTGTGTGTGTGTGTGTGTGTGTGTGTGTGTGTGTATGTGTGTATGTCTGTGTGTTTGTCTGTGACCGCTGTTTCTCGACAACCACGGGTCCGATATACTTGAAACTTGCCAGGTATATTGCTGGGGACCCGAGGATGTGCCTTTTCAAGGTTTCATATTAATCGAACAAGTAGTTACCGAGCTATGTCCAAAAAACGATTCAACCAATCAGAGAGCAGCGAGTTATCACGTGTGCCGAACGTGGCGAACAGACTCTGCCTCGGACGGCACATTTGAGAGCGTATTCATTTATTTCACGTTGGCAAACTATGTTGCCGCTATGTTGGCGTTAAACTATGTTTTAAAACTAATTAAAACTAATTTGCGATTCTTTCGCTTTCCTGCGCGTTTGTGCACGCTATGGCGATTTCTTTACCAAACTCCGCAAGCCGTTCGCTTTGGACCAAACCATTTCATGTAAATAGAGGGGGGGGGGGGGGGGGGATTGTCACCGTACTCGCAAGCCGTTCGCTTTGGACCAAACCATTTCATGTAAATAGAGGGGGGGGATTGTCACCGTACTCGCAAGCCGTTCGCTTTGGACCAAACCATTTCATGTAAATAGAGGGGGGGGATATAATTTTAGATATATATATAGTACGGGCATGCCCTAGTTTCAACAATATTGATAAACATAGGTGATATAATATAACAAATATCATGAAACATTTACATTTTGTAGTCCATTGTATAATTTAAATAAACATAAATGCAAATTTCGCATGTGGAAAAAGTAAGTACACCCTTGGCCCTAATAGGTGGTATTGTCCCCTTAGGCAGAAACAACCTCAAGTAGGCGTTTCTTATAACTGTCTACCAGTCTCTAACATCGACTGGGAGAATTTTTGCCCACTCCTCCATGCAGAATTCTTTCAGCTGTGCGATGTTTGAGGGGTTTCTTGCATGCACAGCTCGTTTCAAATCCCCCCACAACATCTCGATGGGATTTAGATCCGGCTTTGACTTGGCCATTCCAGAACCCTCCATTTCTTTCTTTTCAGCCATTCCTTGGTGGATTTACTGATATGTTTAGGTTCATTGTCATGTTGCAAGGTCCACCTTCGGTTGAGCTTCAACTTTCCGAAAGATGGCCTTACATTATCCTCAAGCACCCTCTGGTACAATGAAGAATTCATAGTGGATTATATGATGGTGAGCTGCCCAGGCCCTGATGCAGCAAATCTGCCCCAAACCATAATATTTCCACCACCATGCTTTACAGTTGGTATCAGGTTCTTGTGGTCAAATGCTGTCTTTGGTTTTCGCCAAACATCTTCTGGTACTGTGGCCAAATAGCTCTACCTTTGACTCCTCTGTCCAGAGCACATTGTTCCAGAAGTGCTGGTCTTTGCCTTGGTGTTCATTGGCAAACTTGAGTCTTGCCCTGATGTTCTTTCTGGACAGCAAAGGTTTCCTCCTGGCACACCTCCCATGTAGATCAAATTTATGCAGCCTCTTTCTGATGGTAGACTCGTGCACTTTGACATCAACAGTGGCAAGAGCGACCTGTAGGTCCTGTGATGACAATCTGGGGTTCTTCGAGACTTCTTTCAGCATCTTGCGGTCTGCTCTCGGGCTGAACTTGCTGGGGCGGCCTGGCCTGAACAAGTTGGCAGTTGTTTGCAATCTTCTTCACTTGTAGATGATCTTCCAGACAGTCGAATGATTGATTTCAAATTTTTTGGAGATGTTTTTAGATCCCTTCCCAGACTCGTAGGCATCTATAACCTTCTTTCTGAAGGCCTCAGAGAGCTATTTTGATCGAGGCATAGTGACGCCGCACACTTCAACAACAAAGAACAAACCAAACTAAATGTCTGAGGTTTAAATAAGACAGGTACCTCCAAGATCCTCTCTCACGATGTTCTAATCATTTGCACCTGAGCTGAGCACCTGATTCTAATTTTAGGTATTTGAAGTAGTGATAAATGTGGGGGTGTACTTACTTTTTCCACATGCGAAATTTGCCTTTATGTTTATTTAAATTATACAATGGACTATAAAATGGAAATGTTTCATGATATTTGTTGTGTTATATCACCTTTATCTGTCAATATTGTTGAATTGAAGATCAAATAGCTGTATGTTGAAATATGTTGAAAAAGTCAAAACTTTACATGGGGTGTACTTACTTTTTCACGTGACTGTATATACACACATTAGAGACACATACATACACACACACACACACACACACACACACACACACACACACACACACACACACACACACACACACACACACACACACACACACACACACACACACACACACATACATACATATACACACATACATACATATACACACACACACACACACACACACACACACACACACACACACACACACACACACACACACACACACACACACACACATACTATTACGTGTCACCTCCCCAAACTCCGGTTACGGTGCCCCGCGGAGTCTTGAGCGGGAACACAGCAGACAGATTTAGTAATTCTGAGTGTTCTAATAAACCATGGTAAAACCACACCAATGCAATTGTGTAGAACAAAATCGGTAATTGTATTCAGAATTCTCACATACACAAAAATAACACTTAACGAAAGTAACATAAACATATCATTTGCATCTCATGAACAATACATATGAGGATACCATAATTCCCCAATGCTCTCAAAGCAATAAACTCACGATACACCAGACGTGAGTGGAATGTAATAATCCCAAAGTCTGTGCATGAATCCCCACGCTGGGGGAAGGTCGTGCAGAACGGCAAGAACAACAGGCAGGTATCGGCACGGCTGCTGACGAGGTGTGAGGTCAGGCCAATGGCAGCACGGTAACAATCCCCTAAACTAAACCGTGAGTGCAATCCAGCCCCACGTCCACCAACGATTAAGCCGATATGGGAACCAACGACGATCCACACGATGATATCAATATGGGAATCCCAATGACAAAAGATGAATCACCAGGTGGACGGCCTCCTCAAGGAAAAATGGGATCGGCCTGTAATGGAGGCGCTTGCTTTCCCGCCAACAATGGCAATAGTTCCCGCCAACAACACACCCCGGTACCAAAACCTGAGACGCAGGTTTGTTTGTTTTTTTGTATACTGAATCGAGGCTCGTGAAAGAGCTAACATTTATTTCACAAACAAATCAACCAGACAAACAAAATATATAAAAAGAGGGAGCGGAAGACAAGATGGGGAGAGAAGGGGAAGCACACAAACACAGCATTTGAGAGCAGGGAGAAGTGTGGGAGGGAGAGGGCTTGGGGGGAGGAGGCGTGGGAAGGGGGGGGGGGGGAGGGTAGAGGTATAAAACAGAAGGAGACCAAGGACTTCCAGGACAGAAGTTGGTATTTCAAAAAAGTGTAGGATTTGGGGTGAAATTAGCAGGGGTAGAAAAGATCAAGGTTTTGGATGGGGGAAGATAAGAGATGGTGGTGAACAGCTGTTTTAAAGACCTGGAGGGTGGAGTGGGATTGAAGAGAGTGAGGGAGTTTGTTCCAGAGGCGGGAGAAAAGAGGAATGAAGGAGTGAAGGTGAGCAGAAAGTCTTGATTTTGGCAGTTTAACCATAAGAGGGTTGCAGGCAGATCTTGTGCGACCTGTAGGAATATTTGTGGGACAGAGCCCAAAGAAAGCTGGGGGGGGCAAGGCCAGAGAGGAGTCGGTAGAAGACGGAAAGACCACCAACCTGCCTGGGGTGAGTGAGTGAAAGGCCCTTGGAGTTAGCTTCATCGCAGGAGATTCCAATGATTCTGAACGCTTTGGTTTCAACAGCGTGAAGACGAGCTAGGTGTGAGGCAGGAGCACCAGACCAGAGGGGAGAGCAGTATTCCATGGAGCTGCGGATGAAAGCCTTGTATGTGGTGAGGAGCTCAGGTGTGCCAACGAAGGACTTCGCACGACAGAGGATGCCCAGTCGGCGACTGGCTTTGGAGGCCAGATTTGAAATGTGGATTTCCCAGGAAAGATCATGGCAGATAGTGAGACCCAAAAGTTTGAGTGACAGAACTTCTTGGAGAGGATTATTCCATATTGCAATCGCAATATGGGATGATGTCAAGGCCTTCACAATAACTGTCACAGTAATTTTCCTAAGAGGCACCACTTCTGGGAATGTAGTAGAAGCGCACATGATGGTTTGCATATACTGATGTCCAGCCTTAGGTTTAGGTAAAGGACCTACACAGTCAATAATGACCCGGCTGAATGTTTTTTCAAAAGCTGGAATTGGTTTTAAAGGTGCTGTAGGGGTTTTCTGATTATGTTTGCCCACCAGCTGACAAGAATTACAAGATTTACAGAATTCCACCACATCACATCGCAATCCTGGCCAGAAAAAATGTTCCAGAATTCTTTCACACGTCTTGTTCACTCCAAGGTGCCCGGCCAAAGGTGTCTCATGTGCCAAACTCAATATCTCCTTCCGGTACGGTTGTGGCACCACAATTTGGTAATGGACTTTCCACTCGTCATTCGCTGGTACCTCCGGTGGTCTCCATTTTCTCATAAGTATTTCCCCTTTCATGAAATAACCAACAGGTACCTTCATAGCCTCTTCCTCTGCAATGGCTTTACCAATCAGACTCCGGAGTTCAGAATCTCTGTGTTGCTCTTCAACAAGTCTCTTTCGGACAAGCACCATTTGTTCAGCCTCGTTCCCAGATGTCTCCGACGGACACTCCATTTTATCCCTTGGTCCAGATGAAACCTTAACATGAGGTTCCTTGGAGTCACTCCCTTCCCTACCGTGTCTCCCAGACCTTTCCTCCACTATCTCTATGGAACCCAAATCCACATCACCTTCCTTCCCAGTCTCTTCAGAGCGCTTCCTACCCAAAGCATGAGGCACTGCACATGATGGAAAGATACTTGGAATCTCCTGTTCTAACTGTGCTGTTATTTTCCATACTGGGATTTTCAACAAACATTGGATTACCTGAAACTCGACCACCAGCCAAATCGTTCCCGATCATAAAAGAAATTCCCTCCACAAAAATAGTGGCTTGTAAACCTATGGTGACCGGTCTTGACACCAACTCAGACTTTAAAAGGATCACATGAAGAGGAGCTTTAACGAAGCCACCAACCCCCTGTAAGAGGACACTAACCCCAGTTGCAGTTTTTTCAGACAATGGCAAAATGTCCTCGAGCATCAAAGATTGATGTGCTCCTGTGTCCCTCAATGCCCTAACAGGTCTCTGGTTAGTTATGTCCCCATCCAGTGACACAAACCCCTCGGAAATGAAAGGTTTGTAACCCTCTTGGACAAGGTCATTCTGTCTGATTCAGTACATTTGGCACGGGGACCTTCACAAGTCACTGTCCTCCAAGGATGATTTCTCGCACTGGCCAACACATTCGGAGTTGAACTAGCCTGACTCCGATCCTAATTTCTCCTTTTCAGGGCGTAACATTGGAACATCAAATGCCCAGGTTTCTTACAAAAAGCGCATGTAGGCCTGGAGGAAAATCACGTGGTCTGCCTCGTGATTTGCCCCTTGGAAGGGGCCCCTTGGAAGGCATGTCTGCCCCTTGGAAGGCATGTCTGCCTTGGACAGTCAGTCTTTTGATCACTAAAATTTGAGGTACCAGATTTTGCCCGATACTCCTCTCTGGGCCACCTCCATGAGAATTTGCTCTCCAAACTTGATTTAATATAACTCCCCTGGCTAACTCTAGGCGGGAAGTTAGGTTTGTGAAACTCCATCCGGTGTGTCAAGGCATAGTCATCTGCCGCTGTTGCTGCCTCATACAACTCAGGTACCTTTTTTTTTCATCCAAATGAACTTTAATGTCCATGTGGACACACTGTTTAAATTCTTCCACCAAAATCAATTGTCGTAAACGGTTAAAGTCTTCTCCAATCTCCTTCGAGTCACACCACCTTTCAAACATAGTTTCCTTCTCTCTGGCAAACTCCACATAGGTCTCATTCTCCCGCTTCCTGGCATTCCTAATTTTTTGTCGGCAAGTTTTGGGGACCAATTCATAGGCTTTGAGAATGGCTTTCTTAAATGTCTCATAATCTCCACATTGGTCAATCGGTAAAGCTGAATAGATATATTGAGCTTTACCCACCATTACACTTTGTACTAACATCGTCCATGACTCCTCAGGCCATTTTAACATCTGAGCCACCTTTTCTAAGTGTAAAAAGAACTTGCCTACCTCCTTTTCATTAATAATAATAATAATGCATTTATTTTATATAGCGCTTTTCAGGAAGCCCAAAGACGCTTTGACAGAGTGCAAAACATAATGCATAGCAAAACATAAAAACAATTGCAAAAAAAAAAAGAAGAATCAATAGGGAAATATTCAAAGCACAAAGGAGGAAGAAGGAGAGGAGATAGTCAGGGGTTAGATGCTGTGGGTTAAATGTTGAATGCAGTGTTGAGCAGGTAGGTCTTGAGTGATGTTTTGAATGTGGTGAGTGAGGAGGAGTCTCTGATGGTGTGAGGTAGCGAGTTCCAGAGGGTGGGAGCAGCGATGGAGAAGGCCCTGTCCCCCCAGGATCTAAATTTGGTCCGGATGGGGGGGGTCAGGAGGTGATGGTGAGGTGAGGTCCCATTAAAGGGTGGAACCAGTCTTACATGCCTACCAATATCCCAAGAGTTCTGACTTGTTGTCGAACTAGCCGGCAAGGATAAGATTTCTTACCATCCTCCCAGTAATTCAAGCTCCTTGAGTTGAATTTCCCTTTGATACTCATTGTCCCATTCCTTTAAGTCCCTTTCAGCTTTCCTTTCCTCTGCTATTTCCTCTGCTCTTTTCTCCTCGAGTTCTCGTTCATTTTCTGCTCTTTTCTCCTCGAGTTCTCGTTCCTTATCTGCTCTTTTCTCCTCGAGTTCCTTTTCTGCTTTCCTTTCCTCTCGTTCATTTTCTGCTTTTTTTTTTTTTGCTGCGACGAGCAGCTCTATGAGAGGACCGGGTTGTTGTTCTTGTTGTTGGGGTGCGTTTTTGAATAGCGCATGCGCATACACTCGTTGAATAGCGCATGCACATACACTCGGACGTGCGTTGGCATGAGGTAAGAACATCGTGGACTAAAATCGCGATTTGTTTGAAGAAACCAGAATAAATTTAGCAACAAAGACAACATGAATGTTTTCATATCAATCTCGTTTCACAGAACTTGACACAAATTCGGTGTAATTATTGAATATCGCATGCGCATACACTCGGACGTGCGTTGGTATGAGGTAAGAACATCGCGGACTAAAATCGCGATTTGTTTGAAGAAACCAGAATACATTTAGCAACAAAGACAACATGAATGTTTTCATATCAATCTCGTTTAACAGAACTTTTTTTACTTTCAAATCACTTTCACCACACCACACCAAACAGAACCACAGAACCACACCACTGTTTTCACAGAACCACACCACTGTTTTCACAGTACCACACCCACTTTCAAATCCCCTACCGACCAAGCCCGTTTCAAATTGTCCCTCTGCCACCCAGAATTCACATTAATAAATAACATTAATGAATTAACATTAACAGAAATAACATTCACGTCCATACATTATATGTAATCAGTTGATGAAGCATGTTGCGTCGCAAAACAAAGGACAAGACCAAAACTGAAAGACAAAAAGACGCTAGTGCATGCGTATAATTAAATGACTGGTTGAATTTGGTAGCGCATATTGCAACGGATATCCTCATGATTCTACACGTTGCAGCTGGTGACCAGACTGTGGTCATTTTTCTCTTGTTTCTTCTCGTTGCTGCCTCCTCTCTTCCAATTCCAACTCTTTTAATCTTTCCTGGTACATTTTCTCCTCGAGGAAAAATGGGATCGGCCTGTAATGGAGGTGCTTGCTTTCCCGCCAACAATAGTTCACGCTCGATACCAAAACCTGAGACGTAGGTTTAATTGCAATCGCAATATGGGACAATGTCACGGGCAATCCCTTTCAAGGGAAGACTCAATTAATTCACAAACAATATCGAGGAAGTCCGCTCGCCGGCTCTATGGAACTCACGGCTGTCTCTTTTCCCCGGCGATTTTCCTCCTTCCTCCTCTTCCGGTTTCTTTGCTGTTTTTCTTTTTCCTCCACAAACATTTATTTTTACCTTTTACTAAAGTAATCTCCATTTCACACAGAAATATTAACAACAACATTACCTGAAACTAAAAATCCTGCAAGTATATAATAACAACAAAGGTGGAAGTGACGAATCCGTAACATACATACACACATACATACATACATACATACATACATACATACATACATACATACAAACACACATGCATACATACACACACATGCATACATACACACATACATATACATACATACGGGTGTCCTAACACCTTAGCCCCCCCCCCCCCCCTGCCCAGCCCAACGTAGGAGAGGTAGGGAGAAACCACTAATAGGGGGAAAAAGCTTTATTATTCGACATCTCATGTGCACAGTTTCAAAGCTTTGCTTCAATATTTGGTGTGCCCACCGCCCGCCGACAGAACTGCCTCCAAACGTGTGGGGTAGGATTCCAAGAGAGACACAAACAAGTCACGATCGAACTCCATTTCTTCGAGGACGTTAGTCAAAGCAGTGAGAAGCTCTTCCCTGGTGTTCTGGAGGCGTTGTTCAACTCTATCCGTTGAGTATCGCCCCCAAATGTTCACAGGCGTCGAGGTCAGGCGATGCTCCCGGCCACTCATCGTTTCCGAAAAAATCGACCTTGTTCGCCTTCAGAAGATTCTGGGTCGCCAGTGCGCTCATGCACGGGGCTCGGTCGTGCAGAAACGTGGTCTCCTTGATGCTGAGGACATTTTCTGGGTTCCGTAAGAACGGAATAACATGGCGGGTCAGCACAACGTCTCGGAGGTATTTGCCGTCCCATGATTGTCCTTGCTCTTTGATGACCCACATCAGCCTTTTCGCTGTGAACATCAAGAAGACGCCAACGCACCGTGCTGTCTTCGATTTCTCTCGAATCTTGAGTTCTTGTGGAATGTCATCATTGTGAAGAGCCCAAATTCTGTCGTTCTGGAAGTTGGGACGTCGAACCTCATAAATGAAAAATTCATCAGAAGGGGCCAGGAAAAGAAAATCATCAGAGGTCCACTCGCTCAAAAACTCACAAAACCACATCCGATCCTCGACGTTCTTCTCCGTCAGCTTCGGTGCTGGAATTTGGTGAAACGCCTTTGCGCCAATGGACTGAAGGAACCTGTGGAAACTTGATAAGCTCTTCTTCTTCCCTCGAACCCGTTCAATCTCCTTTTGGAGCCCTCGAATGCTTTTCTTCTCCTTGGCAAGCGACTCAATGATGATATCCCTGCTTTCCTGAGACAAACATTGTGCTGTCTGTTCAGGCCGGCTGTCCATCTCGCAATCGAAGGGATCACGGTTCCAATTGCGTTTGACGAAGTCCTCAGACCTGTTCAGGTACTTGGCAACCCAGGATCGGGATATGGTTCCCGGCGTCTGATCCCTGGCGACTCGGAACGCGATAGCCATGATGCGGCATTTCCACCTTTTCTTCTCGGAATCACCCGACCACGACATCACTTCACAAAATCTGCAACAGAACAAGAAAGGCTTATTAGATCATTATGAAATTTGGTATTTGAGATGTCAAATGAATGATCCTTCCCGCTATATGCCCACCATTGTGCAGTGGCGACCCAGTAGAGCTGGGCAGGGGGGGGGGGGGGGCGGGAGGGGAAGGTGTTGGGACACCCTGTACATACATACATACATGCATACATACATACATACATACATACTATACATACATAGATACACATACACACCTATTTTTATTCACTCATTTGTGTGAGTGCTCTCACGATCACTTGTGCCATCTCCACCGTGATACTCACTCATGTACAATCCTACAACCATGCCCTCCCTCAGCTACCTTCCACCTGTAACAGGACAAGACCACCCCGTAGAACAGAGCGTTTTAACGACAGAGGGAAAATATCGAAACCTCATCAATCAGGGTCTTCGTCTTGCACCGACCGACATGTTTACGAAGTCTCCCTTGTGTTCTCGCCATGTACCCAGGACCATAGATCCATGATTGGAGTATTTTGGGGGATTTTTTCCCCCTTTACCGTGAAACAAACACCGCACATCATCCATCTTTTCCTTCCAACATCTTCAAGACCGTAATGAAAACCGTTTTCATTCCCCGAGTATTCTTCTTCTTCTTCTTTTTTTTCCTCGATGGAGAAAATTAAATCCGGCCTGAAAGGCTCCACAAGTGGAAGCTGGGGATCTCGTACGGGGGTTGTGGGGGGTGGGCGACCCCGGACGCGCGTAAAATAGACCATCCGCGACGCGCCATTCCGAAGCACTTGCCACGCGGTCCATTCATCACGTGCGTTACCGGTGCAAGTGACAAGATATAAATACGGACGTTCGCATTAACCCCGCTCGCCAGGGCTGGCCGACTGGCTCGTTTGTATCAATATTTAATAGTAATTGCGTTATCACCTTACGCTGAGCCCACGCATCCCAGAAGCACGAGGGGCAAGCGAGGGGGGGTCTTCACCGCCCGATCACCCCCCCCCCCCCCCCCCACACTCTCCATTAGGCTTCACAGTGTTACGTCACTGATGCACTCTTCAGAGTAATTATGATCGGTTTTGAGGGTTTGAGCAAACAAAGTGCTTTTTAACCGAAGTGGTCATTTAAAGTGTAGGCCTACTTTTCATCATGTGGAGCACAATGGTGGGAATTAACAGATGTGTAAAACTTTATGAAGCACATGAATTGGTGTTTTGAAGTGAAGGAGGGGAGAGGGATTTTATGCTTCACTCTTGAAGACCGTTGAGTGGGTGAGCATCACACACACAGCACTTGGTATGAATTATCCATCACGGCTCACGCATTGATCTACACGAGCCATCACAAGTTCCGAATTACACGTTGTCTAACGAGTGCTCATAATATCATTAGATGGGGATGGTAGTGGAGGTTTGGGCTTGGTATTTGTATAGGGGATGTTATTGTGTCTTGGATTATACATGTATGTGTATCACAGAAGCAAGTGGCATCCACTGGCACACAGATTCTTCTAATATGGTTCTTATTTTAGCTTCAACAGCCATATCAAAAGGAAGCAAGTACCAGCACATGAATGATTTACAATATCAAAAGGAAGCAAGTACCAGCATATGAATGATTTACAATATCAAAAGGAAGCAAGTACCAGCACATGAATGATTTACAATATCAAAAGGAAGCAAGTACCAGCACATGAATGATTTACAATATCAAAAGGAAGCAAGTACCAGCATATGAATGATATACAACAAGCATTCTGAGTGACTATTCTGACTATTCATTCTAACTACAACTACAACAACATATACAACTATACAACAAGCCCCTGGTGCTGGGCTAGCGGCTAGGGTGCCAGCTTAGGATCCAAGGATCCTGGGTTCGAATCCCGGTCGATCGCTGAATTAACGCCAGGGGGGTTGACTCAGCCTGTCATCCTTCCGAGGTCGGCTAATTGAGTACCAGTTCACTGGTAATTCCCTGCTTGTCGTAAAAGGTGACAAACAGGGTTGGCGGCAGGAAGGGCATCCGGCCGTAAAACATTGCTTCAAAAAGGGGACCAAAAAAACAACAACAACCACGGTCCCCGAAAAAGGCCAACCCCCGCTTTGCGGGTAAAAATGGCCTCTAAACGGTGGTTTTTATTCTGAGGATTTTTAGTCTGAGTATTGCGCTGCAATACATGTCCCCTACCAGCAGTCTGTCATCCGGAAAACTGTTGGGGGAAATTACCAAAGTTCAAAGTGCCATAACTTTGTCAAAAATGATCGAAACGTCGTGAAGTTCGAACTTGATCTGTAACTTATCATGCGGAAACCATGGACCAAGTTTGAAATCATTAGCATTAAGAGTTTAGGAAAAAGTCCAGAAAGCTGTTCTTTGCGTGACAGACTGACAGACTGACAGACGGAGGGACGGAGTGCAAACCTATAGTCCCCTCCGGTGTACACCGGTAGGGGACTAATAACAAAAGGAAGCAAGTACCAGCACATGAATGATTTACAATATCAAAAGGAAGCAAGTACCAGCATATGAATGATTTGCAACAAGCATTCTGAGTATTGCGCTGCAATACATGTCCCCTACCGGCAGTCTGTCGTCCGGAAAACTGTTGGGGAAATTACCAAGGGTTATTTACCCACAGGTTCTGAATCGTTCCCAATCGCTAATTACCTCAGGACGGGCTCACCTGTGATTCACACTCGGGACTTCGATTTATACACCTCACAGACAGGTCAGCAGAAGCACGAGAAAATAAGTTTTGATAAAGAACCTTTCGAGTCGCTAAATATCAGTAATTTATTATATTTTCCGGTTCACGATCAATGATCGATGTGTATATATATATATGTTGCTCGGCTTAGCTCCACCCCTCCCGAAAGCGCGCGCTGTATCGCACTTTTGACGTTCGCGAGACGAGGCTGAGGGCACGCGGTGCGGCTTGAGAAGAACTCTAGAATAAACAAGAGATATCCATTTTAAAAAATATTTTCGTTTAATTAACGATATCTGCCAAACCACGTGCCCTATCGCATATTCCAAAAGGACATTTTAGTAGACTGACATGCTGAACAGATCTGTGAAGTTTCCCCTCTATTGGATCAAAAATGAGGGAGGAGCTCGGTTTTAAAGGTTCATGCTTAAAAACGTCATAACTCTGAAACCATGTGATGCATGACGTCATGCTCGTTGACTTTTTTGTTCGTCATGGGTATGCGATACTGCCTGAAAAGTTTGGCCTCGATCTGTTCAGCCGTTGCAGAGAAAAAGGGGTTTTCGTGTTTTCACGAAAAGCAATATGGCGGCCGAACCACGTGACCTGTGACGTCATAATTACCATTAAAATATTATACAGACCGAGTCCCTCCGATGGTGAAAATTTGATCTCAATCGGTCCAATTATTGCAGAGAAAATATTTTTTAAAGGAAATTAAAACTTAAAATGGCACTGAGTTAAGGATCATCAGAATTATCAGAATTCCCAAAGTTCAAAGTGCCATAACTTTGTCAAAAATGATCGAAACGTCGTGAAGTTCGAACTTGATCTGTAACTTATCATGAGGAAACCATGTGCCAAGTTTGAAATCATTAGCATTAAGCGTTTAGAAAACAAGTCCGGAAAACTCTTCTTTGCGTGACGGACTGAAGGACTGACAGACTGACGGCCGGAGGGATGGCGTGCAAACCTATAGTCCCCTCCGGTGTCGACCGGTAGGGGACTTAGTCCTTGAGCCAGACCAAAAGTAATGCTCCGGCGGGGGGAGTAATTCTCATTATGATTTTCCATTAGACCAATGTCTCAAGTGTCAGAAAAGGTGTGATGGACATCTGAGAACGGTAGCTTAGTGCCCGGATGGACGCCATCTTTGAAACCACCCAGCTCGAAAATGCCCATTTGGTGGGGTACATTGTTGCACGTGTATCTGGACTTCTATACTAGCTATCGATGTGCGGTTGACGACTAAATATACGTCCGATGTGTACCGTCTAAATAAAAAATAATATGAAGCATTTTGTTTTAGATTAATTATTATAAAAATCAATTATCGAAAAAAAATCATATATTTTTCAATATTTTATTATTAGACTTGTACTTTTTTTAGTGAAACAACACTGGTATGATTTTCCAAATTATGCATTGTGCTACACCGTTTATCTGTCTATAAAAATAACTCAAAAACTAAAACATATCATCCACCACGAGTTTACAACAAATAAATGTAAAGAGGCATAAAATGACTTAGGCCGCCGCTGGCATTATCTATTCTGACGATAACGCAAGTTAGGAATGTCGTACGGAGAGGATTTTAACACCATACGATATCTAATAAGCAGGCGGAAATTGTTACATAGGAAATCTGCACTTTGGTGGCCATCTTGGATTTCAAAATGGCCGCCAATTATATTAATTATTCATTACTAGAGTTTGGAAAGACGTATGGAGCTGATTTTAACACCATACGATGTATATTCCTAATAAGCAAGCGGAGGTATCATTGAACATGTCATGTTTTAGTCAAATAACACCGGTATGATCTTCCAAATTATACATTTTGCTAAACCGTTTATCTGTCTATAAAGATTTTCAGGCAATTTGGCCTGCATTATAATAGAGAACAACATATGCTATACAATATACAGTGCACACAAAGTTAATCATCAGAGTCGCCATCAGAGTCATTGGCATCCTGAGCCACGATAGCATCATCCTGCACCATGTTGGAGCATCCCTGCAGCTTACACACAACAGTGCACTTCAACCCATTCAGTATGCAGGAGCAATCTGACGGTCGACACGTCCTTCTGCATGTGCATGAGATGAGATTCAAGACGACATCTGGAGCTGGTAGACCCGCCATCCATCGGATTGTGAGCGAACCGCCATCATCGAGTTCCCAACCATGTCCTGCTGATGGTGTTGGGACGTCTGGTAGGTTTTCAAGGCTGCGTCGCCAGATAGCCGCCTGATAGTTGGCCCTAAGCGTATGCTGCATCAAGGAGTCTTCACAAGGCGGCAATTGTCCAGATTCGATCTGGCCCTTCTTTGCACAGAACATGTGATAACGGAGCGAATTAACACCGACGATCTTCGTGTTCTTGGCGTACAGCTGACACGTGAAGGCCTGAATGCTATTGAAGACGTCTGTTGGTACATTCCACGAAGATCCCAGATCTGTGAATGCTTGAAGATACAGCTCATTCGCTTGCACAAGCTTCAAAGCCTTTATCTTTCCTTGGCTAGCCAGAGCACTCACAGTGTCACACCCGCTCCATGCATGAAGCCCTGGCAATGCACTGCAAACTCCAGACCCCAATACCGCAGCCAACTTTCCAACGTCGATCATTCTGACTCGAACCTTTGTTCCTCGTCTGATGAAGAGCTGACTATCGATGGTTCTGCTGAGATGAAGACTGATGATCAGAACGTCGGTGTCATCTGCCACTAAGATGATCGTCTTGTAGTGGGTAGCGGCGTGCTTTGCGTGGAGAAACATACGCGTGTCTGCTTCCTCGTGGCTACATTCGAGTGCTTGCACCAACTTCCACCTATCGCGGGTCAGTACCAGACATTTTTCACCACAGGTGACATACAGTGTTCTGTTGCCTAGCTTTTCGCGATTTGTTTCATGTTTCCACGACTCCGCCAGAAACACAACCAGTTTCTCCTTTGTCTGGCTGCAAGCAAGGAGACGCCGCCAGTTCATGATTTTGTGTGCGGGTCTGATCTCGCTGAAACTGATGCCTTCATTTGAACCGCGGTTCACACGCTCAGCTGCTTTGATGGATTCTTCTGTGTATGTGTCAAAGACAACATCGATGCGCTCACTGCCTTGACCAGCGTGAAGCGCTGCAGCAAGGATGCGGTCAGATAGTTCTTCGAACGTGTCGTTCTCGCCATGCATCTTTTGTATGAGAGCCATCACATCAATTATTGTTGCACTTCGCTTGTCAACGTTCTCGGCTGGTTCCACAAGACCTTCCATGTGTTTCGCAAGTGCAGCTTTGTTCGTTTTTTTCATTGCCCCATCAACGTTTGCCAAAGACCATGGTAACGGCCCTAGTGGGTGACAAAGGACAAGTTGCATGTCGAGGTTCCTTGTCTTGGCGATGAGTATCATGGTGGCAAACAGTTGTCTGTCAGCTCTCAGGACGATCTCCTTGTTTGTGCCCTTCACAACTTTCTGCTTGATCTTACCAAAGGTCTTCAAGTTTAGCTTGTTCAATGTGTCATGAAAGCCTGTTCCCTCTTCAAGACGTTTCTGGAAGCTTTGATACGCCGCTTCCCCCTTTTGCAGGGTGTTGAGTAGGTCATTAGAAACGTCCTCCCTCGCAGCCGCTCCGGTAGATATACTGAGAAGACATGACGGATCATCGGCGAATGGATTGGTCCAGTCATTTTCCAGTAGATCACAGATAGCTGTGACGCCAGACTCATCACGTTTGATGCGAGAAGTAGACAAGTCAGGGTGCTTGGCGTGAGATGTGTCGCTGCCATTCACAAGGATAGTTTATAGTCGTTTTAGTTATAGTGGCAGGCGCGTTTATAGTCGGCAGGTAGCCAACTACATCTTCCGTCACCTGAACACGATCTCTAGTCATGATGTTGAAACCAGTCCACGAACTGATTGTCTGGTCGCATGGTTCCAGCATGCGAGTCATAATCCATACGTGATTTCGGCGCTGCGCAAGGGATGTTGCGCCTGCAAGAGTGTCAGAAAGATCTGCAGGCTTGATTGCAGGTGGGCCCTCTCGTTTCCCACCGCTGTATATTGGAACTAAATCGCTGGATGACGGGATAGATCGCTTCTTATCTGCTTTGGATACTGCCGATGGAGGTTGGGGTGGCAAACACGACTGCGACTTCGGTTGGACGATGATACCGTTGACGCGATGCGATGTTCCGCCACCACTCAGCGATTCCTCTAGCCTGTCGATGTTATCGAATGCTAATACAGTCGGGACCGAAGGGTGCACATGTGACGGAAGTGGTACTGTATCTTTCTCCACACTTGCTAATTTGTCTATGCATAGCGCTGTCTCGATTTCTTCCAGAACTGTGTACGAACATCCGTGCCCGAGTCGATTCAATATTCTGATGACCTCTGTATTACCGGTGAGCGTTTTCATGACCCACGGAAGTAGGACATGCTTCGATGTTCTGATGGTACCCCGGTGTACAGCATTGATGATATCTTGAGCCATCGACCATACCAGTGTGTCGGCACGCGCAGAGCTACCCCCACTCCCGCAAATCAAAGTATGCAGAAATACACGAAGAGAATCTGGTATCTTCACGTAATCTGAAGTGAGTTCTGCTGGCTGAGGCGGCCAACGTTCATTGTAATGAGCATCTTTGATCTGGTGTCGCAGTGAAGTAGCTGCACGCACAATGTTACTTTCACCGTCCGTTCGTTCAAATGCTTTCACTTCTGCTTTCAGGTTTACGCACTCTGCAGCAATCTCTCGCTTTGTCAGATTATCGGGCATCAAGTATACACGGTGTTTCACATTGAAGAAGATGAGCGATTCTCCAAACTCTCTTTGTAATGTGCGCTGCAGATTCTTCTTGATGGAGTCACGAACATCAACTGAAAATGTATCTGAAGACAGGATATCTGTTGCAACATCAACTATTGGAACAATCCTCGGGTTCAAGAACAAGTCAGTGCGAATGAAATTGAATATACATCGTATCATTTCTTTTTTCTCGATATTATCTTCAATGTCAGTTTCTACTTGAGGTTTTTGGGGCCGTGTGTAGTTTCTATAGCAGGAGAAGTGGTAGTGAGCCTCAGCTGCAACCATATCTCGTGTAGTCAATGCCAAAACTCTCTCATCATTGCGAGCTGTCGCAGCATCTCTTATTGTCTTATCTGCTCGAAGTTCAACAGCCAAGACAACTGTTTCACGGGTACGACTGCCTTTTATGAATTTTGAAGCACGCTGGCAAAAAATGCATTTATCATCGTAGACCGTTGAAGTTGATCCTGTCTCTTCCCGTGATGATCGCCGTCGCACCGCATCGCCAGTATCAACTGAAGAACTTCTAGCTGCATTGGTCAAAGTAGCTAGGTGGTTTTTGTGAGTGAAGTCTGATCTACAAGCCCTATGGTATAATATTGGAATATTAGGAAGTTCAACTGCGCCTTCTTGGACTAGCTTTAGAATTGGATAAAAGTTTCTAACTGCGGCTGCGTCACACAATGTCTTCCAAGAACTGTTGCCCGCTGCCTTGCTTAGTTCAGAGAGTGGCGACTTCTTGCTGCACAGGATGCACGTTCCGGACTCAGGTTCAATCTTCGCCCGTTTCGCCTCAACACCGGCCATCTCAGCTGAAAGAACAAAAAGACTGACGTTAGATTACTCCGATATCCGAAAAGCTCGCCAGCTTACATAGACATACTCATCCAAGTCAGTGAACATGTTAGATGGCGCCACAATACAACTCTATAATAGAGTTGTATGTGGCGCCATCTAACATGTTCACTTTTAGTTCTTAAGCCACCCACCCCCCCCCCCCCCCCTCAGAAATTAATCAGGTCACCGCAACAAATCTCAGACTGAGATATAGAATATAGAATATAGAATATATATATAGAATAGACTGACGTCACTTTCGGCACTGGGTTCTGTGGGGTTGATTATCGGCGGGAAATTCCAACTGACATAGTTTCGGTTTGTGGAAAGTGCATGCCTTTTCATATATTTTTTGTTGTAAACTCGTGGTGGATGATATGTTTTAGTTTTTGAGTTATTTTTATAGACAGATAAACGGTGTAGCACAATGCATAATTTGGAAAATCATACCAGTGTTGTTTCACTAAAAAAAGTACAAGTCTAATAATAAAATATTGAAAAATATATGATTTTTTTTCGATAATTGATTTTTATAATAATTAATCTAAAACAAAATGCTTCATATTATTTTTTATTTAGACGGTACACATCGGACGTATATTTAGTCGTCAACCGCACATCGATAGCTAGTATAGAAGTCAGATACACGTGCAACAATGTACCCCACCAAATGGGCATTTTCGAGCTGGGTGGTTTCAAAGATGGCGTCCATCCGGCACTAAGCTACCGTTCTCAGATGTCCATCACACCTTTTCTGACACTTGAGACATTGGTCTAATGGAAAATCATAATGAGAATTACTCCCCCCGCCGGAGCATTCACTTCAAAATATGGCCGGTTGGCTCAAGGACTAACTAATAACAAAAGGAAGCAAGCAGCCAAACATATTTTAATGCCAGCGCCCTGAAGTCGGCTGGAGGCAATATGTTTTCTGTTTGTCCGTCCGTCCGTACGAGCTAAACCTCGTTTTTCTCAGCAACCAGATGTCCGATGGAGACAAAACGTTCAGGGTAGGAGCGAGACCCATGTAGAATGTTTTTATGATAATTGTGATGTCATAGATCCTGTGGTATGGCAGTCATGTTGGATTAAACACAAATAATTAAATATATATTTATTGGAAGCCGCTGAATGAAAAATTAGAAACTTGGTACATTGCCAATCAAGTACTCCCATTGGGGAACATGATAATGATGGCAATCATCCATCCAATGTGATTGACTCAAACTTTATGTGTGTCATCGACTGGGCATGGCGATTAAAAGTTGATCACAAAAATGTCATCGGTCACATGGTGTGGTTGCCATATTGGATTGAAGGAAAATATTAATTAATTATATCTCAGAAATCGCTTACCTCATCGGTGTGATACTTTACAAATATCATCTAACACCATTGCTACATATAGTTTGAAAATGATGATGTCGTAGGTTACGTGGTTTGGCAGCCATCTTGGATAGAAAAACGAACCTTATCCAATCAACACGAAACTTCACAAACATGATCCCCTACCCATACTTATGCAGAGTGTTCATTTTTGATGTCATATGTCACGTGCTTTGGCAGCCATATTAGCTTTAAAGCTGATATTTAAAAAATCCTTTCCAAAACCGCTTTACCGATCAATGTGAAACCTGTCTTGTCTGGTAAAAATGTGATACTTGAGAACAGCTGAAGGGATTTAAATCAAACTTGTTTATTTTTAGGACAGTCAACGAGAGCATGTACCTGTTGTCACAGGCAACAGGTAGCTGTTGTCACCTGTTGCCACTACGCGGAGGCATATTGGCAAGGGAGTCGAATTGCTCTAGTTATAACTTGCTTCCTTTTGTCAAAGTTGGGAAGTATAGAGTCGAGTAAGGTAGTGTATAGGGGGGTGGGGGTGTAGGGTGTATGGGGCTGACATATAAAGTGTATGGGGCTGACAGGATGGCCTTGAAGTACGCACACTCACCTCTAAGGTGTCTAGCCTTGGTTGGAATCCCGACCCAGATATAAACTGTCATCATGGTGTTTCTCATGCAGGGTGGTTCATCAATGTGTGTTCTGCACAAATTCCTTCCCTAACTACTGCTGGGAAAGTAAGGGGAAACCACGTCGTATAACCCTTGTCAAGAAACGACTTCGCCAGTACTTAACCTGCCTTTGGGCAGAACAACAGATGTGAATAAGGATGATAGGGTGGGGTATAGCGGATTGCTGAGCCAATAGGGTAAGTCCCTCTTCCTGGTACTGACTCCCCACGTCAGACTACGTTATGATGACGTGGATGGACCCGCTCCCTCTTACATCAGAAGTTAATCTGTGTAGCTGCCATGCCCTGACTACTTCACCTATTCTCTCGCAGGTAAATTATTTCACTGCTAATTGTCCTGATGCACGTAGAGCGGCGCGGGAGCTGAATTATCCGGCATGGCACGATGAGCACCTGTACACACCACAAGCAAACATATTCCAACAGGATGAGTCCTCCTGGCTGAACATCCCTGGGAATCTGC
This sequence comes from Myxine glutinosa, assembly GCF_964187855.1. Classification (NCBI taxonomy): domain Eukaryota; kingdom Metazoa; phylum Chordata; class Myxini; order Myxiniformes; family Myxinidae; genus Myxine; species Myxine glutinosa. Next base: position 115,130,402 of record NC_136268.1, on the reverse strand, counting down.
GACCGCATCTGTTGTGTCGACACTCCGGGTGCTCCAATGTTATCGACATGCGAAGTGGAGCGGTCGATGAGGATGGGCAAGTAGGTTTTATGTGTCCGAAGCGGCCCGGATTGATGAAGCCATCAAGGCAAAAGCGGGCGCCTGGGTTTGCCCTTCCAAGGGCCGATTGGTTTAGGATGTGCTGGTGGAGACATACACTAGGTACAAACTGCACAGTACTGGATGTATATGTATGTATATATATATATATATATATATATATATATATATATATATATATATATATATATATATATATATATATATATATATATATATATATATATATGTGTGTGTGTGTGTATATATATATATATATATATATATATATATATATATATATATATATATATATATATATATATATATATATATATATATATAGTTGCGGATATGGGATTTGCATCCATCCATATCCGCTTGTAAATATTCCCCTATTTCCTCAATACTTCCCAACTATCCCCAATCCCCCATTCCCTAGTCCCATTTTCTGTAAACAACACTCTGTAGACCCGACCTCCCCCTATTTCCCCCATTAAATGTCGCACCCAGGTTCACCGCATCTCATGTAAGACAACTATAGGACATCTTGCTAGTTATTCTTAGTCTATGTCAGTTAAGGACTCGTTTCAATTAATTCTGACTCTTCGTTGCACCAGAATGTGATTGTATGGCACCGTTAGGAAGTTTAGGACCTCCCAATACCTCCCCGCAGCTCTTCCTCACGGTTCAGCAACAACAACACCAACAACAACAGCAGCGGCGAGCGCGGGGAGTGCGCGTCCTCACTCCGGCTTGGTTGGTAGGGGGTGTTGGGAGGGCACGAGGCCTTCCCCACGAGCCGCCATCAAACATGTGCTCGACGGGGTTACCAACTAGGGGCTCCCCGTCAGCTCCTCGTCAAGGGCGGAGCCCGGTAACCCCCGCACCCAATGGAAGCGGCGGACCGGTCCCATCTGGGGCGGAGCCAACCAGCCGAGGGCGTGTCACTCCCCGTTGAGCATGCGCAGCCGAGGGGGAGGTGACGTCAGATGCGCGCTGAGCTTGGAGAAAGAAAGACGCCACCTCCGAGCGCTGTGAGGCCTCCCTGCATCTTTTGGACCGTGCTTGATCCTGTCCCCGAGCCAAGGTGCACCTTGTGCTATCGACTATCTGTCCTTCCCTGCCATCAATCCCTGTGTAAGTCAGCCTTGTTCCGTTTGTCTGTGGTCTGTCTGGGATAGATAAGATTGTATCTAAGTGCCTATCTCTTCTGTGTCTTTTACCTCACTCTACCTTGTAATCTACCCCTTTTCTCCACCACTAATTATATCCTCCTCCGGAGGTCTTGAGAACTGTACCCCTTGCGTCGTTTCATTTATCCCAGTCGTTGTGTCCTTTCCAATCATTGATTTAGCGTAGCGCGATTTGGCCAACGTCTGGGTGAATCGGGTGAGTTGGGGAAGAATCGGGGGAACTGTTAGGTCGCGGTGGACCATCCGCTCGGCCCATCATAACATCTAAACCGCGATCCGTAACAATTGGTGTCGAGGAGTGAGATACGAGGCCCGAAGCGCGCTTAACGCGCTCAAAATTACAAGCAGTTGGAAATTGTTTTGTTTTACAAAAAAAACCCGAATTTTGAAAGTCGCGCTATGGCAGATCAAGACGGCTGGGTTCCGGTAGAGGAGAGTGAGGCAGGGTCGATCCAGGACCAAATTGAGGGACAAGAGGAGAGCGAAGCAGTGAGGGCGGCAGGTTCGCAAAATGGCGTCCTCGCGCACGAGGCTTCAGGCGCGCAAAATGGCGTCCTCGCGCATGTGGGTGTAGCGGCACCAAATTTTGCCACGCCTGTGACTGTAGCAGCGGCCGCAGCACCAATGAACTGGGGCCTATTCATGCAGCAGATGCAGGCCTTCATGGTCAAGGCGGATGAGGAGAGGGAAGAGAACAGGGGGATGAGAAACCAAATTTTAGTAATGGGGAACCGGATGGATGCTCAGAGTGAGCAATTGGGGGTAATGAGGGACGAAGCGAGGGGTACCGGTGAGGGATTAGACAAGAAATTAGAGGGGTTAGACAATGGGATAAAAGGGGTGAAACATGGGTTAATGGGGGTAGAAAACAGAATGGCCGCTCAAGAGAATCAAATGGAAGGGATGCAAAAGGGGTTAGAGGGGTTAGAAAACAGTATGGAAGGCAAATTGAGGGACATGAGGGACCAAGCGGAAAGGGAAGTTAAAAAAATGGGGCAGCAGATAGAGGGGGTCAGAATGGGGGTAGAAACTAAATTGGATGCTCACAGGGAGGAAATGGAGCAGATGAGGGTGGCATCTGGGCAGGAGATGCAAGTGATGGGAGAGGAGATCAGAAGAGGTGTGAGTGAGGAGGTCGGAGGAGTGCGCGAGGAGGTGAGGCACTGTAAGGAGCGCATGGAGAAGGAGGTGAGAAAGGGGACTGTAAAATTGCAAGGTGGTATAGAGGAGTTGACGCTGGGAGTAGAACAACTGACAGTGGGACAAAAGGAGTTGGGGGACCAGGTAAAGAAGAACACAGCGGTAATAGAGAGTTTAAAATCGACACAGAAGGAGATGAAAAAGGACGTAGGGGTAATTAAAAAAGAGTGTCAGACGGTACATGAGGACCTGACGAGGAAAATGAACAAGGTGGTAGAGGTGATGGAGGTTAAAGAGCGGGAGGTGCGGGAGCACATAGAAAAAAATAAGGTGGAGTTAGAGGAAGAACTTAAGGGGGCGCACGAGGAGATGAAGGAGGTGAAGCAGAAATTAGAAGAAGTGGAAGAAGGGGTGAGCGAAATTAAGAAGCGACGGAGAGAGGATAAGAAAGAGATAAAGGAGGAAGTAAAAGAATTGGTCCAAAGTCTGTGTTCGGATCGTGATGATGTGCTCATTAACTGGATGAGGGATTCGCAGGTGATGGAGGAGAAGCGAAGAGAAAGAGGACCCGGTGTAAGTGGTGACCAATATGGTCGTGCGTATTGTTGCGGATATGAGGACTGTATATTTTTTTGATTGTGTGAATTATTATTATTGTTTATTCTGCGCCCCCTGCCTCCGGAGCTGTGTAAAGGTGAAAGGGCATCCCATAATTAGTCCACAAGCATACACGTCAGCCAATAATAGAATACCCCTGTTCGATAGTTATATCTTATTCTGTGTTTTAGGGTAAGGCTGTGTCTTCCATTAATTGAAGTACTCCATTGCACCAGTGAAAGAGAATAGATCCCCTTTCATTCCCATCCCCAAAATCTCCATTTCCTTTCACATCCCCTTTCGTCATTGCCAAGCCTCGATTGCCAATTACATCCCCTCCAAAACCACCATTGAACATGTGCTCGGGTCGGGGAAGAGGGGCATGCCCGCCCGTCGTCATCAAGGGCGGAGCCAGAGGGTCGCGTGACCAACTAGGGCCGAGGTGAGCACACCGATGGGCGTGTCCTGAAGGCCGGCGGCTTGATCGCCGGAGGCGCTATAAAGGCGCGCGCGCAAGTGGCGTTGAGGAGTCGGTGGTGAGGAGTGAGTGGACCAAGAGAGAGAAAGAGTGGTTGGACCAAGAAAGAGAAAGAGTGGTTGGACCAAGAGAGAAAGAGTGGTTGGACAGGGAGACGTGCGAGAGTGTTGTTGAGTTGAGGGTTTGGACCAGACGAGTCAGACGAGTCCTGGCAAAGCAAGCGGCGGCCACAGCAGCAACAACACCCAACAGCAGCCGCTTGGGGCCTGGACGGCGGTTTTGAGCAGGGCCGCGAAGGAACGGCGGCTGCTAAACGCACCGATCGTGCTGCAGGACCCCCTTGGACCTGCCTCTCCCTCCAGCCATCCACCTCCTGCCTTTCCACCCTTCTTGTGTACGTGAGTTTGTTCTGTGTGTCTTGTCCCTGGGTATTTAATTAAGTCTGTCTAAGCTAGTATTTGCACTGTGTCACCTGCGTCTTATGTGTTGTAAATAAACGTGACTGCTTTCTTTTTGCTTGTGTGTATAATCTATCTATAATTCCAGCAATCTCTGTGTGTATGTTTGTATGTTTGTATGTTTGTATGTTTGTATGTATGTTTGTCTGTGACCGCTGTTTCTCGACAACTACCGGTCCGATATACTTGAAACTTGCCAGGTATATTGCTGGGGACCCGAGGATGTGCCTTTTCAAGGTTTGAAATTAATCGGACAAGTAGTTACCGAGCTATGGCGATTTAGCCGTTCGCCGTTCGCTTTGGCGTTGCGAATGGACCAAACCATTTCACGTAAATAGAGGGGGGGGTTCTGTCGTCGTTGCGAATGGACCAAACCATTTCATGTAAATAGAGGGGGGGATTGTCACCGTACTCGCAAGCCGTTCGCCGTTCGCTTTGGCGTTGCGAATGGACCAAACCATTTCATGTAAATAGAGGGGGGGGGGGGATATAATTTTAGATATATATATAGTACGGGCATATATATAGTACGGGCATGCCCTAGTAAATCCAATTACTCTTCTGTCCGTCTTCTCGTCTTATTCCTTTTCCTCTTTGCATTTCGTCGTTTTAGTCTTTTCCAGATTGGGCAGCTGCGGTGCGATACGGCCAAAGTTCTGGGTGAATCGGGTGAGTCGGGGAACAACTGTTCGGTCGCGGAGCCTTCGCTCGGCAAACAACATCCTAAACCGCGATCAGTAACAATTGGTGTCGGGAAGTGAGATTGGACCCGAAGCGCGCTTAACGCGCTCAAAATTACAAAGTACCGAAATTGCTTTTGTTTTACAAAACCCGAATTTTGAAATCGCGCCATGGCTGGTCAAGGCGACGGGATGCCGGTGGGAGAGATAGACGGGATAGAATCGACCCAGGACCTCGGGGAAATGTATGTGGATGAAAGAGAGGAGGAGAACATTGGCAATGTGGTTGAGGGGGTATCAGGCGCACAAAATGGCGCTCTCGCGCACGAGGTTTCAGGCGCGCAAAAAGGCGCCTCGCACGAGCGCGCGGTAGCCGAGCCCGCTGTATCAGCGGGCTTTAACATGCAGCCGTTTGACATGCAGCAGTTCATGGCACAGTTTAGCGAATACATGGCAGAGTCGAAGTGCGACAAAGAAAAAAGAGCCAGGGAAATGGAGGAAATGGAAGACAGAAGGAGGGCTGATAGTGAGAAAATGGAAAACAGAATGGGGGAGCGACTAGGAAATCAAATCGGGGAATTAGGCAAGAAATTTGAGGGGTTAGACAATCAGATAGAGGGGATGAAAAATGGGTTAATGGGGCTAGAAAATAGGATGGAAGGCAAATTGCGGGAGATAGGGGAGCAATCCGCCCGAGAAATTAAACAAATGGGAGAGCAGATAGAGGAGGTAAAAATCGGGGTAGAAACCAAATTGGATGCTCAGAGGGATGAATTGGGACAGATGAGGGTGGCATCTACAAAAGAGATGGAGGAGATGAAAGAGGAAATACGACGAGGTGTAAGTGAGGAGGTCTCGGGGCTACGCGAGGAGGTAAAGCGAGGTGAGAAGCGTATGGAGAAAGAGGTGAGAAATGGGGCGGCAAAGTTACAAGGGGGAATAGAAGATCTGACGGAGGAGGTGGAACAGCTGACAGAGGGACAAACGGAGTTAGTGGAGCAGGTTCAAAGGAACACTGCGGTACTAGGAGGGTTAAAAGCGACACAAAGAGACATCAAGGAAGACTTAATAGCGACACAGAGGCAATGTCAGATGGTACGTGAGGGGCTGACAATGAGGTTGGACGAGGTGACAGAGGTAATGGAGACAAAGGACCGGCAGGTGAGGATGCACATAGAGACGGTCACGGTAGCCTTAGAGGACGAACTTGAGGAGACGCACCGGGAAATAAAAGAGGTGAAGCAAAAATTAGAGGAAGTGGAAGAAGAGGTGAGTGAAATTAAGAAGAGACGGACAGAAACTAAGAGAGAAATAAAGGAGGAGGTAATGGAATTGGTACAAGGTCGGTGCTCAACTCATGATGTGCTGCTCACTAACCAAATAAAGAGTTTGCAGGTGGCAAAAGAGGTGCGGAGACGAGGTGCCAAGGTGAGTGGCGATATAATCGGAAATGTACATGATGTGAGGAAAGCTTCAGTCGGCTTGGGGATTGGTTTGGATCCGGGTGTTCGTGAAAGGCCGTTGGTGAAGTGTGCGACAGGTCTGGTGTGCGAAAAACGAGGTGTGCGAGAATGTCCGACCATGGGGTGTGTGAGGAAAAAGTGCACGCCAAGGAGTGAGTGTGCTGTCGAGAGTGAGTCGGTAGTAGCGCGTGTGCGAGGGAGCACATGGAAGCGTGGTGTGGGGAGTGTTACGGAGGAAGTAACGAAAAAGTGTGCGCAAGAGGATGCGCGAGAAAGGTGTGTAACGGACAGGTGCATGGGGAAAGAGTGCGCTGTCAAGAGTAAGGGGGAGTGTGCTGTCAAGAATGGAGATGAAAGTAGTGAGAGTGACAAGGAGCGTGAGTTGGTTGTGACAGGTGAGTGAGGATGTACACCTGGAATGGAAGGATGCACACCTGGAATGGTAGAGCGTGTGTGGGAATGCACACTTGAGTTGGTCGTGAGGCACGTGGTTGGGTGTGCGAGTGAAAGCACACCTGTGATTGTCACAGAGGAGGTGACCGAGGAGGGGGCGCGAAGAGGTGTGTTGGTGAGGTGTGCGAGCGACGAATGTGTGCCAAGGTGTTCGGTGGTCAGGTGTGTGACCAAGTCTGTGGGCGGAATGAGTGTACCGAGGTGTGTAAGGAAAGGTACGAGGAGCATGGGAACAGCTGGAGGTATGAGCAAGAAAGGGGTAGCGTATGCGTGTAAGCATCCAGGTGAGGCATCGACGGTAACCGGGTTAGCGGTTAGAGCGACTTATAGCCGAATCGGGCCCTCGGTGCGTGCCGGGCTTCGCGTGCCGCGAGAACCAGCGGGGATCCGAGCCACGGCGGGTTCGAAAGGACCGCCGTACGCGATCCACGCTGGGCCTCGCTTGGGACGGCCGCGTCCGTGCTCCACTAGGCGGAGCGGGCAGCTCGATAGGAAGGGTCGTCATGGCGACCACTTTTTGTTGAGACGTGCCGGCAGGTCGAGATCGGGACATTGGATGGCTCCACGCCGAGGTGGTGCGTGGGATCTCGGCCCGGGTAAGCCCCCGTCCCTGCCCCGAATGCGGGACGTCTCCAGCCGCTGGCCCAAAACAACCCGCATTCATTGCTCGGCTGTACGAAGCCGAGCTTTAGAAGGGAATTGGCGCACCGAGAGGATCTAATAAGTAGACGGGTGATGAGGATAGTGTTTTGGCCCCAAAATTAGAAAAAAGCAAAATTTGATGATGGTACGGTGATTAGCAGTAAATGACAAATTTTTGATTTGTTGGATTTGGACGAGCGAAATTGATAGTAGGACCTCCCCGATGTGGAGGGATGGCAAATCCACCATCCCTCACAGCGGGGGGGCAAAGGAACACTAGATTATGGGGTTGATGGCAGTGAAAACTAGCCCGGGTGGGTTAGGATATTGTGTGTAGGGATCTAGCGAAGATGACATTAGGTAACGTTAAGGTTTAGCTAGTGACTGATACCTGTAGTGGGGACGCAGGTAGATTAGCGTGGATGATAATGACGTGGGAGCGCAATAGTTTAAAGGGACGACTGGGAAGCGCAAGTTTCAGAGGGGAGTAGTTAGATGAGATGATGCCGTGTGTTTGAGGATTGAACAGGTGTGATTGCACAGGTGTGCAACTGAACAGGTGAATGGAGCAGTGTATGAGGGAGTAGTGGTGATTGCGTGTTGTGCTGACCAAATGGTCCAGGAAGAAAGGAGGGTGCAGGTGGCACCAGGTGATTGCACAGGTGTGCAACAACAGGTGTATGTGGCTGTGTGGAATAAATGGTAGTGTGGAATATCTGGAGTATTGGAATGGATGGTCGTGGAGTGAGTATGGTGGAAATTGTGGAGTGGAGTGGATGGTGCGAAGGTGTGAATGGGGGAAGAGTGGACCCCCATCATGGATACCCGGGGCGGGTAGTGTAAGTGTTAGGTAGAGGGTATAGGTAAATTGTGGTTGGATATTGGCATCTGTGGTGCGGGTGGAAGAATGGTGATTGGATGGGTGCATTAGTGTTGTGGAAATGGCTGGGCGTGTAGCCTGTTAGTGTGTGTAGTTGGTTTGGGCACTCCACCACTGTGAGGATGTCGGCCAGGTGAGGCCGCAGGTGGGCTCTGGGAGCCGGTAGTTGTGGATGGGGCCCGAGGATCCGGAGGACGGACCCGGGTAGCCCAGTGCCAGAGGGCACCAAGGGGTGACAGAGCCAGGAGGGGCCTTCCCAAATTAGATAGGTTAGGTAAGGAGCTAGGTAAGCTCGGGTGGCAACTACAGTGGTGGAGGGGTGCAGGTGGGTAGACCTGCTGGGAGAGCTACACGTCACAGCCCAGAAATTGTGCGAGGGCACCGGGAGATGAATCGGGGGAGTGAGACCCCAAATTGAGAAGCACCACAGTTTGGTCAAGGGGATTTGGTTTTTAGAACCCATAGTGTAAGTTGGCCAATGGATTGGCAGGGAAAGACCCCGGGTAGTGTAAAGTGTGTTAAAATCATTTAGAGGATAGTTAGGATGAAGGATCTCCTCGCACCATCTGCATCCACTCACCTGAGGTGACAGGTACTCCACACCATGCCATGTTTTGATTATTTTTAACTGTGCAAATGTTTGGAATGTGAGACGCATCATGACGTGGGTGTGACATTGTGCTTTGATGTTCCATCTCTTCCTCCTTATGAGGATTGATGATGAATTTGGTGATGGCAAATTTTGAAGTAGAGGGATTGTGGAGACGAATTTGGTATAGGAGAAATATGGGGAAGACGTGACAGTAGTGACGAATTTGTAAATGGGTAGATTTTGTAAATATGGGGTAAGGGCAAGGGTAGTGTAGGTGACAGGGGGGTGACGTATGGTAGGGACGAGCTTTCCCACTTCACCCTCCGTACGCATTTCGCCTTGCATTGCCTTATTGATGTGTACCCTTGTGACCTTACCCCTCGCTCAATTGTCTCTTTTGTCTCCCACATGACCTGTGCGCCATTGGGTGCTGAGGGGAGCGTGCGTGAGTCCTCCATTGTGCGCCCGGAACTCTCAGAACCAGCTGTCTGCATCGATGCACCACATTATGGACCACATGTCTGTGGCCGAGCACCACCTATGGACCCCATGGGTTGGGGCATGGCCCCTCTGCTGGAACCGGCCATGAGGGCCCGAAATCTTGCTGGCGGACCTTGGCCACAGGGCACCGATGCCACACAGGTGAAGCACACGTAGTCGGCCCTGTGGGCCATAAATAAAAGAAAATAAAAAGGACACATTGGGCACACTTTATTGCAAATAGGCCGCCAGTAAGAAAATGAAAGAATGACAACAACTGGAAGACAATAATAATAACCAGCAGAGGGAGCCGAAGAGCAAGAGACCACCTGCAGGTTTAGGGGTTGTTGAGTTTATTTTGATTGAACATTGATGAACAATGGTGACTGCACCGATTGGTGCTTGGGTGTGTATTGGTGCGTTTTTAGGTGTTTTAATGGTGCATTGATGCAGAGCAGACTGTCTCCCCCCCAGAAAGAACAATCACAGGTCCTGGGTTAGTTTTGTAAATAAAAATAGCGTCATTGTAAATAATGCTTCCCACCGTCAGTGTGTAGTTTGAAGACCAATTCCGCAATTCGGTTAACTGTGGGCGTAAGTCTGTCAGGCAGGGTGCAATGGAGCAGCGGGACACATTTATTTATGTTTTAAAACTGTCGCACTCAGGGTCAGGTTAAAAGTAGAGGGAACTACACCTACGTGTCACACTAAATAAAAGTTGTAGGCCCGGAACGTGCCTAAGAGGAGGAGGGTGCAGTGTTGCGGATATGAGGACTGTATATTTTTTTGATTGTGTGAATTATTATTATTGTTTATTCTGCGCCCCCTGCCTCCGGAGCTGTGTAAAGGTGAAAGGGCATCCCATAATTAGTCCACAAGCATACACGTCAGCCAATAATAGAATACCCCTGTTCGATAGTTATGTCTTATTCTGTGTTTTAGGGTAAGGCTGTGTCTCCCATTAATTGAAGTACTCCATTGCACCAGTGAAAGAGAATAGATCCCCTTTCATTCCCATCCCCAAAATCTCCATTTCCTTTCACATCCCCTTTCGTCATTGCCAAGCCTCGATTGCCAATTACATCCCCTCCAAAACCACCATTGAACATGTGCTCGGGTCGGGGAAGAGGGGCGTGCCCGCCCGTCGTCATCAAGGGCGGAGCCAGAGGGTCGCGTGACCAACCAGGGCCGAGGTGAGCACACCGATGGGCGTGTCCTGAAGGCCGGCGGCTTGATCGCCGGAGGCGCTATAAAGGCGCGCGCGCAAGAAGCGTGGTGTGGTCGGTGGTGAGGAGTGAGTGGACCAAGAGAGAGAAAGAGTGCTTGGACCAAGAAAGAGAAAGAGTGGTTGGACCAAGAGAGAAAGAGTGGTTGGACAGGGAGACGTGCAAGAGTGTTGTTGAGTTGAGGGTTTGGACCAGACGAGTCAGACGAGTCCTGGAAAAGCAGCGGCGGCCACAGCAGCAACAACACCCAGCAGCCGCTTGGGGCCTGGACGGCGGTTTTGAGCAGGGCCGCGAAGGAACGGCGGCTGCTAAACGCGCCGATCGTGCTGCACAATACAGCTCCAAGCCATCCTCTCCTTCCAGCCAACTCCTGTCATCATTCCCCGTGTGAGTCTGTCTTTTGTTTGTTCTGTCCCGGGGTTAATTAAGACTGTAGGTAAGCTAGTATTTGCACTGTGTCACCTGCGTCTTATGTGTTGTAAATAAACGTGACTGCTTTCTTTTTGCATGTGTAAATAATAAATCCAATTACTCTTCTGTCCGTCTTCTCGTCTTATTCCTTTTCCTCTTTGCATTCGTCGTTTTAGTCTTTTCCAGATTGGGCAGCTGCGGTGCGATACGGCCAAAGTTCTGGGTGAATCGGGTGAGTCGGGGAACAACTGTTCGGTCGCGGAGCCTTCGCTCGGCAAACAACATCCTAAACCACGATCAGTAACAATTGGTTAGACAATGGTTAGACACCATTGACATCTAATAGACAATTGGTTAGACACGTCCCAGGCCTACAACTTTTATTTAGTGTGACACGTAGGTGTAGTTCCCTCTACTTTTAACCTGACCCTGAGTGCGACAGTTTTAAAACATAAATAAATGTGTCCCGCTGCTCCATTGCACCCTGCCTAACAGACTTACGCCCACAGTTAACCGAATTGTGGAATTGTCTTCAAACTATACACTGACGGTGGGGAGCATTATTTACAATGACACTATTTTTATTTACAAAACTAACCCAGGACCACCTGTGATTGTTCTTTCTGGGGGGGAGACAGTCTGCTCTGCATCAATGCACCATGAAAGCACCCAAAAACGCACCAATACACACCCAAGCACCAATCGGTGCAGTCACCATTGTTCATCAATGTTCAACAATAAAAAATAAATCAACAACCCCTAACCCTGCAGGTGATCTCTTGCTCTTCGGCTCCCTCTGCTGGTTATTATTATTGTCTTCCAGTTGTTGTCTTTCTTCCATTTTCTTACTGGCGGCCTATTTGCAATAAAGCTTGCCCAAACGTGTCCATTTTATTTATTTTATTTATGGCCCACAGGGCCGACTACATGTGGTTCACCTGTGGGGCATCGGTGCCCTGTGGCCAAGGTCCGCCAGCAAGATTTCGGGCCCTCATGGCTGGTTCCAGCAGAGGGGCCATGCCCCAACCCATGGGGTCCATAAGTGGTGCTCGGCCACAGACATGTGGTCCATAATGTGGTGCATCGATGCAGACAGCTGGTTCTGAGAGTTCCGGGCGCACAATGGCCGACTCACGCACGCTCCCCTCGGCGCCCAATGGCGCACAGGTCATGTGGGAGACAAAAGGGGGACAAGAGAAATGAGCGAGGGGTAAGGTCACAAGGGTACACGTCAATAAGGCAATGCAAGGCGAAATGCGCTCGGAGAGCGAAATGAGAAAGCTCGTCCCTACCGTACGTCACCCCCCTGTCACCGACACTACCCTTGCCCTTACCCCATATGTACAAAAATCTACACATTACCAATCCGTCGCTACCGTCACGTCTTCCCCTTATTTCCCTTATACCAAATTCGTCTTCACTCCCCCACTATCCAAAATTTGCCATCACCCAATTCGTCATCAATCCTCATAAGGAGGGAGAGATGGAATTACGCACAATGTCACACCCACGTCATGATGCGTCTCACAATCCAAAACATTTGCATTAATGAAAAATAATAAAACATGGCATGGTGTGGAGTTACCTCATCTCAGGTGAGTGGATGCAGATGGTGCGAGGAGATCCTTCTTCCTAACTATCCTCTAAATGACTTTAACACACTTTACACTACCCGGGGTCTTTCCCTGCCAATCCATTGGCCACTTACACTATGGGTTCTAACAACCAATTCCCATTGACCAAACTGTGGTGCTTCTCAATTTGGGGTCTCACTCCCCCGATTCATCTCCCGGTGCCCTCGCACAATTTCTGGGCTGCGACGTGTAGCTCTCCCAGCAGGTCTACCCACCTGCACACCTCCACCACTGTAGTTGCCACCCGAGCTTACCTAGCTCCTCACCCTAACCTAACTAACTGGGGAAAGCCCCTCCTGGCTCTGTCACCCCACTCGGTGCCCTCTGGCACTGGGCTACCCGGGTCCGTCCTCCGGATCCTCGGGCCCCATCCACAACAACTACTACCGGCTCCCAGAGCCCACCTGCGGCCTCACCTGGCCGACATCCTCACAGTGGTGGAGCGCCCAACCAACTACACACACTAACAGGCTACACGCCCAGCCATTTCCACAACACTAATGCACCCATCCAAAGACCATTCTTTCACCCGCACCACAGATGCCAATATCCAACCACAATTTACCTGTACCCTCTACCTAACACTTACACTACCCGCCCCGGGTATCCGTGATGGGGGTCCACTCTTCCCCCATTCACACCTTCGCACCATCCACTCCACTCCACAATTTCCACCATACTCACTCCACGACCATCCATTCCAATACTCCATTTATTCCACACTACCATTCTCCATACCTGTTGTTGCACACCTGTGCACTCACACCTGGTGCCACCTGCACCCTCCTCCTCTTCCTGGACCATTTGGTCAACACAACACGCAATCACCACTACTCCCTCATACACTGCTCCATACACCTGTTCAGTTGCACCTGTGCAATCACACCTGTTCAATCCTCAAACACACGGCATCATCTCATCTAACTACTCCCCTCTGAAACTTGCGCTTCCCAGTCGCCCCTTTAAACTATTGCGCTCCCACGTCATTATCATCCACACTAATCTACCTGCGTCCCACTACAGGTATCCTTGTCACTAACTAACCTTAACGTTACCTAATGTCATCTTCGCTCGATCCCTACACACAATATCCTAACCCACCCGGGCTAGTTTTCACTGCCATCAACCCCATAATCTATAGCGCATTTGCCCCACCCTGTGAGGGATGACAGAGTTGCCATCCCACCACATGGGGGCGTTCCCACTATCATCCCCCCCAGTCCTCTGATGCTACGAGCCCCCGTCGCAAGAGGTACTGGGTCCTGCCTCGGCATCTAGAGCCGAGGCGATCCATGAGGGCGCCTGCTCGCCGGCATAAGGTCTTATCCGGTCGGCATGGACGATCCGAGGGGGGGCCCGTGGCCCCATTTTGATTTTAATGACCACGTCACAGATTTGCGACAGGACGACTCCCGGGCCTTGCCAGGGGGAGGTGAGTTTTGGGCACCTGCCCTTCCGCCTCCGGGGTTAAAGAACCAAATCTTCATCCCCGGAGCGTATTGACTCCCCTGGCTCCGGTCGTCGTACCTACGCTTCATCTTGGCCCCCGCCAGATGGAGCTGGCGGCGGGCGAAGGCATGGACCCGCTCCATGCCTTCCTCCAGGTGACGTGCGTAACCCTCCCTCGGCGGTGTATCCGTGGTGTCTGGCACGGGACCGCATAGCAAGTCGGCGGGAGCCCGTAACTCCCGCCCATACATAAGCAACGCTGGACTGCATGCGGTGGCCCCATGCTGGCTAGTTCGGTAGGCCATCAACAGGTACGGGAGATGTTCGTCCCAGTCATCCTGACGGGTGGTGGTGAACAATGCCAGTTGTTGGATCAATGTTCGATTGAACCTTTCCACCATCCCGTCAGATTGTGGCCGCAAGGGCGTGGTCCTGGTTTTCCGAATTGACAGGAGTCTGCACACATCTTTTAGCAATTGACTTTCAAAATTTCGACCCTGATTGGTGTGCAGCTCCTGTGGAATCCCGTGCCGACATACAAATCCTTCTACGAAGGCCTGTGCTACCACCCCTGCTTCTTGGTTGGGGAGGGCATAGGCCTCCGGCCACTTGGTGAAATAGTCCATTACAACGAGGATATACTTATTACCTTGGCGGGTGCGGGGCAGCGGTCCTAGAATATCCATAGCCACCCGCTCAAGGGGGGCCCCCACCTGATGTAATTGGAGGGGGGCCCTTATCCTCCGTGCTGCTCCCTTTTTGGCAGAACAGGCGTCGCATCTCCGACACCAGTCCTGTATGTCGCGCCCCATATTCACCCAATAGAACCTCCGGCGGACCCGAGATATTGTCTTTGTCCTGCCCAAATGGCCACCGGAGCGGGCACCATGCACCTGTTGCAATATGACGTTCTTGAATTTGTCAGGGACTATCACCAACCAGGAAGTTCTATCAGAGGGAACCTCCACCCACTTGCGATACAAGATGTTGCCTTTCAATTCCAGGGTCTGCCACTGAGCCCAATACGCCTTTGTTTGCGCCCTGAGGGGGGTGACCTCTTCCCCCTTTGGTCTTTGCCCCAATTTGACCCATTGGAACACCGGCCCCAGAACAGGATCCTCCTGCTGGGCCGTGCTCCAAGCCAACTCTCCAAATTCCTCGTCCGCGGTTAGTGGCAAAATTGGCCCTCTCACCCGGGTTGCCCGGACGACGAGAATCGGGGCGGAATCGCCCAATTGCTCCCTCTCCTCGTGTTTCACACAAAATTTACAGTTTTCCCCCAGACAAGGACGCCGAGAGAGTGCGTCCGCATTACCATGGGCCTTCCCGGCCCTATGGGCCACATCAAAATCGTACTGCTGCAACTTTTCCAACCACCTTGCAATTTGGCCCTCCGGTTCCTTGAACCGAAGGAGCCATTGCAAGGAGGAATGGTCAGTTCTAACCAAAAATTTCCGCCCGTACAGGTACGGGTGGAAATGGTTCATGGCAGCCAGCATAGCCAATAACTCTTTGCGAGTGACACAATAATTT
This sequence comes from Myxine glutinosa, assembly GCF_964187855.1. Taxonomy (NCBI): domain Eukaryota; kingdom Metazoa; phylum Chordata; class Myxini; order Myxiniformes; family Myxinidae; genus Myxine; species Myxine glutinosa. Next base: position 115,115,012 of record NC_136268.1, on the reverse strand, counting down.
CGCTCGGGCCTACTTAAGGCCCGACTATAGTAACCAATCACTCTCTCCACGCCCTCCTGTGTCTGAGACAAAACTGCGCCCAATCCTTCCTGGCTCGCATCCGTGTCCAGGGTAAATGCCCCGTTGCTAGTGGGGTAAGCTAGAAGGGGTGCGGATGTTAAACACCCCTTCAATTTTTGGAAGGCCTCGTGGCACTCCCGTGTCCAATTAAATCGCGTCCCCTTCTCCGTAAGCCGGTGGAGGGGACGGGCCAACTCCGTAAATTTCGCCACAAAGCGCCGGTAGTAGGAGCAGAGTCCCAAAAATCCCCGCACCTCCTTGATGGTACGTGGTGCGGGCCACTCCTCTACCGCTTTAATTTTGTCTGGGTCCGTTTTTACCCCCTCGCGGCCGATCACGTGACCTAGGTAGGCCACCTCTCTTGCAAACAAAGTGCACTTACTCGGGTTCAGCTTCAACCCTGCCTGTCTGAGGCACCCGAACACCTGGTCCAAATTAGCTACTGCCTGGGGGAACGTTTTGGCATGTACCAGGACGTCATCCAGGTACACCAGGCATGATTGCCATGGCATGCCGCCTAGTACATGTTCCATCAATCTTTCAAAGGTGGCGGGGGCGTTACACAAACCAAACGGCATCACAGTAAACTGATACAGTCCCTTACCTGTGGAAAATGCCATTTTCTCCTTCCCTGCCCTATCCATCTCCACCTGCCAATACCCACTCTTGAGGTCCAAAGTTGAGAACCAATTTGAGCCCGCAACGGCATCGAGGGTGTCATCAATCCTTGGCAGGGGATATGAGTCCTTGAGTGTCACGTTGTTTAGCTGGCGATAGTCCACGCAGAACCGCGTGGTCCCATCCTTCTTTTTGACCAGCACAACAGGTGACATCCAAGGACTTCCCGAGGGCTCGATCACACCTGCGTCGAGCATTTTTTCAACCTGCTCGTCAGCTTCCGCCCTCTTGCTCCAAGGGAGCCGTCGGGCGGCCTGACGAATAGGCCGGGCCTCACCGGTGTGGATCTGATGTTTCACCAGGCCCGTACGTCCAATATCCTCGGTGGACAAGGAGAAGAGGTCCAAATGGGACCCAACCAGTTTGTGTAAGGCCTCCCTCTGGGTACCTCCCAACTCTACACTACTACGATTTACCATCTCACAAATGGGATCGGGCCAATTCCTAGAACTTATTGAAGGCTCCCCCTGGGGCCGGCTCGGCTGGACGTTCTCGCCCCTCACTGACGCGACTTCTCTAACTGGGGTGCAGCCAGCTACCTTCGTGCCCCTCACTATAGTGCGTGGTTCTGTGCTAATATTAATTACTCGGACGGCCACCACCGGCCCGTCCGTTTTTACAAGGGTACGGCCCATGATTAAACCAGGTATGGATAGCGCTGCCACCGGTTCGACCAGGCCGCAGGATTCCTGCCATGTCGGGCGAGCTGACCATCGGGCTGGCACTATGGCCTCGGCCCCCGGAGGGATGGTCACGGCCTCAGGAGCCTCCAGCTCCACCCTCTCGGCCGTGCTCACCCCCTCCAATGGTAGCTCTTCCACTCCCCATCGCAGGATCCCCTGACTCAAGTCGATTTTACAACCCCTGGCAGTCAACAAATCCAACCCTATTAAGCATGGGTCGCACACCTCCGCCACCCAAACCTCTATCTCTTGCTTTACCGATCCCAACTTGAGGGTCACAAAACCACGCCCTATGATCGGAGCCGTTGCCCCGGTAGCCAACTGCAAACTATGATTTTCCAGACGCTGGATTTTACCCCAGCCGTCTGCACTCGAATTAAGGACCACGGGGCTGATGATCGTGGCGCTGGCTCCCGTGTCCACCACGGCGTCTACCCCCACGCCGGCAATTTTGCACCGAATTGTCAAACTACCCGTCCCAATTCGGCCACAATGAATGACCTGTCGCGTCAACGAGGGGTTCTCCCCATCCCCTACTGCCGAACACCGCCCTGCATGCCCGGCACGTTCTAGTTTCCCGGGCCCTGGCGGGGGGGTGTCTGAGGTCGGCTAGGCCGATCTATACGGGGCGGAGTTGAGGGCATCGGTTGGCGGGAAACGTCCCGGCGCGGAGCTCGACACTCCCATGCACGGTGACCCATCCGAGCACAATTATAGCACCTCACCTGGTAAGGTGCTTGCCTCCGGTATTCCAAATTCCCCCCCCCTGTATGTCCGAATTGGGGTACTCTGTCGGGGACTACCGGGTGCCACCGCTGGGGCCGCCTGCCATGGTCCAGGTCCCGCCAGGCGCCGATCCACTAACCTCCGGACCATGCTCTCCAGGTCAGGGCCCCCGTCGGGGGTGGGCCCCCTTGGGGGGCCGCCCCCCATCACGGGCCCCATCTGACGCACCGCCACTGCGTGGCGCTCGCCTCCCCGGGCCAGGGGCCTCGCTGCTTCCCAACGGGCTGCAGCGTCGGCCGCCTGACTCATGGTTTGCGGGCGCCACATGGCGAGCTGTTGCCGGAGCTCCAGATCCGGAAGGGCCTGAATAAAGTGATCCAGAGCCAGGCTTTCCTGGGAACTCGCTGCCATGTCCGCGTGTGCAATCCCGACCGCGCGGCGAATATCGTGAGCAAGTTCCCCGATGGTCTCCTGGGGCTTGCGTTTTCGCTGCGCAAGTTGAGCTTTAACAAGCTCGCTTTGCTGTTCAATGCCGAACCGATTAATTAATGCCGCACGGAGAGCTGGCAGGGTGAGAGCACCCGGTGGTAAAGCCGTCAGCACCTCCGCCGCCGCACCGCGCAGTGCCCCCACCAGGTGTACTCCACCTTCGTCCGGATTCCAACCGTTGCCTTTACACACGTACTCAAACTGCGCCAGGTTCGCCCTCAAATCACTCTGCCGTCATACGGCGCGAGTGGGACCTTGTGGGCGCCCGAAGGTCGGACCCCGCGCGTCACTCCTTGCGGGATCAACGCGGGACCAACCCGTTCGGGCTCCCACAGTACGCTATTCCCGGGGGGCTCCCGCGCGTCCCCCGTCCCTCCAAACACTACCCCTCCTGGTGTCGATGCCTGGGTCGCCCCTCCGCAACCCGCTACCCACGCCATACCCCCACATCCTTGCTCACCAGCACCCCCCTCACTCCCCATAGCCAAACCTCCTTGCACACCACCTTCCTCCAAACCTCCTTCTCCACCACTAATTATATCCTCCTCCGGAGGTCTTGAGAACTGTACCCCTTGCGTTGTTTCATTTATCCCAGTCGTTGTGTCCTTTCCAATCATTGATTTAGCGTAGCGCGATTTGGCCAACGTCTGGGTGAATCGGGTGAGTTGGGGAAGAATCGGGGGAACTGTTAGGTCGCGGTGGACCATCCGCTCGGCCCATCATAACATCTAAACCGCGATCCATAACAATTGGTGTCGAGGAGTGAGATACGAGGCCCGAAGCGCGCTTAACGCGCTCAAAATTACAAGCAGTTGGAAATTGTTTTGTTTTACAAAAAAAACCCGAATTTTGAAAGTCGCGCTATGGCAGATCAAGACGGCTGGGTTCCGGTAGAGGAGAGTGAGGCAGGGTCGATCCAGGACCAAATTGAGGGACAAGAGGAGAGCGAAGCAGTGAGGGCGGCAGGTTCGCAAAATGGCGTCCTCGCGCACGAGGCTTCAGGCGCGCAAAATGGCGTCCTCGCGCACGTGGGTGTAGCGGCACCAAATTTTGCCGCGCCTGTGACCGTAGCAGCGGCCGCAGCACCAATGAACTGGGGCCTATTCATGCAGCAGATGCAGGCCTTCATGGTCAAGGCGGATGAGGAGAGGGAAGAGAACAGGGGGATGAGAAACCAAATTTTAGTAATGGGGAACCGGATGGATGCTCAGAGTGAGCAATTGGGGGTAATGAGGGACGAAGCGAGGGGTACCGGTGAGGGATTAGACAAGAAATTAGAGGGGTTAGACAATGGGATAGAAGGGGTGAAACATGGGTTAATGGGGGTAGAAAACAGAATGGCCGCTCAAGAGAATCAAATGGAAGGGATGCAAAAGGGGTTAGAGGGGTTAGAAAACAGTATGGAAGGCAAATTGAGGGACATGAGGGACCAAGCGGAAAGGGAAGTTAAAAAAATGGGGCAGCAGATAGAGGGGGTCAGAATGGGGGTAGAAACTAAATTGGATGCTCACAGGGAGGAAATGGAGCAGATGAGGGTGGCATCTGGGCAGGAGATGCAAGTGATGGGAGAGGAGATCAGAAGAGGTGTGAGTGAGGAGGTCGGAGGAGTGCGCGAGGAGGTGAGGCACTGTAAGGAGCGCATGGAGAAGGAGGTGAGAAAGGGGACTGTAAAATTGCAAGGTGGTATAGAGGAGTTGACGCTGGGAGTAGAACAACTGACAGTCGACAAAAGGAGTTGGGGGACCAGGTAAAGAAGAACACAGCGGTAATAGAGGGTTTAAAATCGACACAGAAGGAGATGAAAAAGGACGTAGGGGTAATTAAAAAAGAGTGTCAGACGGTACATGAGGACCTGACGAGGAAAATGAACAAGGTGGTAGAGGTGATGGAGGTTAAAGAGCGGGAGGTGCGGGAGCACATAGAAAAAAATAAGGTGGAGTTAGAGGAAGAACTTAAGGGGGCGCACGAGGAGATGAAGGAGGTGAAGCAGAAATTAGAAGAAGTGGAAGAAGGGGTGAGCGAAATTAAGAAGCGACGGAGAGAGGATAAGAAAGAGATAAAGGAGGAAGTAAAAGAATTGGTCCAAAGTCTGTGTTCGGATCGTGATGATGTGCTCATTAACCGGATGAGGGATTCGCAGGTGATGGAGGAGAAGCGAAGAGAAAGAGGACCCGGTGTAAGTGGTGACCAATATGGTCGTGCGTATGATGCGCCAGGTGATTTAATAAGCTTGGGGGTCGAGATGGACCCGGATGTTCGTGAGAGGCCAAGAGTGAGGTGTATGGCTGGTCCGGAGGGTATGGAACGAGGGTGCGAGCGAGAGGGTCCGGTGATGGGAGAGGTGCGAGGTGTGAGTGAGCAAGGTTGTGGTGGTATGGAATGGGTAGCGGGTTGCGGAAGTGTGACACATGCACCGACACCAACAGGGGTAGTTTTTAGAGGGACAGGGGAGGCACGGGAGCCCCTTGGGGGTAATGTACTGTGGGGGCCCGGCCGGTTCGGCCCCGCGCTGACCCCGCAAGGGGCGACGCACGGGGTCCGGCAGGCGGGCAGCGACTCGCATACGAGGTGGTCCCACAAGGTCCCACTCGCGCCGTATGATGGTGGGTAAGGGTGGCATCCCTGCCACCCTTCCCATGATTTGTGGGGCAAATGCGCTATAGATTATGGGGTGTATGGCAGTGGAAACTAGCCCGGGTGGGTTAGGATATTGTGTGTAGGGATCTAGCGAAGATGACATTAGGTAACGTTAAGGTTTAGATAGTGACTGATACCTGTAGTGGAGACGTAGTAGCTTAGTGTTTGATAATGACGTGGGAGCGCTGAGTGTAAGGGAAGACGGAGGAGCGCGAGTTTTAGAAGGGAGTAGACAGAGTAGATGATGCAGTGTGAATGGAAGTGCTGGTGAGCAGCTTCAAATGAGGCATCGGTGAGGCAATGCTCCGAGGTGTGTGTGAGTGTACAAGTGATGAATGAGAGAGCATTGCGGATGAGTGTCATGGTGAGTAGTGAGTGTTGTGGATCAGTGCGAATGCGCTTGGGGGAGAGAAGGGTGCAGGCGGCACCAAGTATGAGAGCACAGGTGTGCAAGTACAGGTGTGTGGAATACATGGAGTAAGTGGTACGGAGTGGTGTGCATGGTGCGAAGGTGTGGATGGGGGAAGAGTGGACCCCTTTTCACGAGTACCCCGGGAGGGTAGTTTAAAGAATAGTTAGAAGGTATAGGTAAATTGTGGTTGGATATTGGCATTTGTGGTGCGGATGCAGAATGGTATTGTGGATGGGTGCATTGGTGTGGTGAAATTGGCTGGTCGTGTGGCCTGTTAGTATGAGTGTGAATGGTTGGGCACTCCGCCACTGTTAGATGTCGGCCAGGTGAGGCCGCAGGTGGGCTCTGGGAGCCGTTAGTGTCAGTGGGTGCCTGAGGATCCCGGGTGTGGATCGGGCAGGCCGTGCCAGAGAGGGCACTGAGGGGGTGAGAGTGCGAGAGGGCCTTCCCCAGTTAGTTAGGTTAGGGTGAGGAGCAGGTGAGCTCGGTAGGCAACAACAGTGGTGGAGGTGTGCAGGTGGGCAGACCAGCTGGGAGCGTCACACGACCCAGCCACCAAAATTGTGCGGGAGCACCGAGTGTTGAATCGGGGGAGTGAGACCCCAAATTGAGAAGCACCACAGTTTGGTCAATGGGAATTGGTTTTTAGAACCCATAGTGTAAGTTGGCCAATGGATTGGCAGGGAAAGACCCTGGGTAATGTAAAGTTGTTAAAGTCATTTAGGAAATAGTTAGGATTGATGAACCTGTCGCACCATACGCAGCCACTTACGTGAGGTAGTGATGATGACTCCACACCTGTGTTCCTTTGTTCTGTGTTGCAGGAAAGGAGAATTGCTGTGTGGAATTTGTGAGACGCATCACGACGTGGATGAGACATTGGGGTGATTCCATCTCTCCCTCCTTAGGAGGGACTGATGATGAATTGGTGATGGCAAATTTTGATGTTGAGTTGGAGATGGCAAATTTTGATGAGAGTTGGAAATGGCAAATTTGATTGGTTAGGAGGGAGAGAAGACGAATTTGGTTTATGGGAGGAACGGGGAAGACAGTAGGGACGTTTGTTGATGTGTAAAGTAGATGTTTATGGGTAGTGTTGTGTTTTGTGGATACAGTAAGGGGTAAGGGAGGGGCAATGTAGGTTACCTGGTGGGGGGGGGGGCGTACGGTAGGAACGTACCTGTCTCACCTGGTTCCCATGTGCCCCCAGTGTGCATTACCTTGAATTGCGTGCACTTTTGCGCCCTTACCACCTTACTCACTTGTCTTCTTTTGTCTCCCACCTCCGAGGATCTGGCTTTGGGGCAGAGAGAGAGGAGAGAGAGGTGCTGGCTCCGCAGTTGTGGGCCTGTACTTCCGCTGCTTGCTGCCTGGATCGATGCACCATATGGACCGCAATTTTTGTGGCCGCCCACAATGGACCGCAGTTCTTTTGCGGTCAAGCACCACCCGTGGATGGACCTCTGGGTCAACGTGGCACCTATGCCATACAGGTGAACCACTTTTAGTTGGCCCCCCTGACGGCCACAATTTAGAAATGGACGCGGTTGGCGCCTTTCTTTATTTCTAAAGAAGCCAGAAGGCCAAGTGCACTCCATGAAGGCAAGACCAGCGGAAGAACATCGGCCGGCTGCGACACCACTGGTGACCATGGACACTTGATTGTGCATTTATTATTGAACACTTTATTGGTGCACCAGATGGTGCTGACTGTGCATAATGGGGTGGTGCTTTTGGTGCTTGGACGGGGTGCTCTGCACATTATTAAAGGCCGTAGGGCCACAGGGCACTCGTGGGTTGGTGTATCGATGCTGGCATGCGTGCTCTCTCTATGCATAACATCTGCATGTGTTCCTCAAAGAACAGGTCCTGGATCGTAGTGTAAATATCAGTGTAGTCTTGTATAAATGATGCTCCCTACCGGCTGTATGTTTAGTTTGAGGATGCTTTCCGTGATTCGGTTATCCTGTGGGTGTGTTTCTGTTAGGAGAAGGGTGCAACGTCGCAGGGGGACATATTTACTCATTTGTGAACATCTGTAAAACTGTCGCACTCAGGGTTGAGTTAATAGTAGAGGGAACTACATCTGAGTGCCACACTAAAGTAGGTAAAAATTTATCGGGTCGGGACGCCCCGAGGTAGAGAAGGGTGCAATGTTGCGGATATGGGATTTGCATCCATCCATATCCGCTTGTAAATATTCCCCTATTTCCTCAATACTTCCCAACTATCCCCAATCCCCCATTCCCTAGTCCCATTTTCTGTAAACAACACTCTGTAGACCCGACCTCCCCCTATTTCCCCCATTAAATGTCGCACCCAGGTTCACCGCATCTCATGTAAGACAACTATAGCACATCTTGCTAGTTATTCTTAGTCTATGTCAGTTAAGGACTCGTTTCTATTAATTCTGACTCTTCGTTGCACCAGAATGTGATTGTATGGCACCGTTAGGAAGTTTAGGACCTCCCAATACCTCCCCGCAGCTCTTCCTCACGGTTCAGCAACAACAACACCAACAACAACAGCAGCGGCGAGCGCGGGGAGTGCGCGTCCTCACTCCGGCTTGGTTGGTAGGGGGTGTTGGGAGGGCACGAGGCCTTCCCCACGAGCCGCCATCAAACATGTGCTCGACGGGGTTACCAACTAGGGGCTCCCCGTCAGCTCCTCGTCAAGGGCGGAGCCCGGTAACCCCCGCACCCAATGGAAGCGGCGGACCGGTCCCATCTGGGGCGGAGCCAACCAGCCGAGGGCGTGTCACTCCCCGTTGAGCATGCGCAGCCGAGGGGGCGGTGACGTCAGATGCGCGCTGAGCTTGGAGAAAGAAAGACGCCACCTCCGAGCGCTGTGAGGCCTCCCTGCATCTTTTGGACCGTGCTTGATCCTGTCCCCGAGCCAAGGTGCACCTTGTGCTATCGACTACCTGTCCTTCCCTGCCATCAATCCCTGTGTAAGTCAGCCTTGTTCCGTTTGTCTGTGGTCTGTCTGGGATAGATAAGATTGTATCTAAGTGCCTATCTCTTCTGTGTCTTTTACCTCACTCTACCTTGTAATCTACCCCTTTTCTCCACCACTAATTATATCCTCCTCCGGAGGTCTTGAGAACTGTACCCCTTGCGTCGTTGCATTTATCCCAGTCGTTGTGTCCTTTCCAATCATTGATTTAGCGTAGCGCGATTTGGCCAACGTCTGGGTGAATCGGGTGAGTTGGGGAAGAATCGGGGGAACTGTTAGGTCGCGGTGGACCATCCGCTCGGCCCATCATAACATATAAACCGCGATCCGTAACAATATATATATATATATATTGTTACGGACCGCGGATAAGATGTTGTTTTGCCGAGCGGATGGCACCGCGGCCGAACAGTTACCCCGACTAACCCGATTCCTGGACGTTGGCCGAAATCGCACCACAGGTATTCAATTTGGAAACCTCTAAAGCGACCGAATGTAAAGAGGAAGAAGAAGAAGACGTACAGAAGAGTAACAGGATTTATTATTTACACACACTAAGCAAAAGGAGCAGTCAAGGTTATATACAGGGAAAATGGAAAAAGCAGGTGACACAGTGCAAATATTAACTTATACAAGCTTAATTAATACCCAGGGACAGAACAATCAAAGACAGACTCACGCGGGGAATGATGATAGGAATGGCAGGAGGTGGATGGCTGGAGGGAGAGGAAGGTCCACGGGAACTGGGTCACGGTCGGGCCGGGAGCGGCACTCCGTTCCTCCGCGGCCACGGTCGGCACCGCCGTCAACGCCCAAGCTGCGGTCGTGCGATCTGCCACGGGACGAGCTCCGCCGGTGAGTTAAAGCTTCCCTGGTGGAGCCAACGCTGCTTGGTGGAGTCTAAAGCTGCTGGTACTGCTCGTGGTACTCCTCTTGCTTGCTCTCAGGACTTTCTCTCAATGCTTGCTTGTGTACTGCCAACTTTCTGGCGCACCTCCCTTTGCACGTCTCTCGCTTAGTCCAACAACCACTTTCTCACTTGCTTGGTCCAACCACCACTTTCTCACTTGCTTGGTCCAACCACGCACTCGGTTCTTGCGCGCGCGCTTTTATAGCGCCTCAGGCGATCAAGCCGCCGGCCTTCAGGACACGCCCCTCGGTGAGCTCGCTTCGGCCCTGATTGGTGGGCACAGGCCCTCTGACTCCACCCTTGATGACGATGGGCGGGCACACCCTTCTTCCCCGAGCTGAGCACATGCTTAATGGCGGCTATTGTAGTTGGCAGTAGCCGTTTTGGGATTGGGAATGGGGAATGAAAGGGATCTACCTTATTTCACTTGGTGCAATGGAGTGTCATCTTAATGGAAGACAAGACCTTACCCTAATACACATAATAAGGAAATAAGCTACTGAACAGGGATATTATGGTGTCCTTCATGTATGCTTTATGGAACTAACTACGGGAACACCCTTTGACCTTTATACAACACTGGAGCAAGGAGGGCGATATTTTACAACAATTTACACTACAACAACAACAACAAAAAAACATTCTCATATCCACAACACTGCACCCTCCTCCTCTTAGGCACGTCCCGGGCCTATAACTTTAACTTTTAGTGTGGCACGTAGGTGTAGTTCCCTCTGCATTTAACCTGACCCTGAGTGTGACAGTTTTAAAACATAAATAAATATGTCCCGCTGCTCCATTGCACCCTGCCTAACAGATTCACGCCCACAGCTAACCGAATTGCGGAATGGTCTTCAAACTATACATTGACGGTGGGGAGCATTATTTACAATGACGTTACTTTATTACAAAACTAACCCAGGACCTGTGATTGTTCTTTCTGGGGGGGGTTGGGGGGGGAGACAGTCTGCTCTGCATCAATGCACCATGAAAGCACCCAAAAACGCACCAATACACCCTCAAGCACCAATCGGTGCACAGTCATCACTGTTCATGAATAAAATAAACCGACAACCCCTGACCCTGCAGGTGGTCTCTTGCTCTTCGGCTCCCTCTGCTGGCTATTACTATCTTCCAGGTGTTGTCATCTTCTTTACTGGCGGCCTATTTGTATTACAATAAAATGCACCCAACGTGTCCATTTTTATTTTATTTATGGCCCACAGGGGGCCGACTAGTGTGGTTCACCTGTGGGGCATCGGTGTCCTGTGGCCAAGGTCCGCCAGCAAGATTTCGGGCCTTCATGGCCGGTGCCAGCAGAGGGGCCATGCCCCAACCCATGGGGTCCATCAGTGGTGCTCAGCCACAGACATGTGGTCCATAAGGTGGTGCATCGATGCAGACAGCTGTGGTTGCGAGAGGTTCGGGCACACAATTGCCGACTCACGCACGCTCCCCTCGGCGCCCAGTGGTGCACAGGTCCTCATGTGGGAGACAAAAGGGGGAAAAGACAGATGAGCGAGGGGTAAGGTCACAAGGGTACACATCAATAAGGCAATGCAAGGCGAAGTGCGTACGGAGAGAGAAGTGAGAAAGCTCGTCCCTACCGTACGTCACCCCCCCTGTCACCTACTCTACCCTTGCCCTTACCCCATATTTACAAAAATCTACACATTTACAAATTCGTCACTACTGTCACGTCTTCCCCATATTTCCCCTCCACCAAATTCGTTCCCACAATCCCTCTAACCAAAATTTGCCATCACCCAATTCATCATCAATCCTCATAAGGAGGAAGAGATGGAACATCAAGCACAATGTCACACCCACGTCATGATGCGTCTCACATTCCAAACATTTGCATCAATAAAAATAATAAAAACAACCTGGCATGGTGTGGAGGTACATCATCTCAGGTGAGTGGATGTAGATGGTGTGATGAGATTTTCATCCTAACTACTTTCTAAATGACATTAACACACTTTACACTACCCCGGGGTCTTTCCCTGACAATCCATTGGCCATCTTACACTATGGGTTCTAAAAACCAATTCCCATTGACCAAACTGTGGTGCTTCTCAATTTGGGGTCTCACTCCCCCGATTCAACTCCCTGTGCCCTTGCACAATTTCAGGACTGGGGCGTGTAGCTCTCCCAGCAGGTCTACCCACCTGCACACCTCCACCACTGCAGTTGCCACCCTAGCTTACCTAGCTCCTCACCCTAACCTATCTAATTGGGGAAGGCCCCTCCTGGCTCTGTCACCCCTCGGTGCCCTCTGGCACTGGGCTACCCGGGTCCGTCCTCCGGATCCTCGGGCCCCATCCACAACAACTCTACCGGCTCCCAGAGCCCACCTGCGGCCTCACCTGGCCGACATCCTCACAGTGGTGGAGTGCCCAAACCAACTACACACACTAACAGGCTACACGTCCAGCCATTTCCACAACACTAATGCACCCATCCAAATACCATTCTTTCACCCGCACCACAGATGCCAATATCCAACCACAATTTACCTATACCCTCTACCTAACACTTACACTACCCTCCCCGGGTATTCGTGATGGGGGTCCATCCTTCCCCCATTCACACCTTCGCACCATCCACTCCACTCCATAGTTTCCACCATACTCACTCCACGACCATCCATTCCAATACTCCATATATTCCACACTCCATGTATTCCACACTCCATGTATTTCACACAACCATTCTCCATACACCTGTTGTTGCACACCTGTGCAATCTTACCTGGTGCCACCTGCACCCTCCTTCCTTCCTGGACCATTTGGTCAGCACAATACTCATCATCATCACTCACTCAAACACTGCTCCATATCCTGTTCAGTTGCACACCTGTGCAATCACACCTGTTCACCATACACACGGCATCATCTAATCTACCTGGTGCCCTGCTAACTTAGTGCTCCCCGTCTTCCCTTTAAACTAAGCACATACCACGTCATTATCATCCAAACTACCCTCTCTATGTCCCCAGCTACCTGTCCAATGTAGCTACCTAACCTTACCGTTACCTATTGTCAATCTCTAGGTCCCTACACATTATATCCTAACCCTCCCGGGCTAGTTTTCACTGCCAAACCCCATAAGTCTAGTGCTCCTTTGCCCCCGCTGTGAGAGATGGCGGAGTTGCCATCCCCCCACATCGGGTATCTTTCACTATAAATTTTGCTCGTCCAAATTCCAGCTAATCAAAAATTTGCCAATCCCTACCAATCGTCTGCCAATCCTCACTCTGCCAATCATCAAATTTTGTTTTTCCAATTTCGGGGCCAAAACACTATCCTCATCATCACAGTCTACTCACTAGAGCCTCTCGGTGCGCCAATTCACTTCTACAGCCCGGCTTCGCACAGCCGAGCAATGAATGCGGGTTGCTTGGTGCCGGCGGCTGGATGCGTCCGGCACTCGGTGCAGGGAAGGAGGTTTACCCGGGCCGAGATCCCACGCACCACCTCGGCACGGAGCCATCCAATGGCCCGATCTCGACCTGCCGGAATGCCTCAACAAAAAGGGGTCGCCATGACGACCCTTCCTATCGGGCTGCCCGCTCCGCCTAGTGGAGCACGGACGCGGCCATTCCGAGCGAGGCCCAGCGTGGATCGCGTAAGGCGGTTCTTTCGAAACCGCCGTGGTTCGGATCCCCGCTGGTCCTCGCGGCACGCGAAGCTGCCCGGCGCGCACCGAGGGCCCGATTCGGCTATACTTCGCTCTAACCGCTAACCCGGTTACCGTCGATGCTCCACTTGCATGCTCACACCCCGCAGCCCGTTCCTTGCTCCTCATCATTGCACCTTCTCTTACACCCCCAGGTACACTCATTCCGCTCACAGACTTGGTCACACACCTGACCACCGCACACCTTTGCACACACTCGTCGTTCGCACACCTCACCAACACACCTCTTCGCGCCCCCTCCTCGGTGACAACCACAGGTGTGCTCTCACTTGTACACCCAACCACGTGCCTCACTACTAACTCAAGTGTGCATTCCCACACACGCTCTACCATTCCAGGTGTGCATCCTTCCATTCCAGGTGTACATCCTCTCTCACCTGCCACAACCAACTCACGCTCCGTGTCACTCTCACTACTTTTACGACCACACTCGGTCGCGCACTCACCCTTACTCTCGCCAGCGCACTCTTTACTCATGCACCCGTCCATTACACACCTTTCTCGCGCACACTCTCCCTTTACACCCTCCGTAACACTCACCACAGGCGTGCATGCTTCCGTTACATCCTCTGTAACACTCACCACAGGTGTGCATTCTCCTTTATTCTTGACAGCGCACTCTTTCCCCATGCACCCGTCTGTTACACACCTTTTTCATGCATCCTCTTGCGCACACTCTCCCGTTACTTCCTCCGTAACACTCCCCACTACGCGCTTCCATGTGCTCCCTCGCACACGCGCTACGACCAACTCACTCTCGACAGCACACTCACTCCTCGGCGCGCACTTTTTCCTCACACACCCCAGAGTCGGACATTCTCGCACACCTCTTCCTTCGCACACTGTACCTGTCGCACACTTCACCAACGGCCTCTCACGAACACCCGGATCCATATAAACCCCCAAGCCGACTGAAGCTCCCCTCACATCATATACATTTCCGCGTATATCGCCACTCACCTTGGCACCTCGTCTCCGCACCTCCTTCACCACCTGCAAACTCTTTATTTGGTTAGCGAGCACACTATCACGATTTGAGCACCGACCTTGTACATATTCCATCACCTCCTCCTTTATCTCCCTCTTAGTTTCCGTCCGTCTCTTCTTAATTTCACTCACCCCCTCTTCCACCTTCTCTAACTTTTGCTTCACCTCTTTTATTTCCCGGTGCGTCTCCTCAATTTCGTCCTCTAAGGCTACCTTGACCGTTTCTATGTGCGTCCTCACCTCCCGGTCCTTCGTCTCCATCACTTCTGTCACCTCGTCCAACCTCGTTGTCAGTCCCTCACGTACCATCTGACATTGCCTCTTCGTCACTATCAAGTCGTCCTTGATGTCTCTTTGTGTCGCTTTTAACCCTCCTAGTACCGCAGTGTTCTTTTGTACCTGCTCCGTTAACTCCGTCTGTCCCACCGTCAGCTGTTCCACCTCCTGCGTCAGGTCCTCTATGCCCCCCTGTAACCTAGCCGTATTATTCCTCACCTCTTTCTCCATACGCTTCTCACCTCGCTTTACCTCCTCGCGTACCCCCGAGACCTCCTCGCTTACACCACGTCGTATTTCCTCCTTCATCTCCTCCATCTCTTTTGTAGATGCCACCCTCATCTGTCCCAATTCATCCCTCTGAGCATCCAATTTACCTTCTAACCCGATTTTCACCTCCTCTATCTGGTTCCCCATCCGTTTGATTTCCCAGGCGGATTGCTCCCCTATTTCCCACAATTTGCCTTCCATCCTATCTTCTAGCCCCCTTAACCCATTTTTCACCCCCTCTATCTGATTCTCCTGGGCAGCCATTCTATTTTCCACCCCTGTTAACCCATTCTTTACCTATTTTATCCCGTTGTCTAACCCCTCAAATTTATTGTCTAATCCCTCAAATTTATTTCCCATATTGTTTAACCCGTCCCTCAATTGGCCACCCATTTCTCTTCGCTCTCGGGTGGACTTATCACTTTGGGCATCCATTTTTTGCTATCATTTGAATCATAAAGACTCGCATGTACTCTGGCATCTCGGGCTCGGCTGCTGCGACCACGGGCGCGGCGAAATTTGGTGCCGCTGTAACCACGTGCGCAAGGGCGCCATTTTGCGCGCCTGAAACCTCCTCAACCACATTGCCATTGTTCTCCTCCTCCCTTTCCTCCACATACATTTCCCCGAGGTCCTGGGTCGATTCCACCCCGTCTATCTCTCCCACCGGCATCCCGTCGCCTTGACCAGCCATGGCGCGACTTTCAAATTTAGAATTTTATAAAATACAATTTTGGGCCACTCGTAATTTGAGCGCGTTAAGCGCTTCAGGTCCGAATCCGACACACCTGACACCAATTGTTACGGACCGCGGATAAGATGTTGTTTTGCCGAGCGGATGGCATCGCGGCCGAACAGTTACCCCGACTAACCCGATTCCTGGACGTTGGCCGAAATCACGCCACAGGTATTCAATTTGGAAACCTCTAAAGCGACCGAATGTAAAGAGGAAGAAGAAGAAGACGTACAGAAGAGTAACAGGATTTATTATTTACACACACTAAGCAAAAGGAGCAGTCAAGGTTATATACAGGGAAAATGGAAAAAGCAGGTGGCACAGTGCAAATATTAACTTATACAAGCTTAATTAATACCCAGGGACAGAACAAACAAAGACAGACTCACGCGGGGAATGATGATAGGAATGGCAGGAGGTGGATGGCTGGAGGGAGAGGAAGGTCCACGGGAACTGGGTCACGGTCGGGCCGGGAGCGGCACTCTGTTCCTCCGCGGCCACGGTCGGCACCGCCGTCAACGCCCAAGCTGCGGTCGTGCGAGCTGCCGCGGGACGAGCTCCGCCGGTGAGTTAAAGCTGCCCTGGTGGAGCCAACGCTGCTTGGTGGAGTCTAAAGCTGCTGGTACTGCTCGTGGTACTCCTCTTGCTTGCTCTCAGGACTTTCTCTCAATGCTTGCTTGTGTACTGCCAACTCTCTGCGCACCTCCCTTTGCACGTCTCTCGCTTAGTCCAACAACCACTTTCTCACTTGCTTGGTCCAACCACCACTTTCTCACTTGCTTGGTCCAACCACGCACTCGGTTCTTGCGCGCGCGCTTTTATAGCGCCTCAGGCGATCAAGCCGCCGGCCTTCAGGACACGCCCCTCGGTGAGCTCGCTTCGGCCCTGATTGGTGGGCACAGGCCCTCTGACTCCACCCTTGATGACGATGGGCGGGCACGCCCTTCTTCCCCGAGCTGAGCACATGCTTAATGGCGGCTATTGTAGTTGGCAGTAGAAGTTTTGGGAGTGGGAATGGGGAATGAAAGGGGATCTACCTTATTTCACTTGGTGCAATGGAGTGTCATCTTAATGGAAGACAAGGCCTTACCCTAATACACATAATAAGGAAATAAGCTACTGAACAGGGATATTATGGTGTCCTTCATGTATGCTTTATGGAACTAACTACGGGAACGCCCTTTGACCTTTATACAACACTGGAGCAAGGAGGGCGATATTTTACAACAATTTACACTACAACAACAAAAAAAACAAACCATTCTCATATCCACAACAATATATATATATAATTATATATATATATATATATATATATATATATATATATATATATATATATATATATATATACATATATATGTAGTACTTTGGTACGTGTACTGGTCCAGATTTAACATGACACATTTCTCAACTATTAAGGCTATATGGAATGTATTCGGTTTCTTTTTGTACCCTTAAAATTTTTGGGGTATCTACATAGTAGGTATGCAAAATTGTGGCATTTCGATCCCCCATCCCTTTCTGTACCTTGACCCCTCCCCCTCTTCGTCTTGTCTTCCGTCCTGACTATCGGATAGCCTGCCAGCGGTCAGGTCTAGTGTAGGTTTTATTCCTGCCAGGTTAGGATTTGACTATAAATTGTCCACTCTACTCTGCGGACACCCCGTCCTGTCGGAGGGAACGTTAAACCCTTTATCAAGTCCATTGGTGCCTGGTTAAAATGAATGTTAAAAAGACTCAACATTGCCTTTTTAAAAGAGTAGGCCATTGTGTGCCGGCACCGTGGGAAACTACTACTCGTATAAATGGATGAGTTGTGTGTGGGGTATACTTTTTGTGTCCATCTATGACATGTCTATTAATTAATTATCTATTACGTACTATTGAAATATCAGCCAGCCTTTCTTCCACTGTAAATGGACAGGTGGCTGCCATTTTGTTTTAATGTATTATTTGTACTAGCAACGGTACCCACCCCATGGGCGGGGCTTCAATTGGGAGGCCCGAATGAAAAGGCAAAATATCAGAAATTAAAGGCTTTTTTATTTTAAACGATTTATATAAACATCCGTTAAATCATATCACACGCAAATCATCAAAATCTAAACAGTATTTGTAGAATTTCAATAAAAGCCACATCACTGTTCATATCAGTAAATATTATTCCATCGTGTTTGGGAAAATTGGGGAAAAAATTGGAAAAACAATATAGCCTATTTTACTCCAGGGGGTCCCAGGATTACCCACCCAAAATTTCGTTGCGACCGTTTTTTAGCCGTTTTTGCTGTACCTGGGAACAGACAGACAGACAGACATTTGGTGAATTATAGTAAGATTATCTGAAAAAAAAAGAAGACTATAAATACATGGCACAAACAAATCTTATATAAGCAGCTAAAACGTGTCCTGGGACTTATGACCCATCCTACAGGACAGCCTAAGATGGTTCCACCAGATGGTTTAAAGGCCCCCTGCGTGACGTCATTGTACCATGCCAGCCAACAAAGGCTATCAAAGGTTCCCTTTAATGTTCAGAATACTCCTAATGCTTCCTTAATTGCACAAATCACAATGATCGACATGAAAACGCGTGATGTGAACACGTATTCATCTCCACAGGAGGAATCTCAGACATACATCGCACTCTCAATAATCGATGCAGTTTACATGACATGACTGTCACCCCCATCCATCTCTTGGTATCTGTTATGAGATAATACGTCTTGCGAAAAACTGACGTCACATCCATCTTATCTTCTTACTCGTTCTCGCCAGGTTCCATATGTCCATAAATTGAAGGTTCGTTCTGATTTTGTGGAGATTTCTAGCTATTTACATTTTTGAAAAGTTTGAGAACTTCTGAATTCGAAAGTCAATGTTTCCATTTGATTTGAATTTTTTTTTTTTTTTTTCAAATCAAACAAATTTTCAAATCAAATGGAAGCATCGATTTTCGGAGTCAGAGACTCTCAAGCTTTTCAAAAATGTAAACGCTTACAAATGTCCACAAAACCCGAAAGAAATTCCATTTGGAACCTGAATACTGGATATGCAAATCGATGCTGGAATATCCGGTGAAAGAGAAATTACTGAGGCAAGAGGGAAAGCAGAGAGTCCTCTAATTACCCCATTCATTAAGTCTTACACGCATCGGTGTTCGAGTCGCCATTACGACAGATCGATACCGATACCGTTCTTAAATGGACCGATTGCTCAAAAGGAAGCTGGCCCTGTCGTGGACTCTCGGGTAACTGCATCCTCCAACCAATTGTCTTCGGAATGGAATGGATGTAGGATCGGGTATTAGAGGTGAGAGCTCCTATCGGCGGATGGCACATGGTAAATCACAAGTCGTTATTAATGTACTCGCCCTGGTATCGGGTTGTATGGTAGTTGCATTTTGGGTCAGTGGCCGCTAGGTCGGGCTGTAACTCTGCTTCGGCCAAAGGACCTTTAGATGGTAAGATCACCCCGTTGGCTTTTGTTACCTGTGGCACCGAAGGGAGGTGGAGGATATGTTTTCACCCCTCTGTCTGATTGTCTGTCTGTTTGTGAACAGGATATCTCAAAATGTTGTGCACAGATTTGGACGAAATTTGGTGGAGAGGTTTGGTATGTGGCAAGGACGAAATGATTCGATTTTGGTGAACATCCGGATCTGTATCGGAGAATTTTTACGTGATTCGACATCATTGATAGATAGGCCAAAAACGATAAAGAGCACGATATCTCAAAACGTTATGGACGGATTTGGACGTAACTTGGTGGAGAGTTGTATATGTGACAAGGACGAAATGATTCGATTTTGGTGAAGATCCGAATCCAGACATGACAGTTTTTTTTTTTTTTTCCAAGTCATTCTTCACCATTGACAGATAAGGCCAAAAAGATATATCAAAAAGTTGTCGACGACTTATGACAAAACTTGGTAGATGAGTTGGTTAGGTGACAAGAACAAGCCGATTCGATTTCGGTTCAAGTCCTGATCCAGATCTGACCTATCAACGGGATACAAAACGTAAACTGGTCAGCCTGGTAGAGATATGTGCTCTACCGAGTGCCGTTCTAGTTACGTTTGTGGGTGCTAAGTCGGAAGGAGCAAAGGTAGCGAATTTGCCTCTGAGATGTCGTATCCGTGTTCGATTCCAGAACTGACTATGTAGTGTCCGATCGGTAGTTCCCAAGTGGAGGTGAGTTAACTACCTGAAGTTTATCAAGCCGTCTTGGGGCACCCTCTCTCGTTGACTGGATTTGCGTTGTCGGGTATGTACTTATATAGGTTAAAATGAGCAGCTCTGCGAGATCTCTCGATTTCCATGGTTTTTGGATGTTTTTTTTTCAACTTCGGTAAAGATAAACTGATTTGAAGGTTTTCAAATCCAGTGATCAAAACTTTGAGGTGTACGTATGGGCAGGTGAAGGGAGTATGACAAACCATCGTAATGGCCTCTAGAGATGCATTTAAATCATTTGAATGACAGTTGTTGTTTTTGAAAAATATTGAAAAGACAGGGAGAGAGGGGAGATCAAATATTTTTCTCTGAAGTTTGACCAATTTTTTTTCTTCCATGAACCAAACTTTTGGTGGCTAATTGGATGGACATTAGTGGGTGTCATTGTTTTTGGTATTTGTTCGGCTATATCTAAGAAGCTCAAATATCTTTTTGAGATTTCAATTTCCAAGGGCACACTTTAAGTAGTTAAGCCAGGCGTCCCTTCTGCTGGCATTAGCTGGTGGACATTAATGATCTCACAATATCTTTCGACGAAGATTTGGCAAATTATATCCAGCACCCCAAGCTGAACGCAAGCCTAGTGTTGGCTTAGCGGTAAGGGTGCTGGCTTGGGATCCAAGGATCCTGGGTTCGAATCCCGGTCGATCGCTGAATTAACGCCAGGGGGGTTGACTCAGCCTGTCATCCTTCCGAGGTCGGCAAATTGAGTACCAGCTTGCTGGGATGAATGATCCCGGTGTGTACCCCGATTTAGAATAGGTACACCGTATCCCTCCGCATCGTAAGAGGCGACTAAGGGTTGGTGCCAGGAAGGGCATCCGGCCATAAAAACATTACCTCAAACAGGGAATCATGATTGTCATGGGGCCCGCAAGGTTAACCCCCGCTCTAGCGGGGAAAAATGGCCTTAAAACGATCATTCATTCATTCATTCAGTCACCCTAAGCAAATTAAAAATCTCTACCCTGACATTCTCGCCAACCCCGTACTTGTAAAGTGTGCCAAGTTTGGGGTTGCAAATTTGCCAAATACCCACCGACAAGATTTGTGGACGGCCTTCGATGTATGAAATGAAATGTACTTTTCTGGCATTAAAAAATAGTCTTCTGTAAATGCTTTTATCACCCCGCTCATGCGAAGCGACACATGGGGTTAAGCAGTCGGATCAGTCTGTCTGTCCTTCCACAAACATCAGTTTATAATCGAACAACAACTTAATTTCAATCGAATGTTATATTTTAAATGTGAATCAGAACAAGAATCGGAAAACAAAGCTGTAGTTTAGCAGTACTTTGGCTCTGAATTCATCCCAATCGCACATATGCAGAGAAGAGCGAGATAAATGATTTACTGTCTGCCTGTCTGGTAGTCAAACAAAATTGAAAATCATTCCAAAAATTAAACTTACTCTTTTTAGGGATGTCATAAAGAACAAAAACAACAGGCATGAAGAACTAATTGAACGTGTTAGACAAGGAGGTGTAAAATGTGCTGCATCAATGGCGGTAAACCTCCTGAAAGTTTTTTCAATACAACCTTTGAAATCTTTATTTTATTTCAATTGAATTAAATACTTGAACACTGTAGAACACAAATCACCTTATTACCACTTCCAAAAACCTCCAGTTTTGCTGCACTTGGACATGTTAGATAAGGTGGTGTATAAGACACTGCATCAATGGTGCTAAACTTTCAGAATTATTTTATACAATGTTTAAAATCATTATTTTATTTCAATTGAATTAAATACTTGAACATTGCGTGGGGTAAGGTGTTCTATAAACTGTCTAGTTTGTTATTGTGAGGTGCTTATGGTGGGCTATTCACTGATGCTTTGCAACACAATGCAAATACCAGAAACAGTTAATGATCAACACCACTATATAAATATATATATAATGTCTGACATCATTATATCATCTGGTGCGCTGTCCACCCTGGGCCTGGTGCCATTACATCATCTGGTGCGCTGTCCACCCTGGGCCTGGTGTTATTACATCATCTGGTGGGCTGTCCACCCTGGGCCTGGTGTCATATCATCTGGTGGGCTGGCCACCCTGGGCCTGGTGTCATTACATCATCTGGTGGGCTGGCCACCCTGGGCCTGGTGTCATTACATCATCTGGTGGGCTGGCCACCCTGGGCCTGGTGTCATTATATCATCTGGTGGACTGGCCACCCAGGGCCTGGTGTCATTACATCATCTGGTGGGCTGGCCACCCTGGGCCTGGTGTCATTACATCATCTGGTGGGCTGTCCACCCTGGGCCTGGTGTTATTACATCATCTGGTGGGCTGTCCACCCTGGGCCTGGTGTCATATCATCTGGTGGGCTGGCCACCCTGGGCCTGGTGTCATTACATCATCTGGTGGGCTGGCCACCCTGGGCCTGGTGTCATTTCATCATCTGGTGGGCTGGCCACCCTGGGCCTGGTGTCATTACATCATCTGGTGGGCTGGCCACCCTGGGCCTGGTGTCATTACATCATCTGGTGGGCTGGCCACCCTGGGCCTGGTGTCATTATATCATCTGGTGGACTGGCCACCCTGGGCCTGGTGTCATTATATCATCTGGTGGACTGGCCACCCAGGGCCCAGTGTCATTTCATCATCTGGTGGGCTGGCCACCCTGGGCCTGGTGTCATTATGTCATCTGGTGGGCTGGACAACCTGTGCCTGGCATCATTATGTCATCTGGTGGGCTGGACAACCTGTGCCTGGCATCATTATGTTATCTGGTGGGCTGGCTACCCTGTGCCTGGCATCATTGTCATTTAGTGGGATGGTCACCCTGGGCCTGGCGTCATGACATCATCTGTGGGCTGGCCACCCCATGACTGGCATCATAATGTCATCTGTGGGCTGGCTACCCCAGGAGACTCACAGGCTGGGATGTCATGCATTACTAATGATTTCATTCTGTTTAGATTTATTGGTGGTGCTACTCCAACCAAGCTTTGAGATTTTGTAGATGGAATTGTCTGATATTGTTTAAAAAAAAAACATTTCCTTGGAGTCCTTGTTTTGTTGAAAATGCTGGTGGAAGACCAGAAAAGTGGTGAAGAGAGGCTGAGAGTGCTGAGAGAATTGAAGAAGCTGCTACTCGTGCTGCAAATCAACATGACTGGCAGGCAAATAATTTGCAATGAAGACCTCAATGTTCCATAGAACCGAAGTTTGTTTCGATAAACTCCACTCTTTGGTCAAAGGTGACATACTTCTTAGATCACTGAGCAGCAGAGATTTTAGTGAAGCACCGTCTATAAGACCGAGAAGACGGATTTCCTGATAAACTTTGAGAGTCATTATCTCACCTTTAAAAATCGAGCTATCAACAACCACCAGGTGCAAACAAGTCTGAGCTATCGGGCTGGAGGATACGTTCGTTTCCAGATGTGGACATTCGTCATTGAAGGTACTTCGCGGTGACCAGCTTCCAATTGCTCATTAGACAATGATTCTTCTTACTAGTGAAGATCCTATCCTCATCCACAAGTTAATTTCCCCAGACTTAGGTGGAATGACTTGTATATAATACCCACTGTAGTTTTTACCCTGGCCCTCAGGCCCTCAACCCCTAACCCTGAATACCCTCAACTATGAAACTTATTGAAGCTTTGCCAAAACTACCTCTGATCAGCCCAAGAAGCAAGCAAGACTAGCCTTTCATGTTCTGCTGAGTTCACAACAGCGTCACTTCTTCACTACATATATGACATCACCAATGAATTTGCTTCCAACATGACAAAAGGGACAACCACATTAGGGACCAAGTACAACTCAACATTGTTCATGTATACTATTGCATTTTTCACAGCAGCAGGAAACAATATACAATATTGTTATTATTATTCCGAGTATGTGCAGTGCCTTCAGAGAGTATTCACACCCCTTGACTGTTTACACGTTGTGTTGTGTTAGTCTGAATTTAAAATGGTTTAATCGACATTTTCTACCACATCTACACATAATACCCCATAAGGTCCTATAACTTCTTTTTTTTAGATTTTTTTTTACAAATGTATTAAAAATGAAAAGCTGAAATGTCTTGAGTCAACAGGTATTCAACCCCTTTCCTATGACACTCCAAATTGAGCTCAGGTGCATCCAATTTCATTTCATCATCCATGAGATGTCTCTCCAGCGTGATTGGAGTCCACCTGTGGCCAATTCAATTGATTGGACATGATTTAGAAAGAAACAAACCTTTCTATGTAAGGTCCCATAGTTGACAGTGCATGTCAGAGCAGAAGCTCTACCGTGAAGTCCAAGGAACTGTCCGTAGACCTCCGAGATAGAATTGCGAGGTGACACAGATCTGAGTAAAGGTATAAAACAATTTATAGTGTTGAAAGTTCCCAAGGGCACAGTGAGCTCCATCATTCGGAAATGGAAATAATATGGAACTACCAGATTCTTCCGAGAGCTGGCCGTCCGACCAAACTGAGCAATCGGGCAAGAAGGACCTTGATCAGGGAGATGAGCAATAACCCAATGACCACTCTGACAGAACTACATAGTTCATTGGCATAGATGAGGGAACCTGCCGGAAGGACAACAGTCTCTGCAGCCCTTCACAAATCTAGGCTTTATAGGAGAGTACCCAGACGGAAGCCACTCCTGAGAAAAAGGCACATGACAGCACACTTAGAGTTTGCAAAAAGGCACGTGAAAAACTCTGCGAGAATGAGGCAAAATATTCTGCGGTCTGAAGAGATGAAAATTTAACTCTTTTGACCTGAATGCAAAGTGCTATGTTTGAAGGAAATCGAGCACAGCTCGTCACCAATCCACCACCATCCCGCCTGTGAAGCATGGCTGTGGCAGCATCATGCTATAGGGATGCTTTTCAGCGGCAGGGACTAGGAGACTTGTAAGGATAGAGAGAACAATGAACGGAGCCAAATACAGGAATATCCTTGAGGAGAACCTGCGAACCTTGAAGAGAGTGCACAAAGGACCTTTGACTGTGGCAAAGATTTATGTTCCAATAGGACAATGACCCCAAGCATACAGCAAAACCCACACGAAATGGATTCAGACCAAGAACATGAAAGTCCTTGAGTGACCCAGCCAAAGCCCAGACTTGAATCCCATTGAGAATCTGTGGAAAGACTTGAAGATTGCTGTTCACCGACGCTCCCCCTACGTGGAACCTGTTACTGACATCATTATGTCATCAACGGTGCTAAACTTTCAGAATTATTTTGAGCGAGCTTGAAAATAGAGCTCGAGCAAATCTGCAAGGAATAATGGGAGAAACTCCACAAATCCAGATGTGCAAAGCTGATACAGACATACCCAAGAATACCCGAATCTGTAATTGCTGCCAATGGCGCTTCTACGGAGTATTGATTCAAGGGATTGAATACCTATTTAAATGAGATATTTCTGTATTTCATTTTTAATTATATTTTTTAAATTTCGAAAACGAAATTCCACTTTGACATTATGGGGTATTTTGTGTAGATCAGTGACAAAAAAAAATCTTAATTGAATCAATTTTATATTCAGTCTGTAACAGAACAAAATGTGAAAAAAAATAAAGGGGTGTGAATACTTTCTGAAGGCACTCTGCATTGCTTATGACCAACACTGAAAATGAGAGTAAGTATAGTACTGTATTAGCTTTTGAACAATAGTAAAAGGAAGGTTACGGCACAGCGTTAGTAGGATTTGGGTTATAGAGACGAGGGTGAGTTTAGGCTATTAAGGGTAGTGTTTGGATTATCAGGTTAGGGCTTCAGTTATAACTGTTGGGGGTAATAACAAAGAACAACAATGAACTTTGACGCAGGAGGAGGCCATTCGACCCATCTTGCCTGTGCTACACCATCAACGCTGTCAGGCTGTGGAATTCATTTCACTCGGAGGAGGGAGAAGCATTATACTGCACTAGGCCTATATGCAAATAAAATTAATATTTAAACTAAAACTTATTGTTGTCATTATTATTATTATTATTACTGTACATAAAAAGTTGTGGGGTGGGTGTCACCACCGTAGCCTATTCGTGTGACCCTGTACCCCTTCACCTCCAATGTTTCTCAGAACCTGTTTAACTTAAACCTGCCTACTCTTTCTGCTGCCACTACCTATCCAGGGAGACCATTTCATGCCTTATTACTGTCCTAACTCTCCTCGTCTTTACACGAGGGCTGTGGCCCCTGGTCCTATCACTGTCTATTTTGCTGAAAAAAATATTATGCACATATTTTATCGATACCCTTAATTATCTTAAATATTTCTATCGGATCCCTCATCACCGCCTCCTTTCTAGTCCATTAAGTCTTGTCTCCTCCTTCAGCCTCTCCTCATACTTTCGTCTAGCTCGGCCGCTGTATGTCATCACTCTATGCTGAACTCCCTCAATGGCAGCTATGTCCTTCCTCAGATGTAGTGACCAAAACTGAACACCATATTCTAAATGAGGCGTCACTAAGTTCATGTACAGTGTTAACACTACCTCTTTTCATTTATAACTAACACCCCTACGAATACAATCGAAGCTTTACCTATAGCTCCCTGGCACTGTCCTGTCTGCTTAACCCCCTCCACCTGAGCCCCCTTCTGCTCACCCCCACATCTCATATCCCATTACCACCCACAGATCCTTCTCCTGTGTGACACGCTCTAATCTGCAGGTTTGGAAAGCCGACTCTTAACACCACAATCCAAATCGTTGATGTCAATTATGAATAATAATGGTCCCAGTACTGATCCCAGAGGTACTTCATTACTTACATCCTCCCACCGAGACATCCTCCCACTCAGAGCACCTCTTTGCAATTCCTATCACTAAGCCACTTTCCAATCCAGTTAGCTACACAACCAGCCACTCAATAATCCCTCACCTGAGCTAACAACCTTCTGTGTGCTACCTTATCACATGCCTTCTGAAAGTCTAGATACACGACGTCCACTGCCAATCCCTCATCCACCCAGTCCTTAATTGACCCACACTTTAACTCTTGACCTGTTCCCCAATTAGCTTGAACAATTAGCCTGTTTTAATTAGCTTGAATTTATTGAAATGATACTCGTACTTTGTCCCATCCCTTAATATAGTGACTTTTGAAATGGTGTATGAATGTAATGAGACCCTTTGCGCATGCGCTGTGTTCGTTTTCGGCTCCCCGACTTCAAGGAAAGAAGTCGGTATTTCAAAAAAGTGGATCTGGGGTGAATTAACGGCGGTAGAAAAGATCAAGGTTTTGGATGGGGGAAGATAAGAGATGGTGGTGAACAGCTGTTTTAAAGACCTAGAGGGAGGAGTGGGATTGAAGAGAGTGAGGGAGTTTGTTCCAGAGGCGGGAGAAAAGAGGAATGAAGGAGTGAAGGTGAGCAGCGAGTCTTGATTTTGGCAGTTTCACCAGAAGAGGGTTGCAGGCAGATCTTGTGTGACCTGCAGGAATATTTGGGGGACAGAGCCCAGAGAGAGCTGGGGGAGCAAGGCCGGAGAGGAGTCGGTACAGGACAAAAAGACCACCAACCTGCCTGCGGTGAGTGAGTCAAAGGCCCTCGGAGTCTTGTTGTTATGTTTCATATCCATGGCCATATCCTTCTCATATTCTCTTTTGGCTTTCCTAGTTATTTTATTAACTTGCTTCTGCACATTCCTATACTTATAAGAGTCTGACTTCATCCTGTTATTTTGTATGTACCTGATAAATGCCTTCTGCTCATTACACCACGCACAAAGCGAAAAGCGGGGCGAAGCAATAATTGTTTCACTTTGTCTGTCTGTCTGTCCGTCCACAAACATCAGTTTATGATTGAGGAGCAACTTCATTTCAATATTGAATGTCATATTTTGAACATGAATCAGAAAACGAACCTTAAGTTTAGCAGTACTTTGGCTCTGAACTTGTCCTGGTCACGTGAATGAACCGAAATTTGGCTTTCAAGTGAAATTCCTTCTTTTTTTTTTTTTTGAAATCCAGTGTTTCAGTCAAACAAAATTGAAAATCATTCCAAACAGGAAGCTTCCTTTTCAAGGTCATAAAGGACACAAACAACAGGCATGAATAGTAAATGTAACGTGGCAGATACGGTGGTGTGATAAGGTGCACCTTTTGAGCTACGAAACTGATATTTGGACAAGACAGTGACCAAGTGATTGGGCTATAAAGGGTATTTTTTGATTTATTGATTAATCAATTAATCGGTTAATTATTTAATTTATTTATTTTCAAAAAGTTACAGATTCGGATTAAACAGTCGTGGTTCAGGTATGCTACTAGCCAATAATTGGCTAGTAGCATACCATCAATTACCAATTACCATCAATTACCAATTACCATACCATCAATAAATCAATTATTGATTAATAAATTAATTACTTTACGATTATTACCTGTTTATTTTAATTATGCAATTAATCAATCAATTATTGTACACTGCCCCCCCCCCACCCCCCCCCCCTAACAATTCCGTCGCTATTTTCTGCACGGCGGCATCGCCAGGATATGGAAATGTTATTTATTTATTTATTTGGCAAGGGGATGGTGTACTTTGAATGTAGCTTTACCTGTTTTAGGTTGTGGTTATTTGGGTTGGGTTTATTGGGTTTCCACTTATCCGTTCGTATGCAGCACAGGGTTGAGGGGTAGCATCATTGGCTGGGGGCGTGGCTGTGCCGCTGATGCAATGTGCTCTCTACTGCTTAATACAGGAATATTGGAATTTGGCGAAGGTGCCGGTGATAGCTCGCCTACTCTTTGCCAAGGACACCATGGGCCCTTTAACCCAGAGGCGGGTGTGCGTACCTCTTAGTCTCGGTCAACTTATCAGCCCGTTATTGGGGTGGAGGGGTAGGGGTAAGTGTGGACAGGTGACAACGTAAAAACAAGACGACGAATTTAAAGGTGAAAAATTTAAACAAGATTAACAATTTATTGACGGGATATTTCGAAGGATATTATTGCTCACTCGGAACCGTTTCGCACAAAACTCTTGCTGCTGACGTCAGCAACTCTCATTACCGATCCCGCGGGGGTGTGGACGCGCAGGTAGCCCGTGCACGGAGAGGTTTGGTAGTGGAAAAGTGTCGAGATATGAACTTAAAAGCGGTTCCATCGACCATTAAATGTGTGGACGTTACATGGTCTGCACATGAAACACCTTCGCACGTTTGACTGCGCAAAATGACTATATGCGGCACCCAAGGCTCGCTGGAAAATCCAAACTTTGCAGTAAATGAAGGCAGAACGAGAGATTCGTGCGTTGCCGCCCCCGGACCAATTAGAACGAAACGGTAAAATGTGATCACGGAGCGACGGCTGGTCACGTGGTAGCGCTGTCACGTGGTCGTGCGGTCACGTGTTCGGCCAGAAAGCCTCGCCTTGAGAAGTTCAGGCATTCACAAACAATTCGCTCGAATCGTTGTTGC
Source organism: Myxine glutinosa (assembly GCF_964187855.1). Classification (NCBI taxonomy): domain Eukaryota; kingdom Metazoa; phylum Chordata; class Myxini; order Myxiniformes; family Myxinidae; genus Myxine; species Myxine glutinosa. Next base: position 115,085,863 of record NC_136268.1, on the reverse strand, counting down.
ATCAGTCAAGTGTCCAAATTTACGAATTACGTACTTTCAAAATTCTATGTCCCAACATGTACGGAGCACCTCGTACACCTGGACGATGAAATACACTCGAGATTCTACAGTCAGTTGTCAACAGAGTGCGGAGTGCGCATTACATTCCGCACTCAATTTCATTTGATCAATAAAACTTATTCAATATTTTACTGTCAGAGACGATAAACCTAAATAAAAATCAATGCGTTGCCGCCGTGTATGGCACATCTGGAGGTCCCCGGTGCGTCTTGAATTTCATGGATTTATAATCACTTAATCTGTAATTAGGGCTCCATCGGAGGAAATTTACCTTCGCGGCAGCTGGTGCAGCGCCGGGCAAGCCTGGGATTGCGCACTAATTGCTGCGGCGCCAGATTTGTGAGCGCGTTCATTACGTGCGTCCGGGACTCGCAAGCCTTGTAAGTCTGTTCATCGAGTCGGCTGTTGGACCTCGCAGACACTCACGCCATCGGCTTTGCTGTCTCCATGTTCATTCAGATGCACGCACGTACATGCGCTCCACGTCATGTGCTGTGTATTACATTTATACACGAGGAACTATGGCGCAGAAGGACATTCGGCCCATCGTGCCTGTGCTGCACCAACTTCAGTGTCGTTCGTCACCCATCCACGTACAAGCTACCTCTCATGCACACAAGTCAATATCCCCCCTCTCTCTCCAATGTATCCAGGTACCTATAATGCACACAAACCAATATCTCCATATCTCTCTCTCTGCAATGCATCCAGGTACCTATATAATTCACATTTAAACTTACTAGTACACTCGCTCACTACGGGAGCGGCAGGAAGGGTTATTCCTCTTTGGGGTATATAGATTACAGTAGATGTATGGTCGGGTCTCAAAAACATTATTGGGAAAAATGCCAAGGGCATAGAAAAGGCCCCTATATATATGGTATGTGCCATGTGGCATGTATAGAAAAGAAAGGACATTCAAAAAAAAATCTCGTGTGCATGCTGGACTACCCTTGTGTTCTCTGGAGGAACCAAGTAATGCTTTAGAAAAGTTAATATAAAGGGGCACCAATTTGATTCGTACAGCTAAATGAAGAAGTAAATGTATTTTCAATGCAGTTACAGTCTCTTGGTTTCACAGGGATCTCTTTGCAGTCCTTCATTTTTCTGTAAAAAATTTAAATGCCATACATAATATTAGTTTTCTATTCTATTGCAGAAGTAGGTGTACATATACAATTCATCCATCATCTCGAATTATCATCAGTATTCATCATGTACATATCACGTTTGCCCAATATGTCTGCAATGTCCACACTTGCAAGTTTATGTAATGTGCAATTTGGTCCAAAAGGGATTGGTAAAATAGGCTGCACTGCACATGTGTACATTTCTTTCATCTAATCCAATTGTTGCCTGTAATGTGTACACATATCGCGCTTGTCCCAAAGAATACATCACACCCAACATATCTGCAATTGGGTGGTACATAGTACATACAAACTTTATTAATCCTTTAAACAAATTCGATTTTACACACATGCACATCATCTTTTTTTTTTTTTGTATACAAGATCGAGGCTCGTGAAAGAGCGAACATTAATCACACAAAAAGACAAACCGACACATAAAACATATAACATCGGGAGCGGTAGACAAGATGGGGAGAGAGGGGGAAGGACACAAACACAACATTTGAGAGCAGGGACCGAGAGACATGGAGACATCGAGAGATCTGAGAGAGGGCGAGGGCTTTGGGGGGGGGGGGCATGGGAAGGGGGCGGTGGGAGAGGTATAAAACATATGGACACTGCCAGGACTTCCAGGAAAGAAGTTGGAATTTCAAACAAGGTGGATCTGGGGTGAATTAGCGGGGGTAGAAAAGCTCAAGGTTTTGGATGGGGGAAGATAAGAGATGGTGGTGAACAGTTGTTTTAAAGACCTGGAGGGAGGAGTGGGATTGAAGGGAGTGAGGGAGTTTGTTCCAGAGGTGGGAGAAAAGAGGAATGAAAGAGTGAAGGTGAGCAGAGAGCCGAGATTTCGGCAGTTTAACCATCAGAGGGTTGCTGGCAGATCTTGTGCGACCTGTAGGAATATTTGGGGGACAGAGCACAGAGAGAGCTGGGGGTGCAAGGCCGGAGAGGAGTCGGTAGAAGACAGAAAGACCACCTACCTGCCTGCGGTGAGTGAGTGAAAGGCCCTCAGAGATAGCTTCATCGCGGGAGATTCCAATAATTCTGAAAGCTTTGGTTTCAACAGCGTGAAGCCGAGCTGGGTGTGAGGCAGGAGCACCGGCCCATAGGGGAGAACAGTATTCCATTGAGCTGCGGATGAAAGCCTTGTATGTGGTGAGGAGCTCAGGTGTGCCGAGGAAGGACTTCGCACGACGGAGGATGCCCAGTCGGCGACTGGCTTTGGAGGCCAGCTTGGAAATGTGGTTTTCCCAAGAAAGATCATGGCAGATAGTGAGACCCAAAAGCTTGAGCAACAGAACTTCTTGGAGAGGATTGTTGAGAAAGTAGATGGGAGGGTTGTCCAGTCGATCTTTTCAGAGAGACATAGTAAGAGCGTGAGATTTGTCAGGATTGAAAGACATGTTCTTTCGAAAGACATGTTCGAAAAGACATGTTTTCGTTTTCAAGGTACACAGCAAACTTTACGCACTGATGCGTTTTAACCTGGAGGGCACCCCTTGATATGAACTTTTCTAGAGCATTAGTTGGTTCCTCCAAAGAACACATGGGTAGTCCAGCATGCACGCGAGATATTTTTTTGAATGTCCCTTCTTTTCTATACTTTGCCACATGGCACATACCATATATAAAGGGGCCTTTTCTATGCCCCTGGCATTTTTCCCAGGAATGTCCTTTCTTTTCTACACTTTGCCACATGGCACATGACTTATACAGATGATGTATAATAATCTTATACATGCATAATGAGCCATGTTTCAATTTTTTCCATGGAGCAGGGGCCTTTTCTATGCCCCTGGCATTTTTCCCAAGAATGTCCCTTCTTTTCTATACTTTGCAACATGGCACATCCCATATAAAGGGACCTTTTCTATGCCCCTGGCATTTTTCCCAAGAATGTCCCTTCTTTTCTATACTTTGCAACATGGCGCATACCATGTAAAGGAACCTTTTCTATGCCCCTGGCATTTTTCCCAAGAATTGTTGTGTGGATCACGCTCAATAAATTTCAAACTGATCGGACTAAGCATTGTATTTATCAACGTATGACGTCATAATTAAGGCACCAATGACGTCATCGTTAACAACACTTATTGCCCATGTAGAGTTCTTTACAATGAGCCACGTTTCAATTTTTTCCATGGAGCAGTTTCAGAGATATGGAGGTGCAACATTTGTCGTTTTTTCCAAAATGGTGACCTGTTCATAAAATATACACGTGACCACAATAAATATACACATGATACACGTGACCTATGACGTCATAATTATCATTTTTAAAATGACACCAGAGGAGGCGCTCCTATGGTGAAAATTTCATGTCCATCGGACCAACAGTTGCAGAGAAATAAAATCATACTGATCAAGTCAAGCATTATACTTGTCGAATTATGACGTCATAACGAAGGCACCGATGACATTATCATTAACATATCTTATTCCCCATGGGGCGTACTTGACAATGAGCCATGTTTCAATTTTTTCCATTGAGCGGATTCGGAGATCGAGGTGCAACTTTTTTCCAAGATGGCGTCCATACCACGTGAATTATGACGTCATAATTACGAAGAAAAACATTCTGCAGGAGGAGGTGCTCGTATGGTGAAAAATCCACGTCAATCGGACCAACGGTTGCTGAGAAAATGAATTTTAAAAGTGCACACACTCACGTACATACGCCACACGTATGCAACCGATCACCGAACTCTGCTTTTATTTTCGCGAGTGCAGGGTAATAAATAATAATGCTAACTAAAATTACTAATTGGTAAATTACTGCTGCCATTATCAAAAAAAGACTAATCTTATTCTAATCTTATACACTTTCTGTGTATTAATTATGTACGTCTTTTTTTTTTTTTCTTTTTTGTATACAGATTAATAATATTTTTTATTTATTAATATTAATTATAATATTAATACATTATTAAATATAATAATTTATTTATAATAATAATATTGTATCTATTAATAATATTGGTATCCTGGTAAAATGGACCATCAGTCCCCCTAGTCACATAAAGTAATTTGAAATATATCTTTGGGAGAGGCCAGGGCGTATCACGCTATTATTTTTATTACTGAAAATTGTTTAGTCTAGTAGGAAGACTAGGTCCCCCTGCACCCCCCGGAGATATACTTCTAATCAGTGTTTCTAGATTGGAAAAAATGTGTAGAAAATGACTAGCTATGGCCCCAAGCTGAAAAAATGTCCCACATACCATTTTTATGCAAATTACTGCTGCCATTATCAAAAAAAGACTAGGTCCCCCTGTACCCCCCGGAGATATACTTCTAATCAGTGTTTCTAGATTGGAAAAAATGTGTAGAAAATGACTAGCTATGGCCCCAAGCTGAAAAAATGTCCCACATACCATTTTTATGCAAATTACTGCTGCCATTATCAAAAAAAGACTAGGTCCCCCTGCACCCCCCGGAGATATACTTCTAATCAGTGTTTCTAGATTGGAAAAAATGTGTAGAAAATGACTAGCTATGGCCCCAAGCTGAAAAAATGTCCCACATACCATTTTTATGCAAATTACTGCTGCCATTATCAAAAAAAGACTAGGTCCCCCTGCACCCCCCGGAGATATACTGAAACTGGCAGTGACTGGTGATTGAAATGCGGTGCCTTTTTGTGTTTCAGGTCGAGGTACGTGAACTCCCCACGATCTACAGCAACCAGGAAGAGACTGATACCAGGGTGGTTCTGTACCTCCATCATGCTGCTACCATCGGATACAAGAACGCTGTAGTCAGAACACCGGACACAGACATCCTCCTGATCCTGCTCCACCATGCCCACAACATCAAGCTGACGGTGTACCTGGATACAGGGTCAGGGAAGCATCGCCAACTTGTCAACGTCTCTGAACTGGCAGAATCCCTGGGAGAGGACTACTGTGCCACTCTCCTGGGGTACTATGTGTTCAGCGGAGAAGACTGCACCAGTGCCTTCAAAGGGAAGGGAAAAGTCGGGCCCTTGAAAAAGCTGGAGAAGAATCCCAGGTTTCACAGGGCATTCGGTGAATTTCACAGGGTATTTAGAAAAATAAAACTTTGTGTTAACGTCTGTGTAGACGGACCTTAATATGAGTCTATTATTTCGTAAAACTGTGATTATTTTGTAAATAAAGCACTAATTAGCATACTAGTATACCATAGACACATGTAATCATGTTATGAATAGTTCTATCATGATCTATGCCCTTCAAAACATGAGTCTAGACACCTTCATTTTTCAATTATCTGCAATATTGGCTGAGATATGTCAAAAATCGTTTTTTTGATAATGGCAGCAGTAATTTGCATAAAAATGGTATGTGGGACATTTTTTCAGCTTGGGGCCATAGCTAGTCATTTTCTACACATTTTTTCCAATCTAGAAACACTGATTAGAAGTATATCTCCGGGGGGTGCAGGGGGACCTAGTCTTCCTACTAGACTAAACAATTTTCAGTAATAAAAATAATAGCGTGATACGCCCTGGCCTCTCCCAAAGATATATTTCAAATTACTTTATGTGACTAGGGGGACTGATGGTCCATTTTACCAGGATACCAATATTATTAATAGATACAATATTATTATTATAAATAAATTATTATATTTAATAATGTATTAATATTATAATTAATATTAATAAATAAAAAATATTATTAATCTGTATACAAAAAAGAAAAAAAAAAAAAGACGTACATAATTAATACACAGAAAGTAACACAAACACACACACACACACACACACACAAACGTCTAGGCAGAAGGTTCTCTGCCTCTGAAGTGAGGGGGATGGGCGGTGAAGGAGACCGATTCATGGCTACAACACAAACAGATACAAATGATAATGGGCAGAAGGATGAAAAGTTACAGAGGGACAGAGGAGAGGAGGGGGGAAAGGATAAGGAACAATGTGATCTGGAAGAGTCGCTGGCAAATAAGATAGAGGAGGTGCAATTGATACCAACTGACGAAAGACCCTGACTAATTTGACTGCATCTATCTATAATTCCAGTAATCTCTGTGTGTATGTTTGTATGTTTGTATGTTTGTATGTTTGTATGTTTGTATGTCTGTATGTCTGTGACCGCTGTTTCTCGACAACCACGGGTCCGATATACTTGAAACTTGCCAGGTATATTGCTGGGGACCCGAGGATGTGCCTTTTCAAGGTTTCATATTAATCGGACAAGTAGTTACCGAGCTATGTCCAAAAAACGATTCAACCAATCAGAGAGCAGCGAGCTATCACGTGTGCCGAACGTGGCGAACAGACTCTGCCTCGGACGGCACATTTGAGAGCGTATTCATTTATTTCACGTTGGCAAACTATGTTGCCGCTATGTTGGCGTTAAACGATGTTTTAAAACTAATTAAAACTAATTTGCGATTCTTTCGCTTTCCTGCGCGTTTGTGCATGCTATGGCGATTTCTTTACCAAACTCCGCAAGCCGTTCGCTTTGGACCAAACCATTTCATGTAAATAGAGGGGGGGATTGTCACCGTACTCGCAAGCCGTTCGCTTTGGACCAAACCATTTCATGTAAATAGAGGGGGGGGATATAATTTTAGATATAGATATAGTACGGGCATGCCCTAGTAATAATAAATGCACAAAAACACTAATCAGCAGAACAAATCTTTAAAAAAAAAAAAAAAACACCAAAATCAGCCACACTGAAATAAATAAACAGTGAATTGTGCAGCAGCACTAATCATTCAGGGAAAATAACGAAACACCACAAGAACAGAACAGGTTCCACAAATAAAAACCAAGCACCACCTTTAAAGCAACGACTGACAAACAGAGGGAGGTGCTCAGAAAGGCGACAGGACAAATACAGCAATTCCAAAGAGGAAATGAAAGCCGAAAACTAAAGAGGAAAATACAAATATAAAATTGAAGACAAAGACCTAGAGGTAATGGTTGCTGAAAATAAACTGAAAATCGAAATGAGAGCAAAGAAATTAAAAAAAAAAAATAGTTGGGATTAAACATGAGGAGAAAACAAGGCCAGAAGATTGAAAACAACCCAAAAAGATTGTACCACGAACTAGGGAAACGGAGGCAGAATGTGTCATCCCCTCCTGAAAAAGATGAACTGGAACGATTCTGGAAAGGAATTCATAAAGATCGAAAATAACACAATAAGGAGGCAAAGTGGATCCGAAACCTGGAGGAGAAAAAGCAACATATTGAGGAAATTCCCCCAGTAATAATTGATGCAGAAAAAAATAAGACAAGAACTTGCAAATATGGCAAACTTCTAAAGCCCTGGCCCAGATGGGATCCCAAACTTCTGCTTAAAGCAATTTGATGTTCTGCACATTCGTTACACTCTTGAGCATTCAATTAACGTATCCAAGGGGATCAGGAAATGGATGAATGACTCAAAGAAGGTAACACCTTCTTCATCCCTAAGTCTGAAGAGACCCAAATACCCCACAAATACCGGCCAATGAAATGTCTACCAACAGCATACAAACTTTTAACAGGAATAATCACAGAAACAATGTACCACCACCTAACACAACAAGGAGACCTAAAGGCAGAGTAGAAGGGATGCAAGAGAGGATGATACAGTATAATAGACCACCTACTACTAAACAAGGCCATACTCAAGAAATTGCAATAAGAGAACCAAATTGTTCACAGCATGGATAGACTATAAAAAGCTTTTAACATTGTCCCACATTCATGGATGATAAAGTGCATGCAAATGTACAAGAAAAATCCCCAAATAATCAAGCTGATTGAGAAAGCCATGGATCTGTGAAATTCCACACTAAATCCTGCAATACTCAAAAGGAAAGATTGAAATACCAAGCAGGAACTCCCAAGGAGACAGCCTTTCTCCTCTCCTGTTTTTCCTGGCCCCAGAAACACTAAGTAACCTCATTAATGAGGAAGGACACGGATGCACCCTAACATCCAATAAAAGAACGTCCAAAGAAACAGAAAGGTGATACATCTACTGTATATGGATGATTTAAAACTCTTCTCACCAAATGACGAAAACTTGGCAGAACAACTGAAATTAGTAAAACAGTTCTACGGTGACATCTAAATGGAATTTGGCCTAGATAAGTGTGCCAGGTGCATTCGTGCAAGGTAGACCAACAAAAACGGACAAGATAAAAATAGACCTAGATACAACAATACAGGAGCTGGACAACAAAGCATCTTACAAATACCTTTGAATTTATTTTTTTTGAACAATTGAACAGGGCCACCAAATTTGTCATACAAAATGCGCAAATCAATTACCAAAGAATATCTGTGCAGAACGAGCTGATCCTGAAAACATATATCACCCCAAGAAACAAAATCATAGCTATAAACGAACCAGCAGTACCAGTGTTCCAGTACAGCTGCGGAATAGTAAACTAGTCACAAGCAGATTTTAAAAAATGAGATATCAAAACAAGGAACCTCCTCACTATCCACAAAATGCTCTACAAAAATCAGTGCATCCAAAGAAAGTACCTGCCAAGAAAAGGAGGAGGTGGCAGCTTGATGGAACTCAATCAAGTGCATAGAGCGATGGCTGTAGGATTAGCAGAGTACTTGAAAAGCTCAACAAACTCCAGAATACAATTTGTGTACAAGCATGAACACAACAAGCCAGAAAAGGTATCTCTCACTCACTTTGCAAAAAACTTCCAAAAACAGGTGCAATTGGAATATGCCACGCACCAAACCAAAACAGCAACGGATACAGCCCTAACTATTGCAAAAAGGACAAAATAAAAATACAACATGAAATACCAGAATATATATAGTGACAACTGGAGGAAAGACAAAAGAGCAGGGAAATCTAAAAAAAGAGTTGGCCAGATTGGGGATAGACAAAGAAAGCTCACTGGAATGGCTAAGAAGAGGTCAGTTCATCTGGGATGGAGAACGAATCATTAATTAATGCGCAAGACCAAGGACAATACACCAATGGATTAAAAAAAAAATGGCAGGACTGAGTCAATCGGACAAGTGTTGGTTCTGCAATGTAGAAACAGAAAGCACGAGTCACCTCCTATCGGGATGTAAAATACTCATGTCAGAACAGCTGTATACCCAAAGACACAACAAAGTATGTAGAGTAATCCACTGGCACATCTGCAGAAATTTCAACATCCCAGTCCCACAAAACTCATGGGAACATGAAGCAAAAGCCATCATTGAAAACAAGGACATAATGTTCATGTATGACCTGATGATTCCATTGAGCGTGAACATAGGAAACAAAGCATTGCGACTGAACATAGTACTCAGGAACAACAAGAAAAAGACAGCATTGCTGATTGAGATATCAGTACCCAGCGATTTTGGACTGAATAATGCAGAAATCAAGAAAATAACCAAATACCAAGACCTCAAGAATGAAGTGAAAAGATCCTGGAAGCTGAAGAGCGCCGGAATTGTACCAGTGATAATTGGGGCAACAGAATGATAAAGAAGAACCTTGCAGAGATCTTAAAAAACATCCCTGGAAACATTACCACAAACTAACTACAGTTGGAGGCTGCACGGGGCTCAGTGACGATCCTGAAAAGTGCACTTGGAACAAAACTCTTCCGAGTCCTAGGAGGACTCTGTTCCACCTTCTAAAATCCATTTTATGGATATGATATAACACTAACACACACACACACTAACACACACCACACACTAACACACACACACACACACACACACACACACACACACACACACACACACACACACACACACACACACACACACACACACACGTCTGTATATTGGAGGCTGTTGTTTTCACTGCCTTGCATTCGGGATTGTTATTAACTTCTCACGTGATGTGTGAGTTGTGCTTTCACATTGCAATCAGCATGCAATGCAGCCCAGATTTGCAGAATTGCCTTTTCTTGCTTCTACATTTACTCGTAAATAGTACAGACTTTGGGTTCATTATCAAGCATTCGAAAAAACACAAAGAGCCAACTCAACGGAACGAACCCAACCAACCAAACACAACCCAACCCAATGTATGTGTAACGTATTATTCTGACTTGTATTTGCATTGTTGTTGTGGTTTATCGGACGCGCTTATTCGTCAGACACGAGTGAATCATCACCGCGTCAATAAACGCGTTTTCCGCTTCCGGCATGATGGAGTCTGCTTGAGTTCGTTACATGGTGTCAGAAGTTCGTTGATATTCACGCCATAAGCCGCCATTCGTCTCCATAAATATGGCATCTCCGAACTTTGATCATCCCTCGATCGACTGGGAGAGTCTGGATCTCTACCAGGAGTTTTGCCGGTTCAGAAATCACGTCAGTTTTGTCTTGTCAGGGCCGCTCGCAGACATAACGAAGCCTCGTCAAGCAGGATGGCTCGGAACGTGGATCGGCGAACAAGGTCGTCAAATCTACCAAACTCTATCTTGGGAGGAAGGAGAGAAAGACGACCCGCAGGAAGTGCTGAACAAATTCCAGAACTATGTGCAGCCCAGAAAGAACAAAAGAGTTGCCAGACACCGACTGAAACAAAGGCGCCAGCGGAGTGGTGAGTCTTTTGATCATTTCATAAAAGATCTGAGGATAATTCTCATGGATTGCGATTACCAAGACCCAGACGACATAATCGTCGATTGCATCATTGATGGCAGCCATGATAAGAGGGTCCAAGAGAAATTACTCGATAGGGGTGAGGAGCTCTCACTAGCTAAAGCTATAGAAATTGGCCAACAGCTAGAGCTCTCGCAGAAACATATGAGAATAGTCCGAGATGAAGATGCTCTCATCTCAGCCCTCAGATCTGAAAACGAACGAACTCAGCACCAGACTCAACGTTGTAAGAGCAAGCCTGATAGGCATACACAAGCCACCGAGCTGTTCAAAGCTGAGAATCGGTTTCGGAATGACGGTCCCTGCAGCAAATGTGGCCAGTCAGTGCACAGGCAAGCCAAGTGTCCAGCAATTAATTCTAGCTGCTCCTACTGCAAGAAGCCTGGTCACTGGTTTGCGGCGTGTCGGAAGAGACTGCGCGACCTAAAGTCCCTTGATGAGGAGACCAGTCTAGATCATGTAGATCTTCCTCAAGAACTCGTCAAGGAATCTGAAATTTTAAGGATCTCCGCTCTACAACCAAGCATCAATACGGCTACTCATGACAAGTGGGCACAGACCGTCACGTTGCTGGGTCAGCCGACTCGGTTCCGGATTGACACGGGTGCAAGGTGCAACACACTAACACTCAACGACTACCAGTTAGTCCAGCACCTCGCAGGCGATCTACAATCGTCGCATAAAGTTCTTAAAACATACTCGAACCATACTATCCATCCTGTCGGTACCGTGACACTCCCTCTCTCTCACAAAAACAAGACCGTTAGAGCCAGTTTTGAGGTCATTGACCTCGATCAGGAGAATGTAATGTCAGGCGCTACCTCGGAAGCCCTAGGCCTCATTGTCAAGCTCGATAAGTTGTCTCTTGTTCAGCCTCTAGTCAATGTGTCTCAGGAAGCAGTAATCTCTGAGTTTCCAGAAGTTGCCAAGACAACTGGAACTCTTCCCGGAACTTATCGGATCAAGCTTGTAGAAGGGTCACAGGGAGTAGTTCACGCTCCTCGCAGACAGCCTGCAGCATTGAGAGAGCAAATAGTTGACAAGCTACAAGAGATGGTCACCGAAGGTCACATCGTGAAGGTAGAACGACCGACTGAGTGGGTGAGTTCCATGGTAGTAGCTCTTCGCAACGGCAAAGTCCGCATCTGTATAGACCCCAAAGACTTAAACAAGTGCACAAAACGTGAGCACTACCCAATGAGAACTGTTCAGGAAGTTTTAGCTCAAATCCCTGGAGCCAAAGTATTTTCTGTGCTTGACGCCCGCAGTGGGTTCATGCAAATTCGCCTTGACGAGCCTTCTTCATTCTTGACCACGTTCAATACACCTGTAGGGAGATACCGCTGGCTGCGTCTCCCTTATGGATTGAGGTGCTCGCCGGAGATATTCCAGCGAATCATGGACCAGATGCTAGAAGGGATAGAATGGGCAACAGCGGTAATGGATGACATTTTAGTTGCTGGTCGTGACATCACCCACCACGACTGTGTACTGAAGCGAGTTATGCAACGAGCTACAAGTTATAACCTGCAACTAAACTTCCGAAAATGCCTCATCCGGCGAACCTCAGTCCCTTATGTAGGCCACCTGATTACTGCAGAAGGAGTGCTACCAGATCCATTCAAGACGAAGGCAGTTGAGAAAATGCCACGTCCAACAGACAAACAAGGCGTCAAGCGTTTCCTTGGATTCGTTCAGTATTTAGGGAAGTTTATCCCCAACCTAAGTGACACAAGCAAGCCTCTCCGTGATCTCTGCAAGGCGGACGTGGAGTTCTCCTGGCAGTCAGCTCAGGAGCTGTCCTTCAAGAAGCTGAAGCAAGCATGTATTTCGGCCCCGGTCCTTCAGTACTACGATGTAAGTCAGCCAGTTGAAATACAAGCCGATGCCAGCCAAAACGCTGTAGGAGCCTGTTTGCTCCAGAATGGCAACCCTATAGCGTTCACATCACGCAGTATGACCGATACTGAGTGTCGCTACGCTATGATTGAGAAGGAAATGCTCTCAATCGTCCATGCAACAGAAGCATTTCACTACTATATCTTTGGAAAATCAGTAGTGGTATATAATGACCATAAACCCCTTGAGGAAATCTTCAAGAAGCCTCTCCTATCTTCTCCCATGCGTTTACAGCGTATGTTGCTCAAGCTTCAACGGTATGACTTGGAGGTTAACTACTGCCGTGGTTCTGAGATGGTGCTCCCCGACACATTGTCCCGTGCACCTCTACCGGACACCGACTCAGAAGCTGGGAAAGACCTTGAGCCTGTGAACATGTTCCAGTTCCTTGCGATCACGAGTGGGAAATACCTCGAAATCCAGGAAGCTACTCTGAGTCAAATGAGCCTTCTCTGCGGTGTCATTGCAAGTGGATGGCCTGACTCCCGAAAGGAAGTCCCAGCACAGGTCCGTCCGTACTTTGACTCCAGAACGCAATTGGCAGTCTCAGACAGTGTTGTCTACAAAGGCATGCGCCTTGTCATCCCGCCAAGCCTCAGACCCAGAATGCTGAGCTTGATTCATGAATCGCACCTCGGAGTGAACAAGTGTAAGCAGCGTGCTCGCGAGGTCATGTATTGGCCCTCAATGAACTCTGACATCGAAGAAACTGTACGGAATTGTTGCAAGTGTGCAGAGTATCAAAGCGCTCAGCAACGGGAGCCTCTCTTGCCGACTTACACGCCTGATCTTCCATTCATCGAAGTTGGAAGCGACGTTTTTGACTTCGAATCAAAGCAGTATTTGCTCACGGTCGATTATTACTCCAAGTTTGTGGAGGTGGATTGCCTCAAGGACATTACAGCTCGCTCTGTAATCGAAGCTCTCAAGCAGCAGTTTTGTCGACATGGTATTCCAGAGAAGCTGCGAAGCGATTCCGGAAGTCAGTACACGTCAGAGGAATTTTCTCAGTTTTGCAAAGAATATGGCATAACTCACGACATTGTGTCCCCCAAGCACCAACGTGCCAATGGAGAGGCAGAAAGAGCGATCCAGACAGTGAAAAGGCTCTGGAAGAAGTCAGCAGATAAGTACTTAGCCCTGCTAGACTACCGCACCACTCCACTTGAAGGAATAAACTTGTCCCCGGCTCAGCTTCTAATGGGAAGACGCCCCAGAAACACACTGCCTTGCAACCGCACTCTTCTCATGCCTGCGCGGTATGACCATCACCTTGTGAGATCACGCCTTGACACACAGAAGGAGAAACAAAAATACTATCATGACAAGCCATCTATGTCAGATTTGCCACCGCTCCAGCCGGGAGACAGTGTTAGGATGTTGCCAAACCCGGAGGCCAGGCATTGGATTCCGGCTGTAGTTGAGGCGCGCCACAACAGCCCCCGGTCATATTTGCTGAGGACCCCAAACAATGTGTACCGGCGTAACAGGCTCCATCTCCGCAGAGTGCCTCATTCAGCCAATGTTGGCCCGGTGGGAAGTCAGCCACTCTCTCGCTTTTACTCTTCCCAGGACATGAGGGACTTCCCTGATCCCACCACTCAACAGGACACCCCAGTGGGGAACTGCTGCAAGTCCCCAAGTCCAAGTGAGCAAGCATCTGAATCCCAAAGTCTCCCAACAGTGTCATCGCCTCGAGCCACTGCATCTCCCAGAAATACCAAGTTCATCACAAGGAGCGGCAGAGCGGTTAACCCTCCCAGACGTCTGGATCTTTAAATTTAAATCAATTGATTCACGTGATCTGAATGTGATGCTGTTTGTTAATTAATTCAGTGTAAGTTTTACTTTATAGAGTTATTTGCTTTGCTGGTTTCCTTTAAAGTGGCTTCCTTGAAAGAAAGGAGGATGTAACGTATTATTCTGACTTGTATTTGCATTGTTGTTGTGGTTTATCGGACGCGCTTATTCGTCAGACACGAGTGAATCATCACCGCGTCAATAAACGCGTTTTCCGCTTCCGGCATGATGGAGTCTGCTTGAGTTCGTTACAGTATGTTCTTGCAGTTCAATGGTGGCCCAGTCAGTGTCACCCATCTTCTCCTGTTGCCTTTAATTGCATAAAACCTTAGCTGTTAGTTCCCCTCTTGTGGTTACTCATTCCTTCATGCTTTCATCCTCATGTAAAATGTAACAGAAATCTCCCCGAAGATCAAGCCTGTTATGCTTTCTCAACAGAAACGTAGAGCAAGCAATATGTCATGATGAGGGCTGCCTTTCCCAGTGGAGGAGGCGGTGGAGGACTTCTTGGTGTTGGTTGACCTTCGTATCCGAAGACGGCCGATCACACATGAAACGTGAACTATACCTGGTTAATGTTTACGGTGCAGAAATGCTGACCATACAGCAACAGCACACTAAGCTAGATGACAAGGAGTAGAACCTAGTATCGAGGAACCTTCAAGAAGACCATACTACTACAAGGAATGGTTATTATTATTATTTTCCGGATGCCGGCGATCACTCATCGACTCTTCGCAAAGGACACCTTGGGATCTTTAACGTCTACCAACTAATACTAGCACGTGGGACATCCAGTTTAATTTCCATCCAAGGGACACATTGATGCCTCGCTCTGCCTGCAAAACACCAGGGCTCGAGATTCTAACTGAGACCAGAGGGCTCAGAGGTGGGTATCCCTCCATCCTCCTTTATGTGAGTATCATCCTTCTTCCATTCTTCTTTATTTCCATCCTTCTTCTTTTCCATCCATCTTTCTTCTTCTTCTTTTAGAGGTGGGTATCCTTCCATCCAGACGAGAGGGCTCAGAGGTTAGTATCAGGTGGATACCTCTAAGGTATCCTTCCATCCCAGGGACAATTCATGGTGTCATTATGTCCACCTGACAGTCAGGTGCTTCCAATATAATAGCAGAACTTTTGAGACTTCAAACCATTTCTTGGAACGACTAAAGCCAAGATTCCACTTGTACTCCGAGAAAACTCCACCGTGGGTAGTGGATAAGCTGCAGGGACAAGCGGAGGAGGGACGGCTGTAGATACTCTCATGGAGATGTGAAACTGCATTGATTGCTCTAAAATCGTTCCTTCAACTGAATCCTCAACTCTCGATGAGCCTTTTATATGACGTCGAGCGCTGACTTGTGATACCTGTGAATCATGTTGAAATCGAACCTTTGCGAAGTTCTGAAGGACCTGTGGATCTCCTGCATCTTTCGTGTGCGGGGGCATACATTTTACAGCAAAAGCCCTCCTTCCAAAGGTACATCATGACGTCATCCGATCTGGAGGTGTTTCAGCTACACCATGGAAGGACCAGAGGCCGAAAAGTATCGCGATTGAGGATTTGCGGATGCACACGTGGACCGAACAGTCGGTCGGGATAATTAGTGCGATTTCGCACCGGGCCCGCATTGACTGTGTTCAGGAAAAGGTTTTCTCGAAAGATTCCAAAATTACCCGTGTCGATAGCACTCCACTCAAGTGGGCCGGTAATTAATATAATTAAATCGTTTCAATTAAATCCCGCAGCAGATCGAAATTCTAATCAAACGCACGGTTGAGCAGACGTTTGTCCCAAGGAATCTGCCTTTTTTTTACAGCGGTCTGCTGCTCCGCGTAGGAGGCTCTTAATGATCTGCTCGCACTTTCTCTCTGCTCGTTTACCGTCCAGCTAGGCCCAAATTTCCTCCATCCCGCTGTTCTCGCAGAGATGTCCTTCCCTTCCCTCGGCGGGGGGGGGGGGGGGGGGGGGGGATCTTCTTCTCCGCGTGTGCGAAATACGTGAAACAATTGGCTATTTTCACCGTCCATATCCCTCTCATCTCCCCAACAGACACCTGTTTCGTGGAACTGGTGGGCCCGTTCGAAGAAATTTTCATTGGTCTTCAACACCTTTTTCTTACCTTGCACCAAATCCAGATGTGATTGGGCGTAGGTGGGATTAATATGTTCGTTATTTTTATTGACAAATTATACCAATAATATAATTATTGTTGTTAATATTATTAGTATTAATCAATAATTGCTTTGTTACAATGTTATCATTATTTTTGTTATCTATTTTGTAATTAGAAGGCCATGCCGAGGAAAGGACCAATTAAGCTGATATATACACCTTAACATGGCGTGAGCTTAAAACATGGGGATTCTTCCGCGTTCTTTGTAGTTAATTAGCCTAATCAACTCAGATTAGCTAACTAACTCGGGAGATAATGACGATCCACATCAGAACGCTCCAGTATAATTCCACAAAAAAACATGACACACACACACACACACACACACACACACACACACACACACACACACACACACACACACACACACACACACACACACACACACACACACACACACACACACACACACACACACACACACACACACACACACACACACACACACACACTTATAGTAAAGTCTTAAAGGGTCTGCAGGGTATTTTGTGTCCACCGGAAATTCCTCCATCCCGCTGTTCTCCCAGAGATGTCCATCCATATCCCTATCATCTCCCCAAACAGACACCTGTTTCTAAGAATATGGGGCAAGACCACGTGCTCACTCCGTGCGGCCTCTGACCATCTGCCCACCGGCGCATAAATTTCATCACGCCGCAAACTTCAACGCGTCGCTCAATTACGCGAGCAGAAACCCATGTTGCATTGTGTCTCGGAGCTGACAATTTGGGACCGACATCTGTGGCCGGTCCATATGGTCGCCCGCTCACCACGGCTGCTGTCCTTTAATTATGGCGCTTTTCATTATTCGCACTCGGACTGTCCCTCGCAATAAATCAATTGCTCATGCCCGCCCAGGCTCTCCGATTCGAGGACTTGTTCCGATGGAGGTCTTCACATTCGACCAATGGTATGGTCACAGCACTCCGCTTACGTCTATATCTGGAGCCTGGATAATCAAAAGACCTTTATGAACCCGTTAGGGTGGTGCAAAAGTAGCACGATTACCTGTGTGCTGTCTAATCTGGGTTCGATTCCCGACTCGACTATAAACTGCCCGATTGGTGCTTCGCAGCTCGGGCGTTGCCCATCACAAATTGTGCTCTCCCTCGGATGGACGTTAAGCCGGATGTCCAGTCTGCTAACATTAGTTGGTGGACATTAAATCGATCCCCACTGTCTCTTTATTATCGCTGGTGCACATATCCTAAGACTCTAAGAGTATGCGAGTTATCGCCGGCATCCTGCACAAATCACCTCCTCCTGCACAAATCGGCTCCCGTCGAACGGCAGGTATGGACAGCCATTTCGTGAAAGACTTTGGCAACAAACCTTCCTGGGCCGACCCCACAAGAAAGTGAGATTGATTGGGGGACATTAATGAAAACATAGTAAAATACTCCTTTCTAAACTTTTAATCAAACTAAAATTTATAAATTAAACTTTGTAAACAGCATTGAGCTCCTCCTTCATGGGTTGACCTTTTGTTTTCCCATTGGAGCATATCGGTCATACCAATGGGTTCTGAGGTTCAAATCCTCACGCCACAAGATATGTAAAAGCTCCTCCACAAGCCTTAAATAATGGCTTGAATTCATTAATAATGAATATAATGAATACATTCATTAATGCATTAAAATAAATAATCAGCATTAAATAAATAAATAAATAAAGCACGTGTAAAATGAAAAAATTAAATTGACATAATTACAAATTAACCTTTTTCAACTGTATTAAAGGCAAATGGTGATTAATTAAGGACTCATTAGACAGGTGTATGGGTGAAACAAAGACTTAGTTAGTTGGAGCTTGGAAAAAGCATGTAAGCAAAAGCAAAACAGCAAAATGTCCTGTAAGCAGGACATTTTTGTCATGTCCTGTAAGCTTTTATATATATACTAGCAGAAGTACCCGGCATTGCCGGGCGGGGGAGGGGAGGGGAGGGGAGGGGAACGGGGGGGAGGGGAGAAGAGGGGGGGGAGGGGAGAAGAGGGGGGGGAGGGGAGAAGAGGGGGGGAGGGGAGAAGAGGGGGGGAGGGGAGAAGAGGGGGGGAGGGGAGAAGAGGGGGGGAGGGGAGAAAAGGGGGAGGGGGAGAGGTGGAGAAGAGGGGGAGAGGGGAGAAGAGGGGGGATGGGGAAGGGGAGGGTGAGGCATGGGAGGGGGTGTGAGGGATGGGAGGGGGGCAGGGGAGGGGAGGGGGGAGGGATGGGAGGGTGAGGGGAGGGGGAGGGGGAGGGGAGGGGGAAAGGGGAGGGGGAGGAGGAGGGGGGAGGGGAGGGGGAGGAGGAGGGGGGAGGGGAGGGGGGAGGTGGAAAGGGGAGGGGGGAGGTGGAAAGGGGAGGGGGAGGTGGAAAGGGGAGGGGGAGGGGAAAAGGGAGGGGGAGGGGAAAAGGGAGGGGGAGGGGAAAAGGGAGGGGGAAGGGGGAAAAGGGAGGGGGAAAGGGAGGGGGAGGGGAAAGGGAGGGGGAGGGGAGGGGGAAAAGGGAGGGGGAGGGGGGAGGGGGAAAAGGGAGGGGGAGGGGGAGGGGGCAAAGGGAGGGAGAGGGGAGGGGGGAGGGGGCAAAGGGAGGGAGAGGGGGAGGGGGAGGGGGCAAAGGGAGGGAGAGGGGGAGGGGAGAAGGGGTAGGGTGGAGGGGGGAGGGAGGGGGAGGATGGAGGGGGAAGGGAGGGGGAGGACGGAGGGGGAATGGAGGGGGAGGACGGATGGGGGAGGGGGAAGGGGGAGGGAAGGGGAGGGCCAGTCAACAATGACGTTGCAGTTCTCATGGTCGGAGAGCAGCACAACAATCGCGACATCGTCCTGCATCTTCGCAAGAGCACGAAGCGGATTTTGGAGACTCACCGATCCTGTGACCCACGCCCTCCAGTACCGGCGTTGCCGGGCGGGGGAAGGGAGCCCCGTACATTCCCAACCCGTACATTCGCCCTCTCGACTCAAGCTCGTATTCGATTCGTATTCGAAATCGAAAGGGGAAATCCTTCGTATTCGAATTCGTAAACACGAAATATGAATTAAAATTTAATTCATATCGCACAAAATCGACACAAAACACGATCGCATAAAGGTGAAAAAACGCAATCGCTTTTCGCCCTGAATTACGTGCAAACGTGTGACGTGTGACGGGATGAAACATCACGTGATCGCTCTGAGCGAATCAGCGAGCTGTTCTGGCACTGCCTGAGATTAGCGGGTACTTCGCTGAAATGCGCTGAGGTAAATATGAATAAAAAATATGGATCTCGTCAAATATAGTCTCAGCCATGTTCGTCCCAGGCTCAATGGCCATGTCTATGCCAAATATCAAGCACGTGAGCCTCTCCGTTTCGGAGTCTATCGGTAACATTACACACACACACACACACACACACACACACACACACACACAAACTGTGTTTTAT
The DNA here is from genome assembly GCF_964187855.1 of Myxine glutinosa. NCBI lineage: Eukaryota > Metazoa > Chordata > Myxini > Myxiniformes > Myxinidae > Myxine > Myxine glutinosa. The sequence continues at coordinate 115,065,803 of NC_136268.1, read as the reverse complement.
ATAGATATATATATACACAAAGAATTAAGTTAAGCACCCCTACACAAAGAATTAAGTTAAGCACCCCCTAATATATATTCTTTGTGTATATGTATACATTGGCATATATTCTAAGGTATGTGAGATCAAATAATGATTGGTATGACATTAGCAATTATCCATTGATGAAATGCAGATGAGTGCACGCATCTGTGACGCCCATCGCTCGTGCAGCGCGTGTTATCATCCACGTGGTCGTGATTTTCTGTAAATGCACTATCATCACGGGTTATTGCAAGTCACGCCTGAGCTCGTGTGGGGGTTACATGGTCATTTTCTCGTAATGGTGGCTCGTAGACGGTTGTCGGACGGAGAAAGATGGCGGATAATAGGCATGATCGAGTCCGGAATGTCCAGAAAAGCTGTAGCTCGAACGTTTGGTTACCACCATTCGGTGATCAGTCGGTTGGTGCAGAAACACCAGGAAACGGATGCGGTGAAGGACCGCCCAAGGTCTGGAAGACCTCGCGTGACAACAGTCTGCCAAGATAGAGCGCTTTTGAGACTGGTGCGACGATATCCCTTCGCCTCGAGCCATTTCCTGAAGGACAACTGGCTGCCCAACAGAAGGCTATGTCACCGTACCGTGAGGAACCGCCTGAAATCGGCCGGTTTAAGGTCAAGACGAGTGATCAAGCGTCCAAGGCTACTCGAACGACATCAGAGGGAGCGTTTGGCATGGTGCCTAGCGCGACGTGGATGGAACATCCGGTCTTGGAGGCGAGTTCATTGGTCGGATGAAAGCCGGTTCTTGCTGTACGTGACAGATGGGCGTGTTCGGGTGTGGCGCCACAAAAACACTGCGTATGCACCTAAAAACATTCAACCAACGGTACCCTTTGGTGGTGGCTCGATTATGGTCTGGGGATGCTTCTCCCATGACTGTAAATTGGACCTGATAACTGTGCGAGGTAACCTCAACGGAGAGCGATATGCCGAGGAAATCCTGAATACCACCGTAATCCCGCACTTCGATGACCACACCCTCGCCAGCAGACCCATCTTCATGGATGACAACGCCAGGCCTCACCGTGCGAGACGCGTCCGAGCCTTGCTGGAGCAAGGTGCTGTGACAACCATCCCCTGGCCTGCGTACAGTCCTGACCTGAACCCCCTCGAGCACGTTTGGGACATGTTGGGACGACAAATTGCGAAGATGGTCCCTCCAATAGCCAATCTGGATGAATTGGAACGTGCATTACATCGGGAATGGAACAACCTGCCACAGCAACGCATACGACGGCTTACAGGGTCTATGAGACGTAGGGTTGAGTCAGTGATCCGATCACGTGGGTCCTACACACGTTATTGACGCAAAGATCGCTAGAGGTCTTCTCAGAACAATGACTGTACGTTAGAAAACATAAACGTCATCCACACTGTCCGTGATGGACCTATAGCTCCATACTTAAATTGAGGTGAAAATATGCCTAAAATTCCCAAAAAATTTCACCTTAAATTATTCAGAATAAAATATTGAAAACGGCATGATTGTTATGTTTTTATGTGACCATAATATCACTTCTCCAGAAAATATAGCAATATCATGGGTATATTACACTGTTTTGACGACAACAAACTTGTAATGTGCGAGGTTGTAAAAAAACGGGGGGGGTGCTTAACTTAATTATTTGTGTATATATACTAGTGGGGCATGCTTACATATTGCAAGTAATAACAAACCGCGTACATAGATAGATAATAAATAGAAGCTTTATGAATAATAGGCAAGCATCACCAACCTCCTGCGAGATATCAATTGAGGTGTTAATTTTTCTTTTTTTTTTACGGACATGTTTACGGTTTTTTACGTAAATCTTCATTGAAGATTTTATTTCACAGTTTACAGTTATAGAAATTGCAATTTTCAAATGCTAGATATCGATTGGTGTTTTTGTTTTTTCTTACAGATGCGTTCACAGTTTTTTACGTAAATTTTTATTTACAGATGCTTTCCGACAGTTCTGGGATTTTTTCCAGTGTATCGGCTTTGATGTCCGTCGGCACGCCAAATTTAAGCTTTCCACAACACTGGAAGGAACCGAACATTTAATAATATCAGTATCAGTGAGTGAGTGGCTCGAATGAGCTTTATATACAGTATTATATAACGTATATAATATAACGTAAATACTTATTATCTTTACGTTATATCATATACGTCATATAATGGCATGAATAACAACAAGTTGAGGTAGACAGGAAATATTAAGGGAAATGAAATCCTATCGATTCGATCTCTAATAGGGTGTTGGACTGTTGGTCCACTTTTGGTAAGACAGGACTAGCTAGGTTGGACCTTTCATTAATGGATTGAAGTTCAGTTTCGTTTTTGACCTGCATACCTGCTTTCCATACTTGCTGCACACCTTTATAATACCTCTTTCCATTCCAGAAACATTAATTTATAAAGGCTATTCCCATACCTGCTGCACAGCTTTATAAAGCCTGTCTCTTTACCTGCTGCACACATTTATAAAGGCTGTTAATTCATATCTGTTGCACCATTTATAAAGGCTGATAATCCATATCTGCTGCACACCTTTATAAAGCCTGTCTTTATACCTGCTGCACACATTTATAAAGCCTGTCTCTATATCTGCTGCACACATTTATAAAGGCTGTCATTCCATATCTGCTACACACATTTATAAAGGCTGTTAACCCCTATCTGCTGCACATAATTATAAAGGTTGTCTCCATATCTGCTGCACACCTTTATAAAGCCTGTCTGCATATCTGCCGCACAAATTTATAAAGCCTGTCTCCATATCTGCTGCACACCTTTATAAAGCTTGTCTCGATACCTGCTGCACATATTTATAAAGCTTGTCTCCATATCTGCTGCACACCTTTATAAAGCACATGCTATTTTACATTGTGGGAAAGGAAACATTCTGCACATGAAGTAGGTTGGATGAATGAAAAGTTTTGAGTGCAGTTTTCTGTCCCAATACTTTTGGTAACATTGTTTATAAAGCGCGATCCCTTCCTGCGTCGTCCCTGACAAATCTCCCCAATGTACAATTTATTAATGTAGAACATCCACCAATCCGTGTTCACAAGCATTGCTATCGGCTCTCCCCGTTCATCTGAACCACTCATTCTCATCAGCTGAAGATCACCCACCATTTTGTTGGAATTGTTCATGAAGGCCGCCGGTCAGCACTCAGCACCTGCCACTTCCAATCACCATCATCTCCGTCTTCAGGACAGCGTTGCTGTTTCTCCTTGACCTGATGACCCCCAGAATCCGATGTGCGGTCAGAGCTTTCTGACTTTGGAGGTCAATTTCGAGAGGAGGGTCAGCCCGAGGGAGGGTTGCGGCAATTGTGGTCTTGCACCATGAAGACTTTAACCAGGTGAGCTAGTCAGGTGTCGGTGCACGTTCACAAGTCTTTTCGAAGACCCTTATGAATATGCACATGAGACCAATGTGGGTTCATAATCTTGTTCCATATATTCCGTGTATGGGAATCCCATTGCCGCCCTCAGATAAGTACCTGGCAAATGTCCGTACATTGCTGGGATGTAAAACTGTCCACAAGACAAGAGAACAGATTTTCAAAGTATATATACAGGTACGAGCGAACATTTGCAGACCATACAACAGGTAGGTATATATGGTGGAGTGTACATAAACAAATAAATATACATTCGATTCGACCTGAATCCTAAATGCACCAAAATGGCAGGAAAAGTCGGATAAAAACAACTTCCTGGATGATTATGAGTGAGAGGTAAAGTCATTCCTGTAAAAGAATCATTATTTGTCAAAGCGCACGGGTTTCATTCTCTCCGAAATGGCTAACCGTTCTCATTTTTATTGTAATTGCAAGCGCGCATTATTTGATCAGGTAACCGCTGGTGGAGTCTCGTGGGACTCGCTAGTGGCGCTCACAGACCAAGAATGGTCCTAATGAGGCAAAGTCGATAAATTGATAGAACGGATTAGCGTGGTGTCGATGTAGCGCAGGCACGACGGGCCAAACGGCAAACTCCTGCGGTGACGTCCCTTTCCAAGCGGTCACGCATCTAAAAGTTCGCGCCATTAAATCGAATTTTAAGTTGGACCTCAAGGTCAACCCAAACGACACAATGTCGCAAACACTACGTCACGGCCTATTCAGCGTCATGCATACGTTGAAGATGGGACAGCCGGCTTCAGGTTTCCACCCAAGAACGTGGTGCTCCGGCTTGGCAGTTTTAGTCGGATCCGAGTCCGTCAAAAAAGGGGACAATAGAAACCAATGAGGATCGCTCACCTATATGAGAGGAGCGCCGCAACGCACTGATCAATCCATCGGGCAGGTGCATCACCCGTTTTTTGTTCTATTTTTAAAAATTAATTAATTGACGATGTTGCAGTTGCAAATTAATTGTGAGATGCTAGGGGTCAGGGGTTACATGAGGCAACATGTGACTTTGCGAATGGACCTTAAAGTTTACGGGTAAAGGGGAAAAAAATTGAACAATCACTGACCGAGGCGTCACGTGGTTTGCACGATATATATACAGGGTGATTGAAAAGTAACTCCCTATTTTAAAATATTTAGAAATTATTTATTTATTGTAATATGTATCTCAAAGTTTTAGTGTTTGTTCCTTAATGTATGAGAATTTAATCTGTGTTGGTTTTGTTTCAGATTATTTTTTGTTTGAAATTCGGAAGCCCTACAAACATGGCTGGACGTCTTACCCTGCAGGAGCGTGCCCAGCTAGCGGCACGTTACGAAGTTTGGAAATCCGTTGTTCAAGTGCAAAGATGGTGGAGGACCATTAAAGGAGCACATGCTCAAGTTGAGGCAAAGACGATCAAGAATTGTCATGCAAAACTCATGGCTACAGGATCTGTATCTGATACTCGAAGAAGCGGTCGCCCTTCCAAGTCCAGTGACCCGGAGACAGTGCAAGCAGTTCAGGAAATGTTTACACATAGCCCAAGAAAGTCAATTCGACAAGAAGCAAGGGAAAGTGGGCTCTCCTTTCACACAGTACGAACTGTGCTCAAAAAGGAGCTTAAATGGCATGCTTGGAAGCCGCACTACTGTCAAGCACTCTCTGCTGAAGACAGCGACATTCGCATGGAGTTTGGGGAGGTGATGCTGGCTTGGTATGAAGATTGGTCTGATCTCTTTTAAAATATCCTCTGGTCTGATGAAGCGGTATTTCACATCGGTGGGTTTGTGAACCGTCACAACTGCTATTACTGGGCAGGAGAAGATCCTCGTGTTATTTCTGAAAAAACGCAATATCGGCCCAAGGTAACGGTGTGGTGTGGAATGACCACACCGTGTTTGTAGGGCTTCCGAATTTCAAACAAAAAATAATCTGAAATAAAATCCAACAAACATTAAATTCTCATACATTAAGGAACAAACACTAAAAATTTGAGAAACATATTACGATAAATAAATAAATTCTAAATATTTTAAAATGGGGAGTTACTTTTCAATCACCCTGTATATATATATATATATATATACACTACCGGTGAAAAGTTTAAGAGCGCCTCAATTTTTCTAGTTTTTATTGAAATTTACGCAGTTTATTGTCCAGTGAATAACCTGAAATGGTACAAAGGTAAAGCCCCAGTAATACCGGATTTGAGTGGCCACGAATCGCCCCGATCACCCCCGATCTGGCGATTCCCCGCACCAACACGACTTTTCGGCAAGATCGGCTGTAAATTTTCCCACAGTCATACCAAAACACCCCTGCCACGACTCCCGTACGATCGCGCCTTGACCGCCGCGCCGACAAAGCCCGATCCGCCAAGTGCGCGGCAAGATCTCCACAAGTCCTAGTCCGTGCCCACACGTCTTCGCCCCGATCCGCCCCGATCCACCCCGATCCCACTACGACCGCACTACGACGGCACTACGACCTCACTACGACCACAGTACGCACGCGTACGTGCCCACCCGTCCGAGCCCGACTGCGCGGCGGCCGTCCTTGCCCTATATAAGAACGGCCAAGAATCGCGCCGACCTAACTACGATCTTAAAATTCAGACGACGCTAATTCACGTTATTTTTGTATGTCGTTTATATAAATCATCAACTCCAAGCCTTCCAATGATGCTGCCAGCCAGGAAGAGGGGGAGGGGATCCAGGAAGACGTGCACAATCACGCGGCCGCCGTGACCAGCTTGGATGTGATCGATGTGACCAGCTTGGAATCAGGAGATGAAATGATTTCGCCGCCGGGGATCGCCTATATATACCCGGTCTTGTGACAGGTCGTACTGGCGCCTACTGGTGCTTACTGCATGCTTACGGCAGTCTTGGCGGAGTCTTGTTAATTCGTGAGAGATCGGCAATGATCGTGAGTCGTCGTACTGCTGCACGAACGTGGTCGGGACGGATTCGGGGCAATTCTTGGAAGATCGTGATGGCAGTCGTACGGCGTCCATGTGAGGACGTACGGCGGTCGTATCAGTGCTTGCTGGATGCGGAGCGAATCGTGGCAGCCAAGTTTCCCGACCGCCGCAAGACACTTCACGACCATTTTCCCGATGCCCACACGCGCCCGTACGACACCCTCCAGACAGCAGCAAGAGTTTGAAAAACGCCACGAATCGCCACGATAATTTTGAACAGTTCAAAATTGTCGGCGCGGCTTCCCGTCTCGACCCGAACTGCCAAGTACACCCCCGATCATCCAGGAATCGCCAGGACCCCAATACGATCTGGCCAAGAATGTCGCCCCGATCTTAGGTCATGGCGATTCGTGGCCTGAAAATGGCCGGTATGACTGGGGCTTAAGCAGTAAACTGCTCGAGGTTAAAAAAAAGTTTAGGTTAGCAAAAATGGGAAAATAATGCAAATTGCAGTTATATTGTAAAAAAAAAAAAGGCCTTCTTCAGGGAATAAGTAATGGGTGAACAACTTGCAGCTGTTCTGCAGCAATGTAAATAAATTAAGCCTTGAAAGTTGATGCAAACAATTCCTACAGATGTCCCAACCTCTGCTGATTACTTGATTACAAACCCCCTGTCTGTATGAAAGCAGTATTGGAACAGACTGTTATTACACCCTCTGAAGCATTATTTGGACAATATCGCACTGCAGGAAGTAGTATTTTGGAAACTGGAGGAAACTCTGACAGGAAGAGGTCTGGCAGACCCAAAGCCACAACAGAATCAGAAGACAAGTTTCTGAGTTAACAGCTTGCGTGATAGGCGGCTCACAGGACAACAGCTTCAAGCACAGCTTAACACTGGTCGAAGTAAGCAAGTCTCAGTTTCAATTGTGAAGAGAAGACTTCGAGCCGCAGGTTTGACAGGTCGAGTGGCTGTAAGAAAGGCATTGCTAAGATGGCAAAATAAGAAAAAGAGGCTTGCCTGGGCCATGAAGCACCGCCAGTGGACTACTGAAGACTGGAAGAAGGTCTTATGGACCGATGAATCTAAACTTGAAATCTTTGGTTCATCATGCAAGGTTTTTGTATGCCGTCGAGTAGGTGAAATGATGGTTCCTCAGTGTGTGACACCAACTGTCAAACATGGAGGAGGAAGCGTGATGGTATGGGGTTCTTTTGCTGGATCCAGAGTCGGCGACTTGCACAGAGTGACTGGCACCCTGAACCGAAAGGGCTCCCACAGCATTTTGCAGCGCCATGCAATACCCTCTGGTATATCCTAGTTGGTCAGGGGTTCATCCTCCAGCAAGATAATGACCCTAGACACACCTCCTGGCTATGTCAAAACTACCATCGAGGAAAAGAACAAGACGGTAGGCTTCAAATCATGGAATGGCCAGCACAGTCTCCAGACTTAAACCCCATCGAGCTGGTTTGTGATGAACTGGACAGAAGGGTGAAAGCAGAGCAACCTACAAGTGCAACACATTTGTGGGAACTTCTGCAACAGTGTTGGGAAGAACTTCCCGAACAATATTTGATTTCCATTGCAGAAAGAATGCCATGAGTGTGTTCGGTGGTTATATCTGCAAAAGGTGGCTACTTTGCTGAGTCAAAAATTCAAATTAAATTTGGTTAAACAAAATGATTCTTTGATTTCTTTTTTATCTCCAAATTGTTTATTTGTTCTATGCTTAATTTAAGAGTACATTGAGACATTAAACTGTGTAAATTTCAATAAAAACTGGAAAAACTGAGGTGTTCTAAAACGTTTGACCGGTAGTGTATATATATATATATATACGTCCTGAAGCTACGTCCGCGTCTGATTGAATCTCCCGATTATATATATATATATATATGTGTGAGTGTGTGCATATATTATATATATACTGGCTGATGATGTTGTGCTAACTGTGACTGGTGAGGCCAGATTGTATTTGGGCCACACAAGTGGGGAATCAGAAGTGGGGACACACAAGTGGGTATGTGGTTAGTGGGGCATCACACGTTGGTATCATTATACATCATTAGCCAGTATATAAGCCAAAAGGCTTAATAAGGAAACACTAAGTGGAGGAAACAGTGATATGTTGCCCTGATGAGCTCCAACAAGGGTGAATATTGTAGTCGGTATTTTCGCTTTTCATCTCCTTGGTGACAGCTTTTGACTTTGCTTTCTTGAAATGCTAGATACCCTTCTGGGTTCGTAGTCATGACGTCATTGTGATGACATCATCACGGCGTTGGTGTAAGTTCAGAGCATGCAATATTTCCATATATATACTACCTGAAGTACCTGGCATTTTTTTTTTTTTGTTTTTTTTGTATACAAGATCGAGGCTCGTGAAAGAGCGAACATTAATCACACAGAAAGACAAACCGACACATAAAACATATAACATCGGGAGCGGTAGACAAGATGGGGAGAGAGGGGGAAGGACACAAACACAACATTTGAGAGCAGGGACCGAGAGACATGGAGACATCGAGAGATCTGAGAGAGGGCGAGGGCTTTGGGGAGGGGGGGGGGGCATGGGAAGGGGGCGGTGGGAGAGGTATAAAACATATGGACACTGCCAGGACTTCCAGGAAAGAAGTTGGAATTTCAAACAAGGTGGATCTGGGGTGAATTAGCGGGGGTAGAAAAGATCAAGGTTTTGGATGGGGGAAGATAAGAGATGGTGGTGAACAGCTGTTTTAAAGACCTGGAGGGAGGAGTGGGATTGAAGGGAGTGAGGGAGTTTGTTCCAGAGGCGGGAGAAAAGAGGAATGAAAGAGTGAAGGTGAGCAGAGAGCCGAGATTTCGGCAGTTTAACCATCAGAGGGTTGCTGGCAGATCTTGTGCGACCTGTAGGAATATTTGGGGGACAGAGCACAGAGAGAGCTGGGGGTGCAAGGCCGGAGAGGAGTCGGTAGAAGACAGAAAGACCACCTACCTGCCTGCGGTGAGTGAGTGAAAGGCCCTCAGAGATAGCTTCATCGCGGGAGATTCCAATAATTCTGAAAGCTTTGGTTTCAACAGCGTGAAGCCGAGCTAGGTGTGAGGCAGGAGCACCGGCCCATAGGGGAGAACAGTATTCCATTGAGCTGCGGATGAAAGCCTTGTATGTGGTGAGGAGCTCAGGTGTGCCGAGGAAGGACTTCGCACGACGGAGGATGCCCAGTCGGCGACTGGCTTTGGAGGCCAGCTTGGAAATGTGGTTTTCCCAAGAAAGATCATGGCAGATAGTGAGACCCAAAATCTTGAGCGACAGAACTTCTTGGAGAGGATTGTTGAGAAAGTAGATGGGAGGGTTGTCCAGTCGATCTTTTCGGAGAGACATAGTAAGAGTGTGAGATTTGTCAGGATTGAAAGACATGTTCCACTTGTTTGACCAGTCTGTGATTTTGTCCAGGTCTTCAGAGAGTGAGGAGGCAGCAGACTGCCGATCTGAGGGAAGAGGAATGGAGCGGCAGAGAGTGGAGTCATCAGCAAAGAGATAGAGAGGATTTTCGAGAGAGTCAGAGAGATCATTGATGAAGACCAGAAAAAGCACGGGGCCCAGAACACTGCCTTGGGGAACTCCAGCCTGAACAGGAAGAGGAGATGAGAGAAACCCATTCAGGGCCACACGTTGACGACGACTAGAGAGGAAGTCCGCGAGCCATGCGTGGAGATTTCCATGGATACCAAAGGAGGAGAGTTTGGTGAGCAGAGCGGGGTGCCAGACCGTGTCGAAGGCACGTGATATGTCGAGGGAGACAGCTCTAATTTCCTGTTTGGCATTGAGGACCTCCATCCATTGTTGAGACAGCAGAAGCAGCATGTCCAGAGTAGAGTGACCTGGTCTGAAACCAAATTGATGATCAGAGATCAAGCCATTGGAGAAGAGGAAAGATTTCATATCCGAAGCAATGATGGATTCCATGACTTTGCTGATAATTGGGAGAAGGCTGATTGGTCTGTAGTTGCTAGGATCTGTTTTTGCACCTTTTTTGTGCAAAGCGGTGATGTTGGCTGATTTCCAAGCAGATGGCAGTTGACCTTGAGCAAAAGAGAGGGTGAAGAGAACAGAGAGAGGGTGAGATAGAGCAGCAGAGCAGGATTTTAGGACCCGTGGGCTGATGCCGTCGGGTCCAGTTGCAGAATCAGAGTCGAGGGTTGACAGAAACTTTTCCACCTTGTCAGGAGGAAAGGACACGGAGTCCAGGAGCAGCAGGGTACGACTGGGTATGGTGGGTACAGAGAGGGATGGGTTTGGGACACAAGATTTAGAGGCAAACACAGAGTTGAGGCATTCAGCTTTTTCACGTGCGGAGTCAGCTGTGTAGCCGTTTGAGGTAAGGGAGGGGATGGAGGGGGAACAAACACCAGAAACGGATTTGACCAGACGCCACCAGGATTTGGAAGAGGGAGACAGATAAGAGAGTTCGGTCTTGAGAACGGAGAGATATTGTTTCCTGGCTCTCCTGAGGGTGGACACACACTTGTTTCGGGCTTTGTGAAAGGAAATGAGATTTCCTTCCGTTGGATTTGCTTTCCAGGAGACGAAGGCAAGTTGTTTCTGGGCAACAGCCTCACCACAAGATTCCGTGTACCATGGACGGGAGGAAGGGTATGACAACTGAAGACGAGATGGGATAAATCTGTGCATGAGAGAGAGCAATTTACTTTGGAAGAATTCCCAGGATGAGTTGATGTCAGAGGTGGTAGAGATGGGAGACCAGTCCAGATGATTGATGGCTGCTTGAAGACCGTGCCAGTTTGCCTGAGTGAAATGCCAGACTCGTCGACGCTGAGCAGGCTCCCTGAGGATGGTCAGAGAGATGTCCACTTTAACAAGGACATGATCAGATGATCTGATCGGAGCAGAAGAAGAGCAGCAGACATTTTCAGGGAAGTTAGTCATAACCAAGTCCAGAAGAGAAGATGTTCCGTTGACTGAGATCCGGGTCGGGAAATTGACAGATTGTGTCAGTCCCAGTGAGTCGCAGAAGTCCTTTGCTGAAGAGCCATGGCTGGTGAGAGAGGTACCCACACCCAGCCAACTGGCATGGTGACAATTGAAATCACCACATATGAGGAAGAGAGAGTTGGGATGAGTAGATAGAAGTTGGTCCATATCATCAGACAGCGAGATGTAGATGGAGTCATCACTGTTTGGTGGACGGTACAACACACATATGAACAAGAGGTGGGAGCGAAGGGGAAGCCGTAGCCAGAGGTATTCCTGGGGGTGAGGTGGAGAGAGTGCAGTGCAGGGCGAGTGAGGAAGAGAGTTTTTGATAAAGATAGCAACCCCGCCTCCAGGACGAGGCTCAGGTCTATCATACCGGAGGAGGGAGTAGCCCGGGAGAGATACTATGGAATCAGAGACATCATAAAGGAGGAAAGTTTCTGTTAAGCAGATCACGTCTGGTTTGACAGAAGCAACCTGTATGGAGAGATCAGTTAAGTTTGAACGAAGGCCCCGGATGTTTGAGGTCCATACCGTTAATGAAGAGGAAGGGGGAGCATCAGATACAGAACAGGGGGGAGGAGGGGTAGGGTAAGATGTGGAAGAGGTGGAAGAGATAGGGAGAGCTGTTGAAGGTGTGTCAGAGATTTCAGAATAGCTCGGAGAAAGGGAAGGATGGGGCGGACAAAAGGTTTGATGGTGATTGGGTGAGCCACAATGAGGTGTTATTTGAGGAGGGGGAAGAGCGAGGCAGAAGGTTGGGGGAGATGGAGGTGAGAGTTTGAAGGGGGAAGAAGCGGGGAGGACGCTTTGAGGAGGGGGAGTGAGAGGGGGGAAATTGAGAAGCAATGAGGGTGGGGAGATTTGAAGGGGAGGGGTGAGGGGGGAGTTTGGGAGGGAAGGGACAAGGGGAGGGATTTGAAAGGGATGGGATATGGGGGAGATTTGGAGGGGAGGGGTGAGGCAGGAGTCTAGGAGGGGAGGGGCGAGGGGGCGTCTTGGCGGGGAGGGGTGAGGGGGTAGTTTAGGAGGGAGGGGGCAAGGGGGGAGATTTGAAAGGGATGGGTGATGGGGAAGATTTGGAGGGGAGGGGTGATGGGGAAGATTTGGAGGGGAGGGGTGAGATTGGATTTTTGAAAGTGTACGATTTATGGGAAACGAACATTTATTGCAAAATGAGTTTCTTGTGACCTTCGAGTTAAAAATACGTTTAAGGACGCTGGATGGAGGATGGAGTGCAGGAGAGTTTAGGGAATGTAGAAAAAAGGCACTATAGGAGATGGATATTTTTTTTGGGATGAATTGATTTGGTGAGCAAGTCGAAAGCAGCCTTTTAAAGAAGAAGAAGAAAAAGGTGTTATAAAATATGACGGAATACATAACTTGAGGGGAAAGTGTAAACATTGAAGGTTAATGAGTGAAAACTATCTGGGGGAAATGGGGGAGAAACACGTGGTCGAAGAACGAACGAACGAATAAGAATGAATAAACGAATGAGAACAGAGAAGAAAATGTTTTTTTTTTTTTTTTTTTGTTTTTTTTTGAGTTGAGATTTACACAAGGAAGTAGGCTATGGGTGAAAAGCCTGGGAATACAGAGAACGAAAGTTATTGGATCACAAACGACGGACCACTGAGAGAAAAACAAAGCCTCAAGGTTGTACAGTGCACACTGTACAAGGCCTTGCTCGCGACACGGCAAACAGACGATCAATTTATGAAAGATAAACACCGAAAAACAACCAAAGTTGCACACAATAACTTCACACACCGAAAGATAAATACAGTTTCGACAAAATACAATTGTGAACAGACTTAACTTCGAAAAACGTGGAGACCGTGTGGAGCTTCGAAAATCCCTCCCACCGTCTCCGAGATCTCGCGAGATCTCTCAAGGAGGATTTCCCAGGGAGGTTCAATGAAATATGCATTTAAATACGTATATCTTGCGATCGACGATCGATCATGAAAATGAAATACGTATCGACGATCAGAAAAGATATTACTCAATCGCTCCCAAGGAAAAGCAGTGTATAAGCAACATGCTCGCTTGAAGCCTGAACACAGAGGTGTTATAAAAAAAAACCTGTGTGAAGCAATCTTTTTAATAACAGGTGCACGTGTAAACACCGTGATCATGAAATTTGCGTTGTTGCCAACAAGTCACTGCAGCCTCAACATACGATCTTCACAATACATATCACTCAATCGCTCCCAGAATAAAATAATGCGTGTACTGTGTGTGTATTCCTACATATATTCAGTATAAGAATGTACGGCGACCGGGTTGTGCACACGCACCGTATATTCAAAGCATTTGTGGTGCAAACGTGAGTGAATTTTGTTGACACATTTAATGTGCCCCGCATTAAAAACCTCGCTCGTGAGGAGTACCTGGCTATTAGGAAAAGGAGGTTACGGACTCATTAAGTTGATTGGAATTCCCTGTAATTGACGTGATGAGGTAAGACAAACAGCGCGGCATTGACGACTTGTCAGGAATCGGATCGTCAGCTAATCGGGGAATGCAATCTATTTATTGGAAGGGGGTGCAGGTAAAGACGACCCCTCTCCGCGTGCTCCACGATGACGTCACCATCGTCAGTCCTCGCGCATGACGCACCTGCTCCGAGATGGGCGCTCAACCCAAAACCTTTACGCTTTAAAGAGCGTTCGTTATTTAAAAGCCGTGATTTAGGAAACTCCGATAAATCTTGCGCGATGAACCCAAAACGCTTTTCCAATATATTCCCCGGCGTGGCCGGACTCGTGGGCTCCGAGTGTAAATTTTTTCCCCGTCCCCGTATACCGTAAATTAAGTCACGGCGCTTTGAAATGAAATTCGCGACATTTTTTTTTTAATCACGCCCACGCAAACAATACCTTGGAAGCTCCAAACTGGTAATTTCATTAAATTGTTGGCGTGGCCATAACCTTCATAAATCAAAAGTCAATTAGGAATCGCCGCAGGCAATTAATGCGGCTCCTTGGCGCGGCCCGTGTTGCCCCCATCATCAGCACCGCCCGGATCACGGCCCGAGACCGATCCGAGCCAGATCTGTGCACCTGTCTGTGTGTGTGTGTGTGTGTGTGTGTGTGTGTGTGTGTGTGTGTGTGTGTGTGTGTGTGTGTGTGTGTGTCGTCGGTTGGTATCTCCATATACAAATTCCAGAAGGTGGAACGGAGTCCTCCCAGGTCTCAAAGTATCCACCTTCGTATGTGCGTGTATATATACACAAAGAATTAAGTTAAGCACCCCCCCCCCGTTTCTTTACAACCTCGCACATTACAAGTTTGTTGTCGTCAAAACAGTGTAATATACCCATGATATTGCTATATTTTCTGGAGAAGTGATATTATGGTCACATAAAAACATAACAATCATGCCGTTTTCAATATTTTATTCTGAATAATTTAAGGTGAAATTTTTTGGGAATTTTAGGCATATTTTCACCTCAATTTAAGTATGGAGCTATAGGTCCATCACGGACAGTGTGGATGACGTTTATGTTTTCTAACGTACAGTCATTGTTCTGAGAAGACCTCTAGCGATCTTTGCGTCAATAACGTGTGTAGGACCCACGTGATCGGATCACTGACTCAACCCTACGTCTCATAGACCCTGTAAGCCGTCGTATGCGTTGCTGTGGCAGGTTGTTCCCTTCCCGATGTAATGCACGTTCCAATTCATCCAGATTGGCTATTGGAGGGACCATCTTCGCAATTTGTCGTCCCAACATGTCCCAAACGTGCTCGAGGGGGTTCAACCTGCCACAGCAACGCATACGACGGCTTACAGGGTCTATGAGACGTAGGGTTGAGTCAGTGATCCGATCACGTGGGTCCTACACACGTTATTGACGCAAAGATCGCTAGAGGTCTTCTCAGAACAATGACTGTACGTTAGAAAACATAAACGTCATCCACACTGTCCGTGATGGACCTATAGCTCCATACTTAAATTGAGGTGAAAATATGCCTAAAATTCCCAAAAAATTTCACCTTAAATTATTCAGAATAAAATATTGAAAACGGCATGATTGTTATGTTTTTATGTGACCATAATATCACTTCTCCAGAAAATATAGCAATATCATGGGTATATTACACTGTTTTGACGACAACAAACTTGTAATGTGCGAGGTTGTAAAAAAACGGGGGGGGTGCTTAACTTAATTCTTTGTGTATATAAACGAGTGTTTTTGAGTCTGCATGCTATATTTTGATGTTATAATGTGTGTGTGCCCGCATGCTATATTTTGATGTTATAATATGTGTCCGCATGCTATATTTTGATGTTATAATGTGCGTGTGTCCGCATGCTATATTTGATATTTGAATGTGCGTGTCTGCATGCTATATTTGATATTTGAATGTGTGTGTCTGCATGCTATATTTTGATGTTATAATGTGTGTGTCCGCATGCTATATTTTGATATTATAATATGTGTGCGTTTGTGTGTAAGTCCGCATTCTATGTTAGATTTTGATAGTTCAAGGTGTGTGTGTGTGTGTGTGTGTGTGTGTGTGTGTGTGTGTGTGTGTGTGTGTGTGTGTGTGTGTGTTTTCGCACCAGGGTGTCCATGCTATGTACAAAACCCAAATCGATTCACGACATGGAATTTGTGGAAACATGACATATTCGGTCATATATGCAGCATTTAAGGGTCTGAAACGGGTGACTCATTTGTCAGAGAAGAATCATTGCAACATCTGGACCACGATTAGGATTAGCTCGTGCTGAGTTCAGATAGCTCGTGCTGAGTTCGGATAGCTCGTGCTGCGCTTCAGATAGCTCGTGCTGAGTTCAGATAGCTCGTGCTGAGTTTGGATAGCTCGCGCTGGGTTTGGATAGCTCGTGCTGGGTTTGGATAGCTCGTGCTGGGTTTGGATAGCTCGTGCTGTGCTTTGGATAGCTCCTGCTGGGTTTGGATAGCTCGTGCTGGGGTTTGGATAGCTCGTCCTGTGCTTCGGATAGCTCGTACTGGGTTTGGATAGCTCGTGCTGGGTTTGGATAGCTCGTGCTGGGTTTGGATAGCTCGTGCTGGGTTTTGGATAGCTCGTGCTGAGTTCAGATAGCTCGTGCTGAGTTCGGATAGCTTGTGCTGGGTTCGGATAGCTCGTGCTGCGCTTCGGATAGCTCGTGCTGCGCTTCGGATAGCTCGTGCTGCGCTTCGGATAGCTCGTGCTGAGTTTGGAAAGCTCATGCTGAGTTTGGATAGATCGTGCTGGGTTTGGATAGCTCGTGCTGGGTTTGGATAGCTCGTGCTGGGTTTGGATAGCTCGTGCTGTGCTTTGGATAGCTCCTGCTGGGTTTGGATAGCTCGTGCTGGGTTTAGATATCTCGTGCTGTTCTTCCGCTAACTCGTGCTGGTTTCCGATAGCTCGTGCTGAGTTTGGATAGCTCGTACTGGGTTTGGATAGCTCGTGCTGGGGTTTGGATAGCTCGTGCTGGGGTTTGGATAGCTCGTGCTGGGGTTTGGATAGCTCGTGCTGGGTTTGGATAGCTCGTGCTGGGGTATGGATAGCTCGTGCTGGGTTTGGATAGCTTGTCCTGGGGTTTGGATCGCTCGTGCTGGAGTTTGGATAGCTCGTCCTGGGGTTTGGATAGCTCGTGCTGAGTTTGGATAGCTCGTGCTGGGTTCGGAGGGCTCGTGCTCGGGTTTCGGATAGTTCATGCTGTGGTTTGGATAGCTCGTGCTGGGGTTCGCGAAGCTTTGGCATCCTTGACTCAAGTATCCAATAAACCTGCTTCATTAATGATCTTCAGTTCAGTGTATAATTGCCAAAAACCGGTGCAATATCCAGAGCTCGAGCAGATAAAGAGCAATTAGGTTATATTTGTGTCTCGTGTAAGTGGCAGGTAATGAACATCTGCACCAAGAGAAATCCCAGGCAGATACCCTTGGCTTTCCGTGATACATCCATCCCAACATCTTGCAGGAGGGTGAGCTCACTCAACATCATGAACACATTTTGTTGTATCAATGCGGGCCAAAGTCTGCGGTGCTCTAAAGGATGAGTGGCTGACCTCCTGACCCTCTGCCATTTATAAGTCCCAAGTTACATAGGAGATTGGATACTCATGCTCGATTAAATTTGTGGTTCAAAGGGTTCTCCAGGGAGGCAGAAAAATTAACCAACGGGAGAGAGACACTCCATGAATGATTAATGTTAATTTTTATCAACGCAATATATTGGCAGCTACAGTTTGTGTAATTGGTCATTCTTTGACAACCCAGCACTTCTATCTCTGCTCCAGTGACATAGACCTTATGGCCGGGCACACACCTTTCCCAGAGGTGGGTGGCTTTCCTAATGCCATTTGTATGGAAATCATGTTTTTGCCTCTGAAACATCTTGAAATGAGAATCCTGTTTTTGACTCCTGTAACACCGTATCTTAATATACTACGTTGTCGTCTTGTATGCCAAACAGAACATCTTCACCAGAATGGTGACCATGAAACCTTACATTTGCTGCAAGATGATGGCAAAAGCTTACCAGCTCAAGTTATGGGGGGCGGGGGGGGGGGGGGATTCACTCCAATGCTGACGAAGGGCATTAGGCCAGAAACACGTCCATGGATTGATGTTTTTCCCCCAAGGAGTGCGCTGGCATTGCTTAAAAAATAATAGGTTGGCTGACTGATACTGTGAGTAGCAGTTTAGCAGTTAGAACCCTGTTTGTTTGCAGTGGATGTTTATGTGTCTTTCACAGACTGCAACTAGAAGGCAGAAGCACCAATTTAACTGGAATATCTTATTTACTGCATGCAATATCCCTGTACTGTGCAACAGATGCATAAATAACCCTTGTGTGGTGGGCAACCCCCTATTGGTCAGGGATCTCTTGTAGCAAATACTGGTGTGGCACAATGTTTAATGGTCACATTCCAGTCGTCGTCGTTATTCAAGGCAGCGGGGTAGCATCCTTGGCCAAAGGCACGGTTGTACTGTTGATGCAATGCCCTTTGTTAGTTAGGGCATGGATTTATAATTTGTTCATGGTGCCGGCGATAGCTCACATACTCTTCGCGAAGGACTCTGAGATATTTAACGTACATCAACGAATGCTGGCAGACACCTGAGGGACGCCCGTTTAACGTCTATCCAACGTACAGCAGACACATCGACGAAACACCCTGCAGTGAAACACCAAGCTCACAATTTATAGCTGGGTTGGGAATCGAACCCAGGCCAGACAACGTAGAGGTAAGTGTACATATCTTTCGGCCATCCCGTCAGCCCACCATTCCAGTGAAGAGTTAGTATTTGTCACTGGTGCTCACAAACACACACACACACACACACACACACACAAAACACTCACACACACACACACACACAGACAAACACACACACAAACACACACACACACACACAAACGCACACACACACACATACACACACAAAAAACACACACGCAGACAAACACACACAAACACACACACACACACACACGCAAACTCACACACACACAAAACACACACACACACACACACACACACAAACTCACACACACACAAACACACACACACATAAACACACAAACACACACACATAAACACACACACACACACACACACAAAACACTCACACACACACACACACACACAGACAAACACACACACAAACACACACACACACACACAAACGCACACACACACACACATACACACACAAAAAACACACACGCAGACAAACACACACAAACACACACACACACACACGCAAACTCACACACACACAAACACACACACACACACACACACACAAACTCACACACACACAAACACACACACACATAAACACACAAACACACACACATAAACACACACACACAGACACACACACACACACACACACACACACACACACACACAAAACACTCACACACACACACACACACACACACAGACAAACACACACACAAACACACACACACACACACACAAACGCGCACACACACACATACACACACAAAAAACACACACGCAGACAAACACACACAAACACACACACAAACTCACACACACACAAACACACACACACACACACAAACTCACACACACACAAACACACACACACATAAACACACAAACACACACACATAAACACACACACACATACACATACACACATTATTGTTGAGATCATCCCCACATTAAGGTGTGGTTTGCTGCTAACGAAGGAGCAGCCAGTGAAAGGCTCAGTGTACTCAAATTAGTTGATGATTCTGCAAACGAGGTGTAAATGCCCGCCCCTTCCACCCCTCTTCTCTCTCTCTCTCTCTCTCTCTCTCTCTCTCTCTCGCTCGCTCTCTCTGCCTCTGCCTCTGCCTCTGCCTCTGCCTCCGCCTCTGCCTCTGCCTCTCTCTCTCTCGCTCTGACTCTGCCTCTCTCTCTCTCTCTCTCTGCCTCTCTCTCTCTCTCTCGCTCGCTCTCTCTGCCTCTGCCTCTCTCTCTCTCTCTCCCTCGCTCGCTCTCTCTGCCTCTGCCTCTGCCTCTCTCTCTCTCTCTCTCGCTCTGACTCTGCCTCGCTCTGCCTCTCTCTCTCGCTCTCGCTCTCGCTCTCACTCTCTCTCTCTTTTCTACCACCCTCCCTTTTCTTCCTCTTCTCAAATTGAATTTTTGAACTTGCTCCATTCCCCCCACCTGTTCATACGCAACTAAGAAATCCCAGGTGTAATGAAACATTTTTGCCATGGGACACTACTGTCACAGTACTTGGACAAGAAATGACGACGTCATTTTAAAGAGGTAAATGGTCCACACCATCCATTTAAGTCCGTCTGGATAATGGAAAGCAGAGGTTGTTGTGCGTCCTGCACATCCAAAGCGTTCGTCGTCCTGTTCCAACCACATAATAATTATGCAACCTTCCATGATGATGTCGTCCATCCACATTAAGTGGATGTTGCGCATAAGCCGCGTGTAATGAGCTTGATGAAGACGAGACATAAATGTGATGATTTTCTAAACAATGCCAATGGATCCCTCGAGGGGTCTTCGAGGCTGCTCATCGGGCGCCGCGCATCCTTCACAAAGGTCGCGGGGATGAGTGACCCCAACATCCACACGAGTGTAAGCTGGATGAACAGATTAAGTTATTATTAAAATCTGGCACACATACATTATTTATATATATCGCTAATTCTCTCCTTAAAGCTTCGGTCGATGTTGGCTTAATTATCCTTAAGCCTTCCAATAATTACAGGACAGCTCGAGTGATGGGCTTATCGCCTCTGAGATATCTGCCTCTGGCTTCAATTATTCCTTTCGGTGTCACATGAGGCTTACATTGCTGGCTGGTGCTTTCTCAGCAACGAGGTGCTGCATCGTAGACTTTTAAGCCGGCTGTCCCATCAGTAGTAGGCCTATTGGCGTTAAAGATTCCGTGGATTCTTTTTTTCTGGAGGAGGCTCAACCAGAGTCTTCATTGATGCCCCTTCTCCTCCAGCTATCTGCAGTCCTTCTCTGTTGGACCACCCTGACCAAGACCCCCTATAGTCCTTCTCTGTTGGACCACCCTGACCAAGACCCCCTATAGTCCTTCGTTGTTGGACCATTCCGACTAAGACCCCCTATAGTCTTTCTCTGTTGGACCAGCCCAACCGAGACCCCTATAGTCCTCTGTTGGACCACCCCGACCAAGACCCCCTGTAGTCCTTCTCTTTTGGACCAGCCCAACCAAGACCCCTATAGTCCTCTGTTGGACCACCCCGACCAAGACCCCCTGTAGTCCTTCTCTGTTGGACCAGCCCAACCAAGACCCCTATAGTCCTCTGTTGGACCACCCCGACCAAGACCCCTCTAGTCCTTCTCTTTTGGACCAGCCCAACCAAGACCCCTATAGTCCTCTGTTGGACCACCCGGACAAAGACCCCCTATAGTCCTCTGTTGGACCACCCCAACCAAGACCCCCTGTAGTCCTTCGCTGTTGGACCAGCCCAACCAAGACCCCTATAGTCCCCTGTTGGACCACCCCGACCAAGACCCCCTGTAGTCCTTCTCTGTTGGATCAGCCCAACCAAGACCCCTATAGTCCCCTGTTGGACCATTCCGACCAAGACCCCCTATCGTCCTTCTCTGTTGGACCAGCCCGATCAAGATCCCTATAGTCCTTCCCTGTTGTACCACCCCAACCAAGACCCTTTCTAGTGCAATAAACACTAGCTTACAGTTACAGTAGCCGCAGGAGACTTGATAAGATATAAGGTTGCGTCACTTCTGTTCTTTATAAATAAGTTCCATTGTTTTCTTCGTTTTCTATTCCCGCCGAGGACTTCGAGAAACGTGAGGCAATTGAACGTGGATTGCTCCACGTTTTGTGAGCACACCTTCCGTCGGCCGTGATTTATTCAGCCGCTTGCATTAACATGAGTGACGAAGGATGGCGCATACATGTGCTCATTAACGCTGCTCCCTAAATTGAATTGAACAACCCCCGGGACAAGGCTTCTCCACTCGAGAAATCGGGCGCGCATGCGCATGGTGACTAGCTTTCGTCGTGGACAACACGTCAACCTCGTTCGTCATGCCGATGGACCTGAAGTAGCCTCGTATTAAAATGTGGGAGTGGTACGAGTACGAGTTTGAAAGTAATAGTTACATTGAGGTGTAAACGGCGTTGTTTATAAAAAATAATAATGAATCGTTGAAAAGCTCGACGCAGACCATGAGAACAGATTGCAGCACAAGTTTATCGGATCCCACCTACACCTATCACTACCAACACCTCCCTTCCACATGGAACCAACAACCTCACTCAGCACGAAGAGCCTTCCATCGTTCAGAACGTTTGAGTGGTTGCGGGATGGCTCCTAAGCTCTGTTGCCATTTCCACAAGCAAGTTGTGCAATGGCGTAGCACTTACCGCAAGGGGAATTACCATGTATGGAATCATAACTCATAAGTATGTCTTTGCATCTCCATGACCTTGCACCAAATACACCAATAAATCACACGTATGGTGGTTTGTGGTCACAATCTCACTGGTCTGCCATCCTGGGAATTTCGAGTTCATTTCCAACTAAAGGCAGAAGCACTGGGGTTGGGATTCTAAGTGTCAGAAACCAAGATATAGTCCAAGGATAATTAGCATGATATTATCTGACTGTGAAAAAAACCCAAATGGCTCACTAATGACCACACGGTCAGGTGTAGCCCGGAGATGACGGAAATAAAAAATATTTAATATATAAAGCGTTTTGTAACCACTGACTCACTGACTGATATTAATGTTCGGTACCTTCCGGGTGTCTTAGAAAGCTGAAATTTGGCGTGCCGACGGACATCGAAGCCGGTACACTGGAGAAATCACAGAACCGCCAGAAAGCATCTGTAAATGAAAATACACATTTAAAAAAACCACAACGCGTCCATAAAAAAAGCGAAATCGATATCTAACATTTGAAAATTGTAATTTATATAACTGTAAACTGTGTAATAAAAGCCTTGATGGAAATTTACGTAAACTAGAACACCACTTGGTAGAGAGCGTACCTCCGCCAGGCTGAACAGTTTGTTTTGTATCCCAATGATAGGCCGGATCTGGATTCGGACCTGAACCAAAATCGAATTGGCTTGTTCTCGTCACTTACATTGCATTCAGAAAGTATTCAGACCCCTTCACATTTTTCACATTTTGTTATGTTGCAGCCTTATGCTGAAATCGTTTAAATTCATTTTTTCCCTCATCAATCTACACTCAATACCCCATAATGACAAAGAGAAAACAGGATTTTAGAAAGTTTTGCTAATTTATTTTTAAAAAACAACTGAAATATCACATTGACATAAGTATTCATACCCTTTGCTATGACACTTGAAATTTAGCTCAGGTGACTCCCATTTCTCTTGATCATCTTTGACATGTTTACACCTTGATTGGAGTCTAAATTTCTAATTTGAGCCGCCATCATTTGGATGGCCAGATGGAAGCCTCTCCACAGTGAAAGACACATGAAAGCCCACTTGGAGTTTGCAAAAAAGCACCTAAAGGACGATCAGACTGTGAGAGACAAGATTCTGTGGTCTGATGAAACCAAGATTGAACTGTTTGGCTTCCGTCTGGCCACTCTGCCATAAAGCCCAGATCGGTGGAGTGTTGCAGTGATGGTTGTCCTTCTGGAAGTTTCTCACATCTCCACACAGGATCTCTGGAGCTCAGCCAGAGTGACCATCGGGTTCTTGGTTACCTCTCTTACTAAGGCCCTTCTCCCCAGATTGCTCAGTTTGACCAGGCGGCCAGCTCTAGGAAGAGTCCTGGTTGTACCAAACTTCTTCCATTTAAGAATTATGGAGGCCACTGTGCTCTTGGGAACCTTCAATGCAGCAGAATTTTTTTGTAGGCTTCCCCAGATCTGTGCTTCGACACAATCCTCTCTCTGAGCTCTGCAGGCAGTTCCTTCGACCTCATGGCTTGGTTTTTGCTCTGATGTGCATTGTCAGCTGTGAGACCTTATATAGACAGGTGTGTGCCTTTCCAACTCATGTCCAATCAATTGAATTTACCACAAGTGGACTCCAATCAAGGTGTAGAAACACCTCAAAGATGATCAAGAGAAATGGGAGGCACCTGAGCTAAATTTCAAGTGTCATAGCAAAGGGTATGAATACTTATGTAAATGTGATATTTCAGTTTTTCCTTTTTAATACATTTGCAAAACTTTCTAAAATCCTGTTTTCTTTTTCTCATTATGGTGTATTGAGTGTAGATTGAAGAGGGAAAAAATGAATTTAAACGATTTCAACATAAGGCTCCAACATAACAAAATGTGAAAAAAGTGAAGGGGTCTGAATACTTTCTGAATGCACTGTACATTACCTCTCTGCCAAATTTTGTCTGGATCCGTCCACCACTTTTTGAGATATGTTGTTCACAGACAGACAAACAAACAGGCAGACAGACAAACAGACAGACAGGGGTGAAAACATAACCTCCGTCCACATTCGGTGGCAGAGGTAACTACAAGGGCACTCGGTAGAGAGCATACCTCCGCCAGGATGAACAGTTTATGGTTTCTATCCCACTGATAGGCCGGATCTGGATTCGGACCTGAACCAAAATCGAATCGGCTTGTTCTTGTCACCTAACCAACCCGTCCACCGGGTTTTATCAAAACTCGTCCACAACCTTTTAACTTGTTATATATCGCTTTTCGCCCGTATTTGCTTAATTAAATAATTCTCGTATCTGAATCCATTTTCAGGTCTTCACCAAAATCAAATCGATTTGGTCTTGTCACACTCCCAATCTATCCACCACGTTTCGTCCGAATCTGTCCACAACTTTTTGAGATATCTTGTTCACAGACAGACAAACAGACAGACAGACAGAGGTGAAAACATAACCTCCACCCATCTTTGGTGGCCGAAGTAAAACCCCGTCACTATCTATTTGGCAAATACATACAATGTCCAAGTATTGGAACAGTGAAGTCAAATTTGTTATTTTTGCTATTATTGTCAAGAAATTTGCATTTGAGATCAAAGGATGAATATGAGGCAAGAGTACAGAAGGTAAGCATTTATTTATTGGTATTTCTATGTATATTTATTTTACCATTATAGAACAATAACACTTTTATGTTCAGTCCCCCCCATAGGGTAGTCCCCCCATTTTAGGTAAGCTAAGTATTCAACAAATGACTGACAGGTGTTTTTTGTTGCTCAGGTATTTATTGTTGCATTGATTGTTTCCCAAATAAAAGAGGTGTGAATGTCTCATCTTGGTTTTAACCTTTGCTTTTGCCTTGGGAGTCTGCCTTTGGAATCAGTAAGCATAAACCGAGATGAAGACCAGAGAACAGTCTATGACAGAAAAGCAAGCAATTTGGAAGCTGAAAAAACAGAGGAATTCAATCAGAACCATAACACAATAATTGGACATTGCAAATACAACAATTTGGAATAAACTTGAAAAATAAATAAACCACCAGTGTACTTAGCAATAGACAACAGCCAGGTGGGCCAAGGAAAATAACTCCAGGTGATGACAGAAAAATCATCAAAGATGTGAAGAAAACAACTGCGAGTGACATCACCAACAACCTCGAGAGTGCAGGGGTTAAAGCATCACAATCTACCATTCGCAGAAGATTTCCGCAGCAGAATTACAAAGGCTACACCGCAAGATGCAAACTTCTCATCAGCACCAAAAATAGAAATGCCTGATAAGAATTAGCCAAGAAGTACAGAGGTTGAGCTAGTGAGTCCAACAACAAAGCTTATGGGCAGATGACACCATGATAAACCTTTACAACAGTGATGGAAAGGCAAAAGTGTGGAAAAGGAAGAAACTGCATTTGATCCAAAGCATAGTACCTCATCAGTGAAGCATGTTGAATATAGTGTCATGGCTTGGGCTTGCTTGGCTACCTCTGGAACTGGCTCACTCATCTTTATTAACTCTGCCACCAAAGGTGGGTGGAGGTTATGTTTTCACCCCTGTCTGTCTGATTGTTTGTTTGTCTGTTTGTGAACAGGATATCTCAAAAATTGTGGATGGATTCGGACGAAATTGGGTGGAGAGGTTGGGTATTTTGATGGACGAAATGATTAGGTTTTGGTGAAGTTCCGGATCCTGATCAGATAAAAAAAAATTTTCATGTGATTCTTCACTAT
Organism: Myxine glutinosa; assembly: GCF_964187855.1. NCBI lineage: Eukaryota > Metazoa > Chordata > Myxini > Myxiniformes > Myxinidae > Myxine > Myxine glutinosa. Next base: position 115,039,833 of record NC_136268.1, on the reverse strand, counting down.
TGGTAGATAGGGAAAAAAACAATTATATCACAATATCTCAAAAAGTTGTGGACGGATTCGGACGAAACCTGGTGGGCAGGTTAGGTGTGTGACGGAAGTATTGAATCAATATCTTGGATTCAATCAATCTTGGATTATTGGTGTGCCAGGAGCCGGCGAGGTTTCCGTTTTTTCGAAGCTGTCCACGCTCTCCACACTATCGAAGTTAAGTAATTGTTTCCATTTGTATTTTCCGCAAAACGATTTATTTTATGGTGTGTGTACGTATAGTGTGTCCCTAGGAAGATTCTCAGTGTTAATCTTTCATACCTGTATGAAATATCGTCGGTTAATTCGTGTCGTGTCTTTAGAGGCCTTGTACCGTGTCCGACCTTGAGGCTTTCTTTTTCTCTCAGCAGTCCATCTATTGTGCTCCAACTACTTTCGTTCTCTGTTTTTCCCAGCCTTTTCACCCCATATGTCCATGTTTAAAATCTCAACTCAAAAACAAAAAAACATTTCCTTCTCTGTTCTTATTCGTTGTTCTTATTCGTTTATTCGTTGTTCTTATTCATTCGTTTGTTCTTCGACCATGTGTTTCACCCACATTTCCCCAGATAGTTTCCACTGTTAAACTTTAAAATGTTTAAACTTTCCCCTGAAGTACTGTATTCTGTCGTGTATGATAACACCTTTTTCTTCTTCTTCTTTAAAAGGTTGCTTTCGACTTGCTCACCAAATCTATTCATTCCAAAAAAAAATTCCATCTCTTACAGTGCATCTTTCATACATTCCCTAAACTCTCCTACTCTCCAACCCCCCTCCAGCATCCTCAAACGTATTTTTGACTCGAAGGTCACAAGAAACTCATTTTGCAATAAATGTTTGTTTCCCATTAATCGTACACTTTCAAAAATCCAATCTCACCCCTCCCCTCCAAATCTTCCCCATCACCCATCCCTTTCAAATCTTCCCCTTTGCCCCTCCCCTCCAAAACCATCCCCATCACCCATCCCTTTCAAACCTCCCCCCTTGCCCCTTCCCTCCTAAACTCCCACCACACCCTTCCCCTCCAAGACTCCCCCTCGCCCCTCCCCTCCTAGACTCCCCCCTCACCCCTCCCCTCCAAATCTCCCCCATCTCCCATCCCTTTCAAATCCCTCCCCTTGTCCCTTCCCTCCTAAACTCCCCCCTAACCCCTCCCCTCCTAAACTCCCCCCTCATCCCTCCACTTCAAATCTCCCCACCCTCATTTCTTCTCCATTTCCCCCCTCTCACCCTCCCCCTCAAAGCACCCTCCCCGCTTCTTCCCCCTTCCAACTCTCACGTCCATCTCCCCCAACCTTCTGCCTCACTCTTCCCCCTCCTCAAATAACACCTCACTGTGCCTCACCCAATCACCATCAAACCTTTTGTCCGCCCCATCCTTCCCTTTCTCCGAGCTATTCTGAAATCTCTGACACACCTCCAACAGCTCTCCCTACCTCTTCCTCCTCTTCCACATCTTACCCTACCCCTCCCCCCCCGTACTGTATCCGATGCTCCCCCTTCCTCTTCATTAACGGTATGGACCTCAAACATCCGGGGCCTTCGTTCAAACTTAACTGATCTCTCCATACAGGTTGCTTCTGACAAACCAGACAGGATCTGCTCAACAGAAACTTTCCTCCTTTATGATGTCTCTGATTCCTTAGTATCTCTCCCGGGTTACTCCCTCCTCCGGTGTGATAGACCTGAGCCTCGTCCTGGAGGTGGGGTCGCTATCTTTATCAAAAACTCTCTTTCTCACTCGACCTGCACTGCCCTCTCTCCACCTCACCCCCAGGAATAACTCTGGCTACGGCTTCCCCTTCGCTCCCACCTCTTGTTCATATGTGTGTTGTACCGTCCACCAAACAGTGATGATTCCATATACATCTCGCTGTCTGATAATATGGACCAACTTCTATCTACTCATCCAAACTCTCTCTTCCTCATATGTGGTGATTTCAATTGTCACCATGCCAGTTGGCTAGGTGTGGGTACCTCTCTCACCAGCCATGGCTCCTCAGCAAAGGACTTCTGCGACTCACTGGGACCGACTCAATCTGTCAATTTCCCGACCTGGATCTCAGTCAATGGAGCATCTTCTCTTCTGGACTTGGTTATGACTAACTTCCCTGAAAATGTCTGCTGCTCTTCTTCTGCTCCAATCGGCTCATCTGATCATGTGCTTGTTAAAGTGGACATCTCTCTGACCATTCTCAGGGAGCCTCCTCAGTGTCGACGCGTCTGGCATTTCACTCAGGCCAACTGGCATGGTCTTCAAGCAGCCATCAATCATCTGGACTGGTCCTCCATCTCTACCGCCTCTGACATCAACTCATCCTGGGAATTTTTTTTTTTTTTTTTTGTATACAAGATCGAGGCTCGTGAAAGAGCGAACATTAATCACACAGAAAGACAAACCGACACATAAAACATATAACATCGGGAGCGGTAGACAAGATGGGGAGAGAGGGGGAAGGACACAAACACAACATTTGAGAGCAGGGACCGAGAGACATGGAGACATCGAGAGATCTGAGAGAGGGCGAGGGCTTTGGGGGGGGGGGGCATGGGAAGGGGGCGGTGGGAGAGGTATAAAACATATGGACACTGCCAGGACTTCCAGGAAAGAAGTTGGAATTTCAAACAAGGTGGATCTGGGGTAAATTAGCGGGGGTAGAAAAGATCAAGGTTTTGGATGGGGGAAGATAAGAGATGGTGGTGAACAGCTGTTTTAAAGACCTGGAGGGAGGAGTGGGATTGAAGGGAGTGAGGGAGTTTGTTCCAGAGGCGGGAGAAAAGAGGAATGAAAGAGTGAAGGTGAGCAGAGAGCCGAGATTTCGGCAGTTTAACCATCAGAGGGTTGCTGGCAGATCTTGTGCGACCTGTAGGAATATTTGGGGGACAGAGCACAGAGAGAGCTGGGGGTGCAAGGCCGGAGAGGAGTCGGTAGAAGACAGAAAGACCACCTACCTGCCTGCGGTGAGTGAGTGAAAGGCCCTCAGAGATAGCTTCATCGCGGGAGATTCCAATAATTCTGAAAGCTTTGGTTTCAACAGCGTGAAGCCGAGCTAGGTGTGAGGCAGGAGCACCGGCCCATAGGGGAGAACAGTATTCCATTGAGCTGCGGATGAAAGCCTTGTATGTGGTGAGGAGCTCAGGTGTGCCGAGGAAGGACTTCGCACGACGGAGGATGCCCAGTCGGCGACTGGCTTTGGAGGCCAGCTTGGAAATGTGGTTTTCCCAAGAAAGATCATGGCAGATAGTGAGACCCAAAATCTTGAGCGACAGAACTTCTTGGAGAGGATTGTTGAGAAAGTAGATGGGAGGGTTGTCCAGTCGATCTTTTCGGAGAGACATAGTAAGAGTGTGAGATTTGTCAGGATTGAAAGACATGTTCCACTTGTTTGACCAGTCTGTGATTTTGTCCAGGTCTTCAGAGAGTGAGGAGGCAGCAGACTGCCGATCTGAGGGAAGAGGAATGGAGCGGCAGAGAGTGGAGTCATCAGCAAAGAGATAGAGAGGATTTTCGAGAGAGTCAGAGAGATCATTGATGAAAACCAGAAAAAGCACGGGGCCCAGAACACTGCCTTGGGGAACTCCAGCCTGAACAGGAAGAGGAGATGAGAGAAACCCATTCAGGGCCACACGTTGACGACGACTAGAGAGGAAGTCCGCCAGCCATGCGTGGAGATTTCCATGGATACCAAAGGAGGAGAGTTTGGTGAGCAGAGCGGGGTGCCAGACCGTGTCGAAGGCACGTGATATGTCGAGGGAGACAGCTCTAATTTCCTGTTTGGCATTGAGGACCTCCATCCATTGTTGAGACAGCAGAAGCAGCATGTCCAGAGTAGAGTGACCTGGTCTGAAACCAAATTGATGATCAGAGATCAAGCCATTGGAGAAGAGGAAAGATTTCATATCCGAAGCAATGATGGATTCCATGACTTTGCTGATAATTGGGAGAAGGCTGATTGGTCTGTAGTTGCTAGGATCTGTTTTTGCACCTTTTTGTGCAAAGCGGTGATGTTGGCTGATTTCCAAGCAGATGGCAGTTGACCTTGAGCAAAAGAGAGGGTGAAGAGAACAGAGAGAGGGTGAGATAGAGCAGCAGAGCAGGATTTTAGGACCCGTGGGCTGATGCCGTCGGGTCCAGTTGCAGAATCAGAGACGAGGGTTGACAGAAACTTTTCCACCTTGTCAGGAGGAAAGGACACAGAGTCCAGGAGCAGCAGGGTACGACTGGGTATGGTGGGTACAGAGAGGGATGGGTTTGGGACACAAGATTTAGAGGCAAACACAGAGTTGAGGCATTCAGATTTTCACGTGCGGAGTCAGCTGTGTAGCCATTTGAGGTAAGGGAGGGGATGGAGGGGGAACAAACACCAGAAACGGATTTGACCAGACGCCACCAGGATTTGGAAGAGGGAGACAGATAAGAGAGTTCGGTCTTGAGAATGGAGAGATATTGTTTCCTGGCTCTCCTGAGGGTGGACACACACTTGTTTCGGGCTTTGTGAAAGGAAATGAGATTTCCTTCCGTTGGATTTGCTTTCCAGGAGACGAAGGCAAGTTGTTTCTGGGCAACAGCCTCACCACAAGATTCCGTGTACCATGGACGGGAGGAAGGGTATGACAACTGAAGACGAGATGGGATAAATCTGTGCATGAGAGAGAGCAATTTACTTTGGAAGAATTCCCAGGATGAGTTGATGTCAGAGGTGGTAGAGATGGGAGACCAGTCCAGATGATTGATGGCTGCTTGAAGACCGTGCCAGTTGGCCTGAGTGAAATGCCAGACTCGTCGACGCTGAGTAGGCTCCCTGAGGATGGTCAGAGAGATGTCCACTTTAACAAGGACATGATCAGATGATCCGATCGGAGCAGAAGAAGAGCAGCAGACATTTTCAGGGAAGTTAGTCATAACCAAGTCCAGAAGAGAAGATGTTCCGTTGACTGAGATCCGGGTCGGGAAATTGACTGATTGTGTCAGTCCCAGTGAGTCGCAGAAGTCCTTTGCTGAGGAGCCATGGCTGGTGAGAGAGGTACCCACACCCAGCCAACTGGCATGATGACAGTTGAAATCACCACATATGAGGAAGAGAGAGTTGGGATGAGTAGATAGAAGATGGTTCATATCATCAGACAGCGAGATGTAGATGGAGCCATCACTGTTTGGTGGACGGTACAACACACATATGAACAAGAGGTGGGAGCGAAGGGGAAGCCGTAGCCAGAGGTATTCCTGGGGGTGAGGTGGAGAGAGTGCAGTGCAGGGCGAGTGAGGAAGAGTGTTTTTGATAAAGATAGCAACCCCGCCTCCAGGACGAGGCTCAGGTCTATCATACCGGAGGAGGGAGTAGCCCGGGAGAGATACTATGGAATCAGAGACATCATAAAGGAGGAAAGTTTCTGTTAAGCAGATCACGTCTGGTTTGACAGAAGCAACCTGTATGGAGAGATCAGTTAAGTTTGAACGAAGGCCTCGGATGTTTGAGGTCCATACCGTTAATGAAGAGGAAGGGGGAGCATCAGATACAGAACAGGGGGGAGGAGGGGTAGGGTAAGATGTGGAAGAGGTGGAAGAGGTAGGGAGAGCTGTTGAAGGTGCGTCAGAGATTTCAGAATAGCTCGGAGAAAGGGAAGGATGGGGCGGACAAAAGGTTTGATGGTGATTGGGTGAGCCACAATGAGGTGTTATTTGAGGAGGGGGAAGAGCGAGGCAGAAGGTTGGGGGAGATGGAGGTGAGAGTTTGAAGGGGGAAGAAGCGGGGTGGACGCTTTGAGGAGGGGGAGTGAGAGGGGGGAAATTGAGAAGCAATGAGGGTGGGGAGATTTGAAGGGGAGGGGTGAGGGGGGAGAATTCTTCCAAAGTAAATTGCTCTCTCTCTCATGCACAGATTTATCCCATCTCGTCTTCAGTTGTCATACCCTTCCTCCCGTCCATGGTACACAGAATCTTGTGGTGAGGCTGTTGCCCAGAAACAACTTGCCTTCGTCTCCTGGAAAGCTAATCCAATGGAAGGAAATCTCATTTCCTTTCACAAAGCCCGAAACAAGTGTGTCTCCACCCTCAGGAGAGCCAGGAAACAATATCTCTCCGTTCTCAAGACCGAACTCTCCTGTCTGTCTCCCTCTTCCAAATCCTGGTGGCGTCTGGTCAAATCTGTTTCTGGTGTTTGTTCCCCCTCCATCCCCACCCTCACCTCAAATGGCTACACAACTGACTCCACACTTGAAAAAGCTGAATGCCTCAACTCTGTGTTTGCCTCTAAATCTTGTGTCCCAAACCCATCCCTCTCTGTACCCACCGTACCCAGTCGTACCCAGCTGCTCCTGGACTCTGTGTCCTTTCCTCCTGACAAGGTGGAAAAGTTTCTGTCAACCCTCGACTCTGATTCTGCAACTGGACCTGACGGCATCAGCCCACGGGTCCTAAAATCCTGTTCTTCCGCTCTTTCACTCCCTCTCTCTCAGTTCTATTCACCCTCTCTTTTGCTCAAGGTCATCTGCCATCTGCTTGGAAATCAGCCAACATCACCGCTTTACACAAAAAGGGTGCAAAAACAGATCCGAGCAACCACAGACCAATCAGCCTTCTCCAAAATTATCAGCAAAGTCATGGAATCCATCATTGCTTCGGATATGAAATCTTTCCTCTTCTCCAATGGCTTGATCTCTGATCATCAATTTGGTTTCAGACCTGGTCACTCTGCTCTGGACATGCTGCTTCTGCTGTCTCAACAATGGATGGAGGTCCTCAATGCCAAACAGGAAAGTAGAGCTGTCTCCCTTGACATATCACGTGCCTTCGATACTGTCTGGCACCCCGCTCTGCTCACCCAACGCTCCTCATTTGGTATCCATGGAAATCTCCACGCATGGCTGGCGGACTTCCTCTCTAGTCATAGTCAACGTGTGGTTCTGAATGGGTTTCTCTCATCTCCTCTTCCTGTTCAGGCTCGAGTTCCCCAAAGCAGTGTTCTGGGCCCAGTGCTTTTTCTTGTCTTCATCAATGATCTCTCTGACTCTTTTGAAAATCCCCTCTATCTCTTTGCTGATGACCCCACTCTCTGCCACTCCATTCCGCATCCCTCAGATCAGCAGTCTGCAACCTCCTCACTCTCTGCAGACCTGGACAAAATCACAGATGGGGCAAACAAGTGGAACATGTCTTTCAATCCTGACAAATCTCACACTCTTACGATGTCTCTCCGAAAAGACCGACTGGACAACCCTCCCATCCACTTTCTGAATAATCCTCTCCAAGAAGTTCTGTCACTCAAGCTTTTGGGTCTCACTATCTGCCATGATCTTTCCTGGGAAAACCACATTTCAAATCTGGCCTCCAAAGCCAGTCGCCGATTGGCGACTGGGCATCCTCCGTCTTGCGAAGTCCTTCCTTGGCACACCTGAGCTCCTCACCACATATAAGGGTTTCATCCGCAACTCAATGGAATACTGTTCCCCCATCTGGGCTGGTGCTCCTGCCTCACACCTCACTCGTCTTCACGCTGTTGAAACCAAAGCGTTCAGAATCATTGGAATCTCCCGCGATGAAGCTACCTCCGAGGGCCTTTCACTTACTCCCCGCAGGCAGGTTGGTGGTCTTTCTGTCTTCTTCCGACTCCTCTCCGGCCTTGCTCCTCCAGCTCTCTCTGGGCTCTGTCCCCCAAATATTCCTACAGGTCGCACAAGATCTGCCTGCAACCCTCTTATGGTTAAACTGCTAAAATAAAGACTCTCTGCTCACCTTCACTCCTTCATTCCTCTTTTCTCCTGTCTCTGGAACAAACTCCCTCACTCTCTTCAATATCACTCTTCCCTCCAGGTCTTTAAAACAGCTGTTCACCGCCATCTCTTATCTTCCCCCATCCAAAACCTTGATCTTTTCTACCCCCGCTAATTTCACCCAAATCCACTTTTTTGAAATACCAACTTCTTTCCTGGAAGTCCTTGGTGTACTGTGTTTATACTTCTCCCACCCCCCCTCCACCCCCCCTTCACACGCCGCCTTCCCCCAATCCCTCTCCCTCCCACACATTCCCGATGTCCCTGCTCTCAAATGTTGTGTTTATGTGCTTCCCCTTCTCTCCCCATCTTGTCTACTGCTCCCCTTTTTATATACTTTGTTTGTTTGTCTCTTTGATTTCTTTTTGTGATAAATGTTAGCTCTTTCACGAGCCTCGATTCTGTACTTACAAAAAATATATATATATATTTGTGAAGATTCTAATCCGGATCCAGATCAGAGAATTTTAAAAATAATTCTTCACCAATGAGTGATGGGGCTAAAACCAACATATAGCACGATGTTTCAAAAAGTTGCAGACGGATTCGGACGAAACTTTGTGGACAGGATGGGTGTGTGACAAGAACAAATTGATTCGATTTTCGTGAAAATCCGAATATGGATCCGGATACGAGAACTTTTTAATTTTTAAAAAGTGATTTTTCACCATTGAGAGATGGAGCCAAAAACGATATATAGCAATATCGCATTTTCCACAAAGTTGCGGACCGATTATGACAAAACTAGGTGGATTAGTTGGTTAGATGACAAGAACAAGCTGATTAGATTTTTATTCACGTCCATATCCAGATCTGGCCTATCAGTGGGATACAATACGGAAACTGTTCAGCCTGGCGGAGGTATGCTCTCTACCGAGTGCTGTTCTAGTTGACGATGTAACAATGATGGCAGTCGTAGAATGAATTCGGAAGTGTACAGAAACATATTGTCTGCTTATGTGCAAGAAAATTCCTCCAAACTCATTGGGCAGTGCTTCACCATGCAGCAAGACAATAACCCAAAACACACTGCCAACGCAACCAAGGAGTTCATCAGGGGTCAAAAGTGGCAGGTATTGGACTGGCCAAGTCAATCTCCTGATTTAAATCCAACGAAGCATGCATTTCACTTGCTGAAGAAGAGACGAAAGCAAGAAACCCTCCCAAAACAAACAACTGAAAATGGCTTCAGTAAAGGTTTGCAAAGCATCTCAAAGGAAGATACCAAGAGTTTGGTGATATCAACGGGTCACTCTCAATGCAGTTATTGCATGCAAGGGATATGCAACCAAATACTAACTATTATACTGCTTTAAAAGTATTTTAAAACAACAGTTTCCTTATTTCTCCATCAGGAGTACTCCAGAGTGGTCTTCTTCTTCCTCTTCTTCTTCTTCACAAAGATTATTTCCCAAAATTGTCTGTCAGCTAAGTGCTTGGTTCACCAACATCAACATCAACATCAATGCTTGGTTCACTCCCACATCTACAGTGTCGCTTTACTCCGTGCCTTCTCCAAAAATAATTAACACTCATCGCATGATCCTCATCTCCACTTGTCCATTTTTACCTTCGCAAAAGCGGAAGGTTATGTTTTGATCGCTGTGTATTTATTTGTATGTCTGTGTGTGTGTATGTTAATCGCATAACTCAAAAAGTATTCAACCGAATTGCATGAAATTTGGTGGGATGATTGATTATTATACGGGACACATTTGATTAGATTTTGGGAAACAGATTTGCTCAAATTCTGACTATTTTTAACTCGATCGTATTTCACTCAAAGTTATGAGCGACTGAAGAAGAAGATGTCCTTCCAGGACGTCATCACTATAACGCGATCTCCCGCGATCATTTCAACCTCAAAAAAAATTATAATTGCAGATTTGACAATAGATGAGGCATATTAACAAACGAATGAAACAGATTTGCTCAAATTCTGACTATTTTTAACTCGATCGTATTTCACTCAAAGTTATGCGCGACTGAAGAAGAAGATGTCCATCCAGGACGTCATCACTATAACGCAATCGTAGGTGTGGCTTTGCTACACAGATCTTGTAGTCTTTTATTTTGGCAACAAAAGTAGCTGCGGCGAAGGTATGCGCTCTACCGAGTGCCCGTTCTAGTTGGAATTTGGAATCAAAATCCCTCCACTTGATGTCCCCTCTTCTGCTTCCCCTGACCCACCCCTCAAAGTTTAATGGCCCCCTATCTGCATCCTTCTTCACCCCACCCCTTCAATACTTACCCCTCATCCCACCCACTCAAACCTCCCCCCTCACCCCACCCCCTTAAAGCCTCCCTCTCACCCCCTGCAATCCCTCCCCCTCCCAGGTCATACACCCTCCCAACACGTCTTCTCCTGACTCTAACTGTGTGGATCTCTAACATCTGGGGTCTCCTTTCCAACCTGACATATTTCATAATCCAGGCTCCTGCCGATAAGCCAAACATCATCTGTTTCACAGAATCCTTCCCAGGACATCTCTGACTCCTTACTGTAGCACTTTATTCCTTCGTGGTTTGGTGGAGACTCCTTAGACCTTAGTGGTGGAGTCGCACTTTACATCAATAACTCAATTTCTCTCTGCCCTTGTACTGACATTACACCTCCCAACCCCCAGAAGTACCTCTGGCTGTGACTTCCCCTCTGCTCCAACCTCTTGTTCATCTGTGTGTTGTACTGTCCTCTTAACAGTGATGACTCCATCTACATATCTCTCTCAGACAACATGGACAAACTTTTAACCACCCACCCCAACTCTCTCTTCTTCATATGTGGTGAGTTAAATTGTCACCATTTCAATTGGCTGGGTGATGGTACCTCTCTCACCAGCCATGACACTTCAGCAAAAGACTTACTCAATCTGTGAACTTTCTGACCCGGATTTATCCCAATGGCTCCATCCTCCCTTCTGGACTTTGGGATGACAAACTTCCCTGCAAATGTCTCCTGCTCTTCCTATGTCCCAATTAGTTAATCTGATTATATGCTTGTGAGAATCAACACCTCTCTGGTAATTCTCAGAGAGCTGCCTCAGCACCAGCAAGGCTGGCAGTTCGCTCAGGCAGATTGGCAGGGACTGCAAGCAGCCATCTCACTTCAGGACTGGTCTCCCATATCTACCTCCCCTGATATTAACTCAGATTGGGAATTCTTCCACACAAAGCTGCTCTCTCTTATGCACAGATTCATTTCATCTTGTCTTCAATTATCCTACCTTACGTCTCGCCCATAGTACACTGAATCCTGTGGTGAGGCAGTTGCTCTTGAAGAGCTTGCCTTCTCTTCCTGGAAGGTAACAGGACTGAGGGCAATCTCAACTCTTTTCACAAAGCCCAAAACAAGTGTGTGTTCACTCTTAGGAGAGCCAGAAAACATCATCTGTCCAAACTCAAGTATTAACTTTCGAACTTGTCTTCATCCTCTAAAACCTGGTGGTACATTGTCAGATCTGTCTCCGGAGTATGTTCACCCTCCATCCCTTCCCTTTCCTCAATTGGCATCACAGCCGACTCCTCTCGTAAGAAGGCCGAATGCCTCAATTCTGTGTTTGCTTCCAAATCTTGTGTCCCCAACTCCTCACTCTCTGTACCTACCCCTCCCAGTCGCACCCAACAGTTCCTGCTCCTGGATGAGGCAGTTGGTCTGAAACAACATGTCTTCTCTTTCTGGAAGGAAAACAGGACTGAAACTCATTTCACAAAGCGCAGATGATTCATTTAAATTTATGTCCTCTCCCTGTCAAGGCTGGTGGTGCCACAGAGCAGTGTTCTGGGCCGAGTCCTATTCCTATTCTTCATCAAAGATCTCTCTGACTATCTGGAAAATCCCCTTTATCTATTTGCTGAGGACTCCACTCTGTTGAGACACTCCTCATCCTTCAGACAGGCAGGCAGCAGCCTCTTCCCTTTCTTGAGACCTTGACAAAATGCCAGTCAAACATGGAATATGTCTTTCAATCCTGACAAATCTCACTCCTGTCTCTGTCTCTGTCTCTGTCTCTGTCTCTGTCTCTCTCTCTCTCTCTCGTTCTCTGAAAAGACCATCTGGCAACGCCCTCCCCCCCATCCCCTTTCATAACAATCCTCTTGAGGAGGTTAAATCACTCAAACTCCTGGGTCTCACTGTCAGCCATGATGTTTCTCGGGAAACCATATTTCAAAGTTAGCCTCCCAAGCCAGTCTTTGACTGTGCACCCTCATCATACAATGTCCTTTGTTGGCACATCTGAACTATCTGCCTACAAGGCCTTCATCTGCAGCTTGATGGAGTCCTGCTCTCCCCTCTGGGAAGCCACCCCTGCGTCACAACTTGCTCAGTTTGATGCTGTGGAAACCAAGGCCTTTAAGATTATTGGAATGTCCCACGATGAAGCTGAGCCTATGAGCCTATCACTTTGCCATCGCCAACAGGTTAGTGGTGTATTTTCCTTCTAGCACCTCCTTTCTGGTTTTGCACCCTCTGCTCTTTCGATGCTTTGTCTCTCCCCAGGTTTCTGCAGGGTGCACGTGGTTCACAATCATTCCTCACCTCCACTAATTTGTTCCTCTTTTTCCCCACCTGTGGAATCAACTTCCACATTCTCTTCAATCTCATTCTTCCCTCCAAGTCTTCAAGACAGCTTTTCACCACCATCTCAGATCATCCCCAATCTAAAACCCTGATCTTTTCTACTCACGTTCACCCACCCTCAAGCCCACCTCCTTCAAAATTTCCAGTTTTTCCTTCTAGAGAATTCCCTTTTGTATCCATCTTGTCCACCCCATGCATCCTGCCTTCACCTCATTCCTCCCACACCCATTATTTGTCCAAGTCCCCCTCTATTTTGTCTTTCAAAATATTTTGTCCCTGCTGTTGGTGTCCCTCCTCTACTGCTGTTGGTGTCCCCCCCTTTTTGTATTGTTTCCTAATCTGTTCAGTGTTCTAGCTTTTACACAAAACCTGCTTTATCTTGTACTGTATACAAAAAATAAATACCAGTGCTCTCCATACAAGTTCTTTGATCTTGCATCTACCTAAACCAAGACCCATGTGTGGTTTTATAACTTCAGACTGCCTCCTCACCTCCACAATTTCTTCCCGTTTTCTCCTTTATGTGGGACTATTCTTTAGCTTCGGTGCCAAAGGTCTTCCATGATGTAATGTTGAAGTTGCACTGCTGCTTTATCAGCATTTAATGTCCATGCGTGATAGAGTAGGCCAATGTATGCAGGACGGGTACCCTGGCCGAATCCTAAAATCCCTTACTCTGTAAAACTAGGGGAGCAGAGCAACAATGATGGGCGGTGGGGCCACACCTCAATTCCGATGCAACCAACATAATTTAATCGTAATTGAATCCCAGTGCCATACAGTGCCCTCTAAGTATTGCAAGAGTGAAGTCAAATTTATTATGAATTCCTTTATACTCAATAAATTTGGATTTGAGATCAAAAGATGAATAAGAGGCCAAAGGAAAGAAGGTCAGCTTTTATTTCATGGTATATTTATGCATACACATGTATTTTTACCATTGTTGAACAATAGCACTTTTTATGTTCAGTCCCCCAATTTTAGGTAAGCACAAGCATTACAGAATAACTTAAAGTAAATTAGAGGAAGAAGTGTTTTTTTTATATTTATTTCTATACACAACCGGTCAAAAGTTTTAGAACACCTCAATTTTTCCAGTTTTTATTGAAATTTACGCAGTTTACTGTCCAGTGAATATCCTGAAATGGTACAAAGGTAAGCAGTAAACTGCTCGAGGTTTAAAAAAGTTTAGGTCAGCAAAAACGGGAAAAGAATGTAAATTGCACAGTTATATTGTAAAAAAAAAAAAAGGCCTTCTTCAGGGAATAAGTAATGGGTGAACAACTTGCAGCTGTTCTGCAGCAATGTAAGTAAATTAAGCCTTGAAAGTTGATGCAATCAATTCCTACAGGTGTCCCAACCTCTGCTGATTACTTAATTACAAACCCCCATCTGTATAAAAGCAGTATTGGAACAGACTGTTATTACACCCTCTGAAGCATTAATTGGACAATATTGCACAGCAGGAAGTAGCATATTGGAAAATGGAGGAAACTCTGACAGGAAGAGGTCTGGCAGACCCAAAGCCACAACAGAATCAGAAGACAAGTTTCTGAGAGTCAACAGCTTGCGTGATAGGTGGCTCACAGGAAAACAGCTTCAAGCACAGCTTAACACTGGTCGAAGTAAGCAAGTCTCAGTTTGAACTGTGAAGAGAAGACTTCGAGCTGCAGGTTTGACAGGTCGAGTGGCAGTAAGAAAGCCATTGCGAAGATGGCAAAATAAGAAAAAGAGGCTTGCCTGGGCCATGTAACACTGCCAGTGGACTAATGAAGACTGGAAGAAGGTCTTATGGACCGATGAATCAAAATTTGAAATCTTTGGTTCATCATGCAGGGTTTTGTTGTACGCCATTGAGTAGGCTGGGACTTCCGTTTCCGGTCCCTGGAGCAAGGAAACGTCTTGGAGCTCTCTGCACGGCAGCAAAAGTTATAGTATTTTTTCCATTCGTGTTCGTCAATTCCTACTCGTTTTTTTATTGTGCATGTGTTGCAGGGTGTTTTTCCAGTTGGTGTTGATTTGCAATTCTTGCAAACTTTTGTATAATTTAATCCTTTTCTGTCCCACCGCGTGCGCGGCCTAGTTTATCTCGGCTTCCCTACCCCCATAGGTGTTCTGTGAATTTAAGTTCTTTCCTTCGCTGTATTGCTTATTTCTTAGATTTTCTCTTCTCCCCCTAACTTCCCCGAACATCGACCACTTGTCTAACGTTTTAAATCTCTTCAAAGTCTCTTCACGTCTCTTCTCGTCTCGGGAAGTCACGTGACGTCACGTCTCTTCAAAGCTGTGCATGCGCGCACGCTTTCGAAGTTAATAAGTAACTGTTCACAATTGTGTTTTTGTCATAATACCGGCTTTACCACAGGTCGAAACTTTATCTTTCTTTCGGTGTGTATGTAACTATTGGTGTGTCTCTAATAGTATTCTTGGTGTTGGTTTTTCATACCTGTGTACAGAATCGTCGGTTTCCTTTCGGCGCTCGCAATTCCTTTCGGTCTCTATTTTTCACGTTCCACGTTCGGCCTCTGTCTTTGTTTTCATCCCAACCCCCAAAAAAAAAAAAAAAAAAAAAAAGATATATATATTACCTTCTCTGTTCTTATCCGTTTCGTTCTTATTTGTTCGTTCGTTCTTTGTTCACGTCGTTAAAAAATGTTCCATCTGTCCCCTGAAGAATGGTATTCTGTCATATTCTATAACACCTTTTTCTTCTTCTTCTATAAAAGGATGCTTTCGACTTGCTCACCAAATCTATTCATTCCAAAAAAAAATTCCATCTCTTACAGTTACAGTGCCTCTTTCATTCATTCCCTAAACTCTCCAGAACTCCACCCATCCTTCAGCATCCTCAAACGTATTTTTGACTCGAAGGTCGCAAGAAACTCATTTTGCAAGAAATGTTCGTTTCCCATTAATCGTACATTTTTCAAAATCCAATCTCACCCCTCCCCTCCAAATCTTCCCCATCACCCATCCCTTTCAAATCTTCCACCTTGCCCCTCCCCTCCAAATCTTCCCCATCACCCATCCCTTTCAGATCTCCCCCCTTGCCCCTTCCCTCCTAAACTCCCCCCACACCCCTCCCCTCTGAGACCCTCCCTCACTCCTCCCCTCCTAGACTCCCCTCTCACCCCTCCTCCTCAAAGCGTCCTCCCCGCTTCTTCCCCCTTCCAACTCTCACCTTCAGCTCCCTCAACCTTCTGCCTCACTCTTCCCCCTCCTCAAACAACACCTCACTGCGCCTCACCCAATCACCATCAAACCTTTTGTCCGCCCCATACTTCCCTTTCTCCAAGCTGTTCTGAAATCTCTGACGCACCTTCAACAGCTCTCCCTACCTCTTCCTCCTCTTCCACATCATACCGTACCGCTCCCCCCCCCCCTGTTCTGTATCCGATGCTCCCCCTTCCTCTTCTTTAACAGTATGGACCTCAAACATCCGGGGCCTTCGCTCAAACTTGACTGATCTCTCCATAAAGGTTGCTTCTGACAAACCAGACGTGATCTGCTTAACAGAAACTTTCCTCCTTCATGATGTCTCTGATTCCTTGGTATCTCTCCCAGGTTACTCCCTCCTCCGGTATGATAGACCTGAGCCTCGTCCTGGAGGGGGGGATGCTATCTTTATAAAAAAACTCTCTTCCTCGCTCCCAGGAATAACTTTGGCTACGGCTTCCCCTTCGCTCCCACCTTTTGTTCATATGTGTGTTGTACCGTCCACCAAACAGTGATGACTCCATCTACTTCTCGCTGTCTGATAACATGGACCAACTTCTATCTACCCATCCCAACTCTCTCTTCCTCATATGTGGTGATTTCAATTGTCACCATGCCAGTTGGCTGGGTGTGGGTACCTCTCTCACCAGCCATGGCTCTTCAGCAAAGGACTTCTGTGACTCACTGGGACTGACACAATCTGTCAATTTCCCGACCCGGATCTCAATCAATGGAGCATCTTCTCTTCTGGACTTGGTTATGACTAACTTCCCTGAAAATGTCTGCTGCTCTTATTCTGCTCCAATCGGCTCATCTGATCATGTGCTTGTTAAAGTGGACATCTCTCTGACCATTCTCAGAGAGCCTCCTCAGCGTCGACGAGTCTGGCATTTCAATCAGGCCAACTGGCATGGTCTTCAAGCAGCCATCAATCATCTGGACTGGTCTCCCATCTCTACCGCCTCTGACATCAACTCATCCTGGGAATTCTTCCAAAGTAAACTGCTCTCTCTCATGCACAGATTTATCCCATCTCGTCTTCAGTTGTCATACCCTTCCTCCCGTCCATGGTACATGGAATCATGTGGTGAGGCTATTGCCCAGAAACAACTTGCTTTCGTCTCCTGGAAAGCAAATCCAACGGAAGGAAATCTCATTTCCTTTCACAAAGCCCGAAACAAGTGTGTGTCCACCCTCAGGAGAGCCAGGAAACAATATCTCTCTGTTCTCAGGACAGAACTCTCTTATCTGTCTCCTCTTCCAAATCCTGGTGGCGTCTGGTCAAATCTGTTTCTGGTGTTTGTTCCCCCTCCATCCCCTCCCTCACCTCAAACGGCCACACGGCTGACTCCGCACATGAAAAAGCTGAATGCCTCAACTCTGTGTTTGCCTCTAAATCTTGTGTCCCAAACCCATCCCTCTCTGTACCCACCGTACCCAGTCGTACCCAGCTGCTCCTGGACTCTGTGTCCTTACCTCCTGACAAGGTGGAAAAGTTTCTGTCAACCCTCGACTCTGATTCTGCAACTGGACCTGACGGCATCAGCCCACGGGTCCTAAAATCTTGTTCTTCTGCTCTTTCACTCCCTCTCTCTCTGTTCTCTTCACACTCTCTTTTGCTCAAGGTCATCTGCCATCTGCTTGGAAATCTGCCAACATCACCGCTTTGCACAAAAAAGGTGCAAAAACAGATCCCAGCAACTACAGACCAATCAGCCTTCTCTCAATTATCAGAAAAGTCATGGAATCCATCATTGCTTCAGATATGAAATCTTTCCTCTTCTCCAATGGCTTGATCTCTGATCATCAATTTGGTTTCAGACCTGGTCACTCTACTCTGGACATGCTGCTTCTGCTTTCTCAGCAATGGATGGAGGTCCTCAATGCCAAACAGGAAATTCGAGCTGTCTCCCTTGACATATCACGTGCCTTCGATACGGTCTGGCACCCCGCCCTGCTCACCAAACTCTCCTCTGTTGGTATCCATGGAAATCTCCACGCATGGCTGGCGGACTTCCTCTCTAGTCGTAGTCAACGTGTGGCACTGAATGGGTTTCTCTCATCTCCTCTTCCTGTTCAGGCTGGAGTTCCCCAAGGCAGTGTTCTGGGCCCTGTGCTTTTTCTGGTCTTCATCAATGATCTCCCCGACTCTCTTGAAAATCCTCTCTATCTCTTTGCTGATGACTCTACTCTCTGTCGCTCCATTCTTCATCCCTCAGATCGACAGTCTGCAGCCTCCTCACTCTCTGCAGACCTGGACAAAATCACAGACTGGGCAAACAAGTGGAACATGTCTTTCAGTCCTGACAAATCTCACACTCTTACAATGTCTCTCCGAAAAGACCGACTGGACAACCCTCCCATCTACTTTCTGAATAATCCTCTCCAAGAAGTTCTGTCACTCAAACTTTTGGGTCTCACTATCTGCCATGATCTTTCCTGGGAAAACCACATTTCAAATCTGGCCTCCAAAGCCAGTCGCCGACTGGGCATCCTCCGTCGTGCGAAGTCCTTCCTTGGCACACCTGAGCTCCTCACCACGTACAAGGCTTTCATCCGCAGCTCAATGGAATACTGCTCTCCCCTCTGGGCTGGTGCTCCTGCCTCACACCTAGCTCGTCTTCACGCTGTTGAAAGCAAAGCATTCAGAATCATTGGAATCTCCCGCGATGAAGCTAACTCCAAGGGCCTTTCACTCACTCACCGCAGGCAGGTTGGTGGTCTTTCCGTCTTCTACCGACTCCTCTCTGGGCTTGCCCCCCCAGCTCTCTCTGGGCTCTGTCCCGCAAATATTCCTACAGGTCGCACAAGATCTGCCTGCAACCCTCTTATGGTTAAACTGCCAAAATCAAGTCTGTCTGCTCACCTTCACTCCTTCGTTCCTCTTTTTTCCCGCCTCTGGAACAAACTCCCTCACTCTCTTCAATCCCACTCCACCCTCCAGGTCTTTAAAACAGCTGTTCACCACCATCTCTTATCTTCCCCCATCCAAAACCTTGATCTTTTCTATCCCCGATAATTCACCCCAATTCCACTTTTTGAAATACCAACTTCTGACCTGGAAGTACTTGGTGTCCTTTGTTTTATACTTCTCCCACCCTCCAACCCCCCACCCCTTCCTACGCCTCCTCCCCCCGAGCCCTCTCCCTCCCACACATCTCCCTGCTCTCAAATGTTGTGTGCTCTCAAGTGTTTGTGTGCTTCCCATTCTCTTGTCTTCCGCTCCCTCTTTTTATATAATTTGTTTGTCTGGTTGATTTGTTTGTGAAGTAAATGTCATGGGGGGTTCTGGAATGTCAGCTCTTTCACGAGCCTCGATTCAGTATACAAAAAAAAAAAAAAGGCGAAAGGATGGTTCCTCACCAACTGTCAACCATGGAGGAGGAAGCGTGATGGTCTGGGGCTCTTTTGCTGGATCCAGAGTCGGCGACTTGCACAGAGTGACTGGCACCCTGAACCAAAAGGGCTACCACAGCATTTTTCAGCGCCATGCAATACCCTCTGGTATACGCCTAGTTGGTCAGGGGTTCATCCTACAGCAAGATAATGACCCTAAACACACCTCCAGGCTATGTCAAAACTACCTTCGAGGAAAAGAACAAGACGGTAGGCTTCAAATCATGGATTGGCCACCACAGTCTCCAGACTTAAACCCCATCGAGCTGGTTTGTGATGAACTGGACAGAAGGGTGAAAGCAGAGCAACCTTCAAGTGCAACACATTTGTGGGAACTTCTGCAACAGTGTTGGGAAGAATTTCCCAAACAATATTTGATTTCCATTGTAGAAAGAATGCCACGAGTGTGTTCGGTGGTTATATCTGCAAAAGGTGGCTACTTTGCTGAGTCAAAAATTGTAATTACATTTTGTGAAACAAAATGATTCTATGATTTCTTTTTTATCTCCAATTGTTTATTTGTTCTATGCTTAATTTCAGAGTACATTGAGACATTAAACTGCGTAAATTTCAACAAAAACTGGAAAACATTGAGGTGTTCTAAAACTTTGACCGGTAGTGTAGTTTCAGAGAAAAAAGCAAATTTTTATCCTTTTATTTCGTTTTTTTATTCCCTTTGTGTTTTATGTTTTAATGATGGTTAACTTACGGTGTCACCAAAGAATAACTTTACCTGAATATGGGACAATAAAGATTAATTTTATTAAATACCTATTTTGGGGGACAACCCCCCCATATACCCCTTCAGCGCCCGATTATTTTAAAGCCGTGAACAAACTTTGGTACAGCATGGGGATGAAGTTTGTGGTCAAGTTTCATTGAAATCATGTTTGTAGTTTCAGAGAAGAAAGCAAATATCTATTTGGGGTGGGTGGGGGGGGGGGGGTCAAACATGGACCCTCTTTGACCCCCACCCCCCACAGACCCTTTTAAAGTTCTATTTTATTTGTGCTGTGAACAAACTTCGTTACATCACGGGTGGTGAAGGTTGTGGTGAAGTTTCATCGAAATAGATTGTCTAGTTTCAGAGAAAAAGCAAATTACTATTTTGGGGGGTCAAACCTGGATGCACTTTGACCCCGGTAAACCCCCTTAGACCCCACCTTTTTAATTTCTTGAACAAACTTTTGTCACAACACAATAAGTATCATTTGTGCCAAATTTGGTCGCAATCCCTTCAGTGGTTTCGGAGAAGAAGTTTCAAGTGTTAGAAGGGCTACAGCCAGTGGGCATTAGAAGGGCCACAGCGAGAGGGCATTAGAAGGGCTATAGCGAGAGGGCATTAGAAGGGCTATAGCGAGAGGGCATTAGAAGGGCTATAGCGAGAGGGCATCAGAAGGGCTATAGCTAGAGGGCATTATAAGGGCTACAGCCAGAGGGCATTAGAAGGGCGATAGCGAGAGGGCATTAGAAGGGCTATAGCGAGAGGGCATTAGAAGGGCTATAGCAAGAGGGCATTAGAAGGGCTATAGCGAGAGGGCATTAGAAGGGCTATAGCTAGAGGGCATTAGAAGGGCTATAGCTAGAGGGCATTAGAAGGGCTATAGCGAGAGGGTATTAGAAAAGCTATAGCTAGAGGGCATCAGAAGGGCTATAGCTTGAGGGCATTAGAAGGGCCATAGCTATAGCTAGAGGGCATGAGAAGGGCTATAGGTAGAGGACATTAGAAGGGCTATAACTAGAGGGCATTAGAAGGGCTACAGCTCGAGGGCATTCAAAGGGCTACAGCTCGAGGGCATTAAAAGGGCTATAGCTGGAGGGCATTAGAAGGGCCATAGCTAGAGGGCATTAGAAGGGCTATAGCTAGAGGGCATTAGAAAGGCCATAGCTAGAGGGCATTAGAAGGGCTATAGCTCGAGGGGATTAGAAGGGCTATAGCTAGAGGGCATTCAAAGGCCTACAGCTTGAGGGCATTAGAAGGGCTATAGCTAGAGGACATTAGCAGGGCCATAGCTAGTGGGCATTAGAAGGGCGACAGCTAGAGGGTATTAGATGGGCGATAGCCAGAGAGCATTAGAAGGGCTATAGCCAGAGGGCATTATAAGGGCTATAGCTAGAGGGCATTAGAAGGGCTATAGCTTGAGGGCATTAGAAGGGCTATAGCCAGAGGGCATTAAAAGGGCTATATCCAGAGGGCATTAGAAGGGCTATAGCTCGAGGGCATTAGAAGGGCTATAGCTAGAGGGCATTCAAAGGGCTATAGCTTGAGGGCATTCGAAGCACTATAGCTAGAGGGCATTAGCAGGGCTATAGCTATTGGGCATTAGAAGGGTGACAGCTAGAGGGTATTAGATGGGCTATAGCCAGAGAGCATTGGAAGGGCTATAGCCAGAGGGCATTAGAAGGGCTATAGCTAGAGGGCATTAGAAGGGCTATATCCAGAGGGCATTAGAAGGGCGATAGCTAGAGGGCATTAGAAGGGCTAGAGCTGGAGGGCATTAGAAGGGCTATAGCCAGAGGGCATTAGAAGGGCTAGAGCCAGAGGGCATTAGAAGGGCTATAGCTAGAGGGCATTAGAAGGGTTATAGCCAGAGGGCATTAGAAGGGATATAGCCTGAGGGCATTAGAAGGGCTATATCCAAAGGGCATTAGAAGGGCTATAGCCAGAGGGCATTAGAAGGGCTATAGCTAGAGGGCATTAGAAGGGTTATAGCCAGAGGGCATTAGAAGGGCTATAGCCAGAGGGCATTAGAAGGGCTATAGCCAGAGGGCATTAGAAGGGCTATAGCCAGAGGGCATTAGAAGGGCTATAGCCAGAGGGCATTAGAAGGGCTATAGCCAGAGGGCATTAGAAGGGCTATAGCCAGAGGGCATTAGAAGGGCTATAGCCAGAGGGCATTAGAAGGGCTATAGCCAGAGGGCATTAGAAGGGCTATAGCCAGAGGGCATTAGAAGGGCTATAGCCAGAGGGCATTAGAAGGGCTATAGCCAGAGGGCATTAGAAGGGCTATAGCCAGAGGGCATTAGAAGGGCTATAGCCAGGGGGCATTAGAAGGGCTATAGCAAGAGGGCATTAGAAGGGCTATAGCCAGAGGGCATTAGAAGGGCCATAGCTAGAGGGCATTGGAAGGGCTATAGCCAGGGGGCATTAGAAGGGCTATAGCCAGAGGGCATTAGAAGGGCTATAGCCAGAGGACATTAGAAGGGCGATAGCTCGAGGGCATCAGAAGGGCTTTAGATGGAGGGCATCAGAAGGGCTATAGCTGGAGGGCATTAGAAGGGCTATAGCTAGAGGGCATTAGAAGGGCTATAGCCCTTCTAATGCCCTCGAGCTATAGCCCTTCTAATGCCCTCGAGCTATAGCCCTTCTAATGCCCTCGAGCTATAGCCCTATCGCTCAAGCTTTTGGGTCTCACTATCTGCCATTATCTTTCTTGGGAAAACCACATTTCCAAGCTGGCCTCCAAAGCAAGTCGCCGACTGGGCATCCTCCGTCGTGAGAAGTCCTTCCTTGGCACACCTGAGCTCCTCACCACATACAAGGCTCTCATTCGCTGCTCAATGGAATACTGTTCCCCCTTCTGGGCCGGTGCTCCTGCCGCACACCTAGCTCGGCTTCACGCTTTTGAAACCAAAGCTTTCAGAATCATTGGAATCTCCTGCGATGAAGCTAACTCCGAGGGCCTTTCACTCACTCACCACAGGCAGGTTTGTGGTCTTTCTGTCTTCTACCGACTCCTCTCCGACCTTGCTCCCCCAGCTCTCTCTGTGCTCTGTCCCCCAAATATTCCTACAGGTCGCACAAGATCTGCCAGCAACCCTCTTATGGTTAAACTGCGAAAATCTAGGCTCTGCTCACCTTCACTCTTTCATTCCCCTTTTCTCCTGCCGCTGGAACAAACTCCCCCACTCCCTTCAATCCCACTCCTCCCTCCAGGACTTTAAAACAGCTGTACACCACCCTCTCTTATCTTCCCCCATCCAAAACCTGATCTTTTCTACCCCCACTAATTCACCCCAGATACACTTTTTTGAAATTCCAACTTCTTTCCTGGAAGTCCTTGCAGTGTCCATGTGTTTTATACCTCTCCCGCCTCCCCCCAAGCCCTCTCCCTCCCACATTTCTCTCGATGTCCCTGCTCTCAAATGTTGTGTTTGTGTCCTTCCCCCTCTCTCCCTGTCTTGTCTGCCGCTCCTCTTATTTTGTGTTTTATGTGTCCGTTTGACTTTTTGTGTGATTAATGTTAGCTCTTTCACGAGCCTCGATCTTGTATACAAAAAAAAGAAGAAAAAAAAAGTGTTGACGGACTGACGACGCACCATCGCATAAGCTCCGTTGAACGTCGTTCCAGGTGAGCTCATAATTGGCAATAATTATAAAGATAATAACATGATTCCCACTGCTGCTCACACAGTGAGCGGGTGTACAATGTGAGCGGGTGTTCATTACAATGCCCCCGTGCACAAAGGAAGGTCCACACAGAAATAGTTTGTTGAGATCAGTGTGGAAGAACTTGACTGGCCTGCACAGAGTCCTGACCTCAACCCCATCAAACACATTTGGGATGAATTGGAACGCCGAGTGCGAGCCAGGCCTAATCGCCCAACATCAGTGCCGACCTCAGTGATGCTCTTGTGGCTGAATGTAAGCAAATCCCTGCAGAAATGTTTCAACATCTAGTGGAAAGCCTTCCAACAAGAGTGGAGACTGTTATCGCAGCAAAGAGGGGGGAGGGGGGCGCTCGCATACTTCGAGTGTCCACATACTTTTAGTCATGTAGTGTGTATATATTTTATACTTGGGCTGAGGCTCGTAATAGAGCTGACACACCCACACAAGGACATAATGATGAGACAACACACAACACAACCACTGAGCTTGGAGGAAGTGCTGTCAATAACGTCACTTCCCAGGATGCTCTGGGTTCCAGCGACGTCATAACAATGGCGCCGCCTTTCTCAACATACTCAGTGGGGCATTTCCTCAAGAGGAATTTCCTCCTCCCCATGGATGCCAACCGATGGGGATTGGCCGTGCTCTATCTTTTCAAGCAAGGAAGCAGCACATACCATTTTAAAAGTCTTTGGTATGACTTGAACCAGTCCAAACCGGATGGTCGTTTTTCAGGAGACACCATCTCCTTACTGCATGGCCGTTGGCTCCTTACGGGAGGTCATGCGCCCTTTGCCAAGTGTTGTTGTCGGTCCTGGCAGGATGTCACAGTCACCCTCACCACGAGCAAAGCCAGACTAGGAATAAATAAATAAAAACTACATTTGAGTCTGCTATGCCAATTATATTAATCCGTCATAGCATCTGTATATTCAATCAATGTAAATATAGATTATAATCACCTCTGCCACCGAAGGTGGATGGAGGTTATGTTTTCACCCCTGTCTGGCCACTTGTTGTTTATCTTTCTGTGAACAGGATATCTCAAAAAGTTGTGGACAGATTCGGATGAAACTTGGTGAACAGGTTGGTTGTGTGACAAAGACAAATCGATTCCGTTTTGGTGAAGATCCGAATCCAGATGTGACCTATCAGTGGGATCCCAAAAAATAAATTGTCCGGTCTGGCGGAGGTATGCTCCCTACGAGTCGGAGTGCCATTCGAGTTCGCAATGTGACGAGCAACTTCTGAATATAAATCTCGTGTTGGATCCATCATGCACCTGCTCGGAAAGTGAAGTTTGTATTCTAGTGGGCAACTATTGGGCATGACTAGGGTATCATGACGCTCAATTGCTCCGATGAAGCTCATAACATCCGAAACGTCGGCGTTGCTTCCTTCTCGCAAGGCAGCACATCTCCGTCGACCATCAGTTATAACACCTATTGTATGACGTCACAGACGCGTGGCAATTGTGACGCGTGCATTCATATGCTATTTGCCCGAGGGCACCGGAGGCTAAAGCCCCTTATCTCATGGCAACTTGACTGGTGGTCATGGTGTCAGTAGGGGTGCTGAGAGGGCGAATTGATGGAACAAAGCGAGCTGCCTTTTAATAAATAGCCATCATTGTCACTCCGAGCTGCCCGAGCTTCCCTCGGTCGCAGCGAGCGTTGCGTTATCGTGTGCTGTGCTCCTACACGCCTGTTCCTTCAGCCCCTAATTGAAACCGTGTAGTCAAGGTCGTGGCAAATTGCCGCCGTGACAGTTCCATCAACGAAGCAATCTCCACCGTGTCAGTGTGTGCCACCTGTTTGCTGGACACCTGTGTGTCTTCGTCGGTTGCTTCATTCGTTCGGAGCTCCGGCGTGCCTGAAATGCAACGACTGGGCCGCCTCGTTCGATCTGCTTTAGCGAGTGTTCAAGAACACCTTCTTCTTTGCTCATGCAACACACGCTACCTGAGAGTGCAGTATACACTGCATCCTGTAAGAGAGGTTTCAAAAAAGTCTTCACATTTGTATTATTCGCTCACCAAGAGGGTGTGCCAGGTGACAAGTATGGTGTAGGTCTACATCCGGTGCATCTCAAAATCAATCAATTCCACTTGGTATGTCCTGGTCCTGGACCCTGGTGTACAAGCAGATATAAAAGAAGTATCTTCAGGATAACGTGGAAGTTGACAGCCTAGAGGCTTCTTTTTTTTTTTTTTTTTGATATCTAAGATCAAGGCTCGTGTAAGAGCTAACATTGATCACAAAAAGACAAACTAACACATAAAACATAAAACATATGATAAAGGGAGTGGGAGAACAAGATGGAGGGCAGGGACATCGGGAGATCTGTGGGAGGGAGCGGGCTTGGGGGGAGGAGGCATGACATGGACACTGCTAGGACTTCCAAGAAAGAAGTCAGTATTTCAAAAAAGTGGATCTGGGGTGAATTAACAGGGGTAGAAAAGATCAAGGTTTTGGATGGGGGAAGATAAGAGATGGTGGTGAACAGCTGTTTTAAAGACCTGGAGGGTGGAGTGGGATTGAAGAGAGTGAGGGAGTTTGTTCCAGAGGCGGGAGAAAAGAGGAATGAAGGAGTGAAGGTGAGCAGAGAGTCTTGATTTTGGCAGTTTAACCATAAGAGGGTTGCAGGCAGATCTTGTGCGACCTGTAGGAATATTTGGGGGACAGAGCACAGATAGAGCTGGAGGAGCAAGGCCGGAGAGTAGTTGTGCTTGTGCATCTACATGGGCATTACGAGGTTTCTTGTAGCATTGCCGCGGGAATACAAGCGATTATAGTGTGGGTATTTAAGCACAAACAAGAGTTGTAAACAAGCTCTCTCCTAGCACATCATATCTGGGCATGAACACATCAGAACACCAAGAAGTCATTTCTTGGATCTCGTCTCTCCAGAGATTTGTTGCGTCGGTTGCGGAGAAAGACATACGATGCTGTTCTTGCAGGAGCTCCGTCGGCACTTGGGAATGGCTCCAAAACACGAGCTCCCCCCCCCCCCCTACCACAACGACCCCCTTTCTCGCCCCCAACACGGCTTAAAACTTGAACTTGTACAGTATTTGGATTAGAATTCCATCAAATCATCCATTCGAGACCAACTGGCCCATGGCTACGCCATGAGTGTCCAGGCGTCTCGTTTGGTTTCGTATAAATACTGCGAACGCCTGATAATTTAATTAAACGTCTGCTCGTGATCCAATTGATGAGGGCGCAGCTTTGACCCGGCCATTTGGCAGCAATGGTATCGACACGGCCGCATGGCGAGAAGTACATTAACAATGACGTCATTAGTGCTTTCGACGGGCCGATAAATAAAAGACTCGTAGACGATGGTGCTTGTGCTTGTACAGGCGTTTGCGAATACACAAACACATCCGTAACACAGGCGGGCATTTCGCTGGAGATGCTTAAAACGTAATTATCTTTGAGCATCCATCAGGCTGACAAGTTCGCTGCTCGCCGCGGCGATGATAAGCCGGGACATTGCATTAAAGGGCGACGCGCTCCACTCCGTAAATCTGCATCATCCGGAGCGCTCGAGACCGGTGACGCGCAAACGCGGACGCCCGAGAGAACAGATCTTTTGGTAAACCGCATTTCGCCGCCGAATAACTCGTCAAGTTCGACAACGTCCGACCGCGAGACGGCGCAGACGGCTTGCGGGACACAAATAAAAGCTCATGAGCGTGCGGGTCTCTTGCTAATTCTCCATTACAGTAAAAGCGAGGCAATACATCATCCAGACAGGGGAATCGATGGAAACTTTATTTACGGGCAGTCCGCAGATTCGTTGCACACTTTGTGTCAAGTCAGAGTTACGCGGCTCAGACGCCGAGACATTACAAAGGGGTGTCCGAGCGCATGAGCGTCTCGGGCGGGCTGCGCGGAGCCCCCCCGGGCGGATCGACGCCATGTTTCTCGCACGCCCGGGGGGGCTCCGCGCAGCCCGTGAGTGGCACACTATTAATTACGAGTCGACAAAAGCACTCCCTAATACACTTTGCGGCGCCATAAAAATATTTCTTTTCCTTTGGAAATCAAATCGCGCGCTCCTGCACTGGGTGACATATGCGCTACCCCAAAATGACCGTTCCTCGGACAATTTTTCACCGGCAATGGACGCGGGAGGCTTCCGGCGGCGAGCAATACACAAGATAAATCCGTGGGAGATTCCTCTGGACACCATTTCAAGGAATTGCCGTAATGCCGCGCAATCGCATTATGACGTCTCCACGAAATATCGCTTCCTTCTCCTAATAAGTGCCTCGGGGCAGCGTTGCTATCAAAGCAATATCCCCCACATTATAGAAGTCTCTCTCGATCATCACTTCCACATGTCCGAAGTCCCTGTAGGCTTGTAATACATCGTATTAGGCCTTTGTCAATGAGAGGGAGTGGGGGTGGGGAGCTCTGTTTGTTAGCTGCGCTATATACCTTGGCTAGGGGGCTTGCATTTCAACACGCCCCCCCCCATCTGTTTTGTGTAATCCAATGATTTCTCCAGCTACTTCTTAGTAATGGATTTCTATGCACATGCTGCTCTATGACGCATGTACTGTATATCATGGTGAAATCGCGCCATTCCCAAAACAGAGCCCCCCTGCTTTGCGGCGCATTGCTCAGGACCCTCATCGGGCATCCCAAAGCAGAGCCCCCTCTTTTGTCGGCGTATGGCTTGGGACCCCTCATCGGGCATCCCAAAGCAGAGCCCCCCTGCTTTGTCGGCGCATTGTTTGGGTTCCCATTTGGGCACCCCAAAGCAGACCCCCCTCTTTTGTCAGCGTATTGCTCGGGACCCTCATCGGGCATCCCAAAGCAGAGCCCCCCTGCTTTGTTGGCGCATTGTTTGGGAACATCATCCGGCACCCCAAAGCAGAGCCCCCTCTTTTGTCAGCGTATTGCTTGGGACCGTCATCTGGCATCCCAAAGCAGAGCCACCCTGCTTTGTCGGCGCATTTTTTGGGATCCTCATCGGGCACCCCAAAGCACAGCCCCCTCTTTTGTCAGCGTATTGCTCGGGTCCCTCATCGGGCATTTCAAAGCAGAGCCACCCTTCTTTGCAGCACATTGCTTGAGAACCTCATCGGGCATCCCAAAGCAGAGCCCCCCTGCTTTGTCGGCGCATTGTTTGGCACCCTCATCGGGCATCCCAAAGCAGAGCCCCCCTGCTTTGTCGGCGCATTGTTTGGGACCCTCATCGGGCATTTCAAAGCAGAGCCCCCCTGCTTTGTCAGCGCATTGTTTGGGACCCTCATCGGGCATCCTAAAGCAGCGCCCCCTGCTTTGTCAGCGCATTGTTTGGGACCCTCATCGGGCATTTCAAAGCAGAGCCCCCCTGCTTTGTCGGCACATTGCTCAGGACCCTCATCGGGCATCCCAAAGCAGAGCCCCCTCTTTTGTCAGCGTATTGCTCGGGACCTTCATCTGGCATCCCAAAGCAAAGCCCCCCTGCTTTGTCGGCGCATTGTTTGGGACCCTCATCAGGCACCCCAAAGCAGAGCCCCCTCTTTTGTCAGCGTATTGCTCGGGACCCTCATCGGGCATCCCAAAGCAGAGCCCCCCTGCTTGGTCGATGCATTGTTTGGGACGCTCATCGGGCATCCCAAAGCTGAGCCCTCTCTTTTGTCAGCGTATTGCTCGGGTCCCTCATCGGGTATTTCAAAGCAGAGCCCCCCTTCTTTGCAGCACATTGCTTGGGACCCTCATCGGGCATCCCGAAGCAGAGCCCCCTCTTTCGTCAGCGTATTGTTTGGGACCCTCATCGGGCATCCCAAAGCAGAGCCCCCCTGCTTTGTCGGCGCATTGTTTGGGACCCTCATCGGGCATTTCAAAGCAGAGCCCCCCTGCTTTGTCGGCGCATTGTTTGGGACCCTCATCGGGCATCCCAAAGCTGAGCCCCCTCTTTTTGTCGACGCATTGATCGGGATCCTCATCAAGCAGTGACTTCGGAGTGAGGTTGGAATTTGTGAAACGATTTACCTTTCAACAGTAACCCCCTAACCCCTCCTTTATAGACACCCCGCCCACCCCCCCCAACCCCCCACCATCCCATCTTCCCTCCAGCCCCACCATCAGGACCTATAACTCGGTGCTGCTGTAAGGCGGCGTTTGAACGGAGAGTAAACGTTGATGTAAAGTATACGTTTTGTACAATGAAAACAAACAAACCCCTCGATCATTTTAATATTAAAATGCCCCTGAAAGCTTGTAAGCTTGTAAGCTTGTAAGTTATTTATATATATGTTTTTGCTGTTCTTCCTTTAACTGTTTCAAAACTTAAACTGCAGTATATAAACATCATTGTCCACTCGGAACAAACGAGATGTAAATATTTTTTCATACTATTGTATAATTTGTTATATTATGCTGCTTTGAACTTTGGCTTTTCATTATAAACATACATGGAGTTAAAAATGATTTGGTGGCAGGATGATGCTCACAGTGAAGTCTGAGTGGTCTAAATATGCGGAGGAATCGGATCCGGCTTAAACTTTCACCTGGTGCACTGCAGGTAGCTAGTTTGTCATCGGGGAGATCGGTGTCCTTTGAAAAACATGACCTTGGTGGATCTTTCTTCTTGCCATGCCAGTATTCTTTTGCCCAAAATGTACACATAATCCATATATGGGTCGGCCACCACCTGGTCTCATTAGAACCATGGCTCCATGAATGGAAGATTGGATCATATGTGTATATAATGATCTTGTGAGGGTCCACAAAGGTACAGGACTCGACACGTGGTGTATCCCCGTGGGGGACTATCGTGCCCGACAAACTTACGGCAGCACCTTCGCCTCGTTGGACTAATTTGCGCTAAAGGACACAAAGTGCTCCTCCGGATGATGGATGCTTCGCTGCTGCATGAATCTACGGAGCGACTGGCAATCAATGCACCTGCGGAATAGGAACGTTCCCTCTGTGCCTGTGAACCCTGCTGTGTATGAGGTAGGGGTTACAACCTGGGGATAAACATACCGCCGACATACATGGAAGATGCCAGTCTCTAAACGCTTTAAAAGCTACCTGGCTCGATTATATCTTGCATTACATGATCTTATACCAGATAGCATGACCGTTTGTGATGAATTCACAGGATGTATTACATTTCCGATATTCAATAACAGACGGCTCTGAGTGGACAATTATAAATATGCAGTTTTGCTGTCCAGAAGCGCAAGTGCACGCAGGCATGACAGCCAGCTTCACGTCCACCACTCTTTCCTTCCAAATATTTCTCCCGAGGTCCGTGAAGAGGTTCCGAAGCCCCAGGTGGGTCTCCGCTGGCATGATCCCACCTATTCCCGGGGTATAGTCCCCCGCCCCACCTCCCCTCCCCCTCCCCCCCCCCCCCCCTCAGCAGGTCTCCACAGACGTGATCTCCCCAGTTCTTCGGATCCATGAAGAGGTTCCAAATCCACCCCTCCCCTGGCAGGTCTCCATGGACGTGACCCCATCAGTTCCCGGTGTCTGCGAAGAGGTTCGGAAAGCCCCCCGGCAGGTCTCCATGGACGTGATCCCATCAGTTCCCGGGGTCTGTGAAGAGGTGCTGAAGCCCCCTGGCAGGTCTCCATAGACGTTATCCCATCAGTTCCCGGGGTCTGCAAAGAGGTTCCGGAGCCCCCCGGCAGGTCTCCAGGGACGTGACCCCACCAGTTCCCGGGGTCTGGGAAGAGGTGCTGAAGCCCCCTGGCAGGTCTCCATAGACGTGATCCCATCAGTTCCCGGGGTCTGCAAGGAGGTTCCGGAGCCCCCCGGCAGGTCTCCATGGACGTGATCCCACCAGTTCCCGGGGTCTGCGAGAGGTCCCGCGGCGTCGGGCAGGTCTCTGGAGGACGTCTGTTGACTCCAGAGCATCCCGGGTGAATTCTCAAAAGGATGCTATCCCTGGCCGAATCCAATTCCAAAGTGAATTGAAAACCTCAAAGGTCTCATGAGTACAACTTTGGCTTGTCTGCAAGATCGTGGCCAAATTCCCAAAAACCTGGCCTCGTATGATCCGAGTTCTTCCATATTCGTGCGCCATGACCCATGACGTCGGATCGGGAGATCGGGTCGCATGTGTCGCTGTTGGGAAGACACTTGCACACACGATATCCGAGAATACAGAGTTGAACAAAATAATATAAAAAATAACCGAAATGGACGATTTTTGTAATTTTCTTTACTGACGCGGAGCAATCAAAGGCCCATCGAATAACAGCCACGTGTTATGTATGTACACATAGTACGTACGCACCAAATCATGAGCTGGTATGGGGAGGCTCCTAAAGCGTAGATACAATTTCTCCAAAGGGGGAAAAAAGTGCACAAGCTTTCTGTTTAAAGGTAATAATTCCGTTGTCACTCCCAGTTGCTGCAGCAATTTGTTTCCGGTAGAGCGATATATTGCTTCCCTCTGTTTCAAATTCCCTGGAGTTACGTTCCCACTTAAAAACAACTCTATTAGTTACATTTAACCTCTTTTCCCATTGAAAGCGCCAGAGAATTGCCCAGGGGCTTCAAATATATCACGAACTCGAGAAAGAAAGGCCACACTCAAAGAGAGCGAGCAAGAATCACAAGCAAATAGCTTATAATGTTGCACTTTGGGGATATTTGCCCAAGTTACCGTCGTCGAATTCATGATCGATATGTTACATATACAGGCTGCCGTGTGCTATAATCGTGTAATAAATATATCGGTAAGTGCACCAGTTTCTGATAAAACACACGTAGCTATATCGCCTATTAAACAATATCCTTGGTGTGTTCGTTTATATTTGCACCAAATGCTCTTCATGTGGATTATAATACCATACATATAAAGAGTCAAGGATTATGTAAAATGCGTGTAATATATATATATATATATATATATATATATATATATATATATATATATATATATATATATATATATATATACAAACTGAACATCAAAAGAAACTTATCACTTTCATTTTTTGAAATGTGCAGCTTTACAAACACGTTTCTTCAATTGTAATGGCTGATTATGTTAGTGGAACTTCACTTCAATCACCTGGTTGATCAACAATGGCATGCTTGAGTGGTTCTGTATAGGGATCTTTCCCTTTGAATAATGACCCTCATAATGAAATCCTTCAGTTCTCGTGGTTGGACATTCATTTACTGCTGTCTATAGTCACTCCAGAGGCTTCTGACAGGGAAAACAACAACAAAATTCAGATTCCATGCCTTACATCTGAACAACGTTTAAGGGCAATTGGGATGCTTGAGGCTAGTGTAAGCCAGCGCACAATTGCCCAATGTCTTGGTTGGTCACAGCCTGCAATATCCAACCTGGCCAGGTGTTACGGTGAAACTGGAACTGTGAATTATGGTCCACGAAGAGGAAGACCACGGGTAACCACCCCAAACCAAGACCGCTGGATTGTGCTGCAGCATCTTCGTGATCGTTTCCGCCCTGCGACGCAAACAGCTGCAGTGACAAAAGGTCGCCCAACAACCGCATCAGTGTCTCTACTGTTCGGAGGCGCTTGAGAAGTCGGGGCCTGGTGGCAAGACGTCCTTGCAGAGGTCCAGCGTTGAACGCAGTGCATTGGCAGAACAGACTAAGATGGCGTCTGCAGCATCGCCGCTTGACACAGCAACAGTGGAATGCAGTCTTGTTCAGAGATGAGTCCAGATTTTGCCTCCATGCTGCTGATGGGCGTCAACGGGCTCACGTTCTTAAAAACACTTCACCACCACGAAATTCAAAACATCTCACCAGCACGTGATTCAAAACATCTCACCACCACGTGATTCAAAACACCTCACCAGCACGTGATTCAAAACACCTCACCACCACATAATTCAAAAGACCTCACCACCACATCATTAAAAACACTTCACCACCACATAATTCAAAACACCTCACCAGCACGTGATTCAAAACACCTCACCACCACATAATTCAAAAGACCTCACCACCACATCATTCAAAACATTTCACCACCACGAAATTCAAAACACCTCACCACCACATGATTCAAAACACCTCACCACCATGTGATTCAAAACTCCTCGCCACCACATTATTAAAAACACTTCACCACCACGATATTCAAAACGCCTCACCACCACGTAATTCAAAACGCCTCACCACCACGTAATTCAAAACACCTCACCACCATGTGATTCAAAACTCCTCGCCACCACATTATTAAAAACACTTCACCACCACGATATTCAAAACGCCTCACCACCACGTAATTCAAAACGCCTCAGTACCATGTAATTCAAAAGACTCTTTAAGTCCCCCAAGAGCCTCAGGACCATCAATACCCAAAATACCACAAAGACCCCAAAATACCCAAAAGACCCAAAATATCCCAAATACCCCAAATACCCAAATACTCAAAAGACCCTTGAAGACCCCTAAGACCCAAAAGACCATGAAGACCCAAAAGACCACGAAGACCCAAAAGGCCATGAAGACCCAAAAGACCATGAAGACCCAAAAGGCCATGAAGACCCAAAAGACCATGAAGACCCAAAACACCCTAAAGACCCAAAACACTCTGAAGACCCAAAACACTCTGAAGACCCAAAATACACTGAAGACCCAAAATACCCTGAAGACCCAAAATACCCTGAAGACCCAAAATACCATGAAGACCCAAAAATACCCAGAAGACACAAAAGAACCCTGAAGACCCTTAAAGTCCAAAAATATACTGAAGACCCTTAAAGACCGAGAGGACCCAAAATACCCCAAAACATAGCAAACACTTTAGAGGACCCAAAAGTCCCTAAAGACCCAAAAGACCACAAACACTTCAGAGGACCCAAAAGACCCTGAATGATTTCAACAACTGATTTCAACAAAGACAATAATAACTAACAGACCCTTAAAGACTCTGAACACCCAAAATACCCCTAAGACCTTCAAAGACCCCGAAGACCCAAAATACCCCAAAGACTCAAAAGACCCTGAAGACCCAAAAGACCCTGAAAGCCCTTAAAGTCCGAAAAAACACTGAAGACCCTAAAAGACCCTGAATACCCAAAATACCGCAAATACCCAAAAGATCCCAAAGACCTAATATATCCAAAAGACCATCAACATCCTTAAGATTACTTTTACCTTTAAGACCCTGTCAATACTTTAGACAACTTGAGATTCCTTCACCCTTCCAACCTTTTATACCCTTTTTTTTTTTTTTGTATACTGAATCGAGGCTCGTGAAAGAGCTGACATTTACTTCACAAACAAATCAACCAGACAAACAAAATATATAAAAAGCCTTTACATCCCTTAAAAAGTCCCTTTCAACCCTTTAGACCTTAATACCATTTAAACCCCTTCCACCCTTCAGACCGATTAGACAGCTTGGACCCTTGACCATTTAGACGTTAGAGCTTTACACCACATGGACCTTTTTTGATTATAAAAAAATTACAAATAAATAATATCTCCAATATTAGAAATAAATTTATACAAAAGAAATGCTTGTATTATGATTGGTGTAACTCATGACAATGCAACCACTCAAGTTCAGTCAGGTCATTATCCTCAGTTTGAACAAGCCTGTGCCTCTGCGGCGACGACATGAGGTGAGGCCAGCGCAGCGAGTCAAGCCACGCTAGTATATACAGTGCATTCAGAAAGTATTCAGACCCCTTCACTTTTTTCACATTTTGTTATGTTGCAGCCTTATGCTGAAATCGTTTAAATTCATTTTTTCCCTCATCAATCCACACTCAATACCCCATAATGACAAAGAGAAAACAGGATTTTAGAAACTTTTGCAAATTTATTAAAAAGAAAAAAACTGAAATACCACATTGACATAAGTATTCATACCCTTTGCTATGACACTTGAAATTTAGCTCAGGTGCCTCCCATTTCTCTTGATCATCTTTGAGATGTTTCTACACCTTGATTGGAGTCCAACTGCAGTAAATTCAATTGATTGGACATGATTTGGAAATGCACACACCTGTCTATGTAAATTGTAAGGTCTCACAGCTGACAATGCATATCAGAGCAAAAACCAAGCCATGAGGTCGAAGGAACTGCCTGCAGAGCTCAGATAGGATTGTGTTGAAGCACAGATCTGGAGAAGCCTACAAAAAAAATCTCTGCTGCATTGAAGGTTCCCAAGAGCACAGTGGCCTCCATAATTCTTAAATGGAAGAAGTTTGGAACAACCAGGACTCTTCCTAGAGCTGGCCGCCCGACCAAACTGGGCAATCGGGGGAGAAGGGCCTTAGTAAGAGAGGTAACCAAGAACCCGATGGTCACTCTGACTGAGCTCCAGAGATCCTGTGCGGATGGGAGAAACTTCCAGAAGGACAACCATCACTGCAACACTCCACCGATCTGGGCTTTATGGCAGAGTGGCCACGTGGAAGCCAAACAGTTCAATCTTGGTTTCGTCAGACCACAGAATCTTGTTTCTCACAGTCTGAGAGTTCTTTAGATGCTTTTTTGCAAACTCCAAGCGGGCTTTCATGTGTCTTTCACTGAGGGGAGGCTTCTGTCTGGGATTATGGATTTCCTGGGTCAAAACCAAGATCCAAGCTTTCATTGACATCTTAAATGCTGCTGTCTTGTCTGTGCCTGTTTTTGGGGAAGATATTGAGGTCACAAAGAGATTCACTTACCTTCGCAGTGTTATTCATGTCTCCGCATGTTGTGAGCCAGAGGTTCATAGACGTCTGGGTCAGGCCTGGGGAGTCATGGATGCACTGGATCATGGGGTGTTGCTCTGTCGGTGTCTATGCAGGAGGACGAAAGTCAGAGTCTTTAAGTCCTTGGTGTTTCCAGTCTTGTTCTATGGATGTGAGACTTGGAACCTTACCAAGCACCAGAGAATGAGACTTAACTCCTTTGGAACCAAGTCTCTTCGGAGAATCCTTGGCTATCGCTGGACGGACTTCGTGTTCCTGGGAGAGACTCAGATGAGATTTGTTTCCTGTATGGTCCATGAGCATCAGCTGCCGCTGTATGGACATGTGGCTCGTTTTCCAGATGCTGATCCAGCTCACCAGGTACTCTCAGCAAGGGAGCCTCGTGAGTGGAGGAGGCCAACGGGCCGACCACATACCTCGTGGTTGCAGCAGGTTGGTCAGCATCTCAAGGAGATAGGGATGGGCCAGGCTTCAGCCTGTGGGATGGCCATACAGAAGCCCCTGGAGTACCATCGGAAAGTGAATGCGGTGACGCGCTGCTCCGGTGCATGCTCCCACACCTGACCTGACCTAACTTAAATAGGCCTAATGTGGTTGGCCCAACAGGAAACAAGATGGCGGCCATGTCATTTTGTCTCAAGACTATGGTGGGTGGAGTCAAGCGACAGATGGGTGTGTTCCGGCAGCAGTCCGACCAATGGGTGTATATTTCAAATGTCGACCCCCAACAAGAACTACAACAGCAACGTGAAGCTCTTGCAGAGGTGCGACATGTGACAGGTAACAAGCGTTACACCTAGGTCCCCCGTCGGGGAAGTGATGTGAGTTGACAAAGTGGAAGACCCAGAAAACATGCTATGATATGATATTCTGCTCACAAGGTTCAGACATACATGGCGGCGGCCATCTTGGATTTTAATGTGGCGACCGAATTTTCAATAGCGTTCTTCCTTATGCGTAGATACACGCACACACCAAATTAGAAGTTAGTAGTTCGTTTATTTTTCAAGATATTTCGCTCAAAAGGTTCAGACATATATATGGTGGTGGCCATCTTGGATTTTGACGTGGCGACCCACTTTTCAATAGCCTTCTTCTTTGTGCCTAGGTACACCCACACACCAGATTAGAAGTTGGTACTTCACTTATTTTTCAAGATATTCCACTCACAAAGTTCAGACATACATCGCGGCGGCCATCTTGGATTTTGACGTGGCGACCGAATTTTCAATAGCGTTCTTCCTTATGCCTCGATACACCCACACACCAGATTAGAAGTTGGTATTTCACTTATTTTTCAAGATATTCCGCTCACAAAGTTCAGACCTACATGGCGGCGGCCATCTTGGATTTTGACGTGGCGACCCAATTTTCAATAGGGTTCCTCCTTATGCCAAGATACACCCACACACCAGATTAGAAGTTGGTACTTCGCTTATTTTTCAAGATATTCCGCTCACAATGTTCAGACATACATGGTGGCAGCCATCTAGGATTTTGACGTGGCGACCCAATTTTCAATGGAGTTCTTCGTTATGCCTAGATACACCCACACACCAGATTAGAAGTTGGTACTTCATTTATTTTTCAAGATATTCCGCTCACAAGGTTCAGATATACATGGCACAGACATACATGGCGGTAGCCATCTTGAATTTTGACGTGGGTTGCACCCACACACCAAATTTGAATGCGGTCCTTCGCTTATGCATGCACGCACGTATGCATGCATGCACGCCCGCACGCAGACACCCCCGCACGCATGCACGGACGGACGGACGGACGGACGGACACACGGATGGAGGGGAAAACTATAGTCCCCCTTTTGCTCCGCGGTGCGACGGGGGACAAACATTGGGTCACCAATTGCAGAAACAAGTCAACCCTTCAACAGGTATAAGCCTGTCCATATCTTAGAAAGGGAGGCATCCATATAATATTCTTTGTATGTGATCACGTCTGTCTGTGATATGTCTGTCCGGGGGAGTGGCTACTGTTGCGTGCTCCTCCCCAAACCCCGGTCACGGTGTACCTCCGAGCCCCGAGAGGAGTCACGGCAGAAAGATGTGTTATTCTGTATGTCAAAGATCAATGGTGAAACCACACCAATTGTTACCAACAAACAAGTATTGTATTAAGGTCACACAAGAATAACAGTACAATAACAATATTAATCAATTGTACAACCAATATATCATTCCTATGATGGTACCATCAGTTTCGTACAATGTAACTCACTGTGCTCCAAGTGAGCGAAAAGAACATTCCCAATGTCTCTATCCCGGCATCAAGCCAAAGTCGATCCACGCTCCAGTGATCATCAGAACGATGTCGTATCGAGACCAGAATCCCGTTTGGTTGACAGTCACACTGCCAAAGATGGGCAAAGGTGTCCTCAAGAGGCGACTGGGAAATCACACCTTCGGGTATGGACGTTCAACGGCTCCCAATCGGCGAACCGCAAATTCCCACTCAAAATCCACGTTACACACACACACCAGATTAACGTCTGGATGCGGTGAAATGGTTGAAGCGAGGTGAAGAGCCTAGAGCGCTGCGAAATCGGGCGCGAGGCAAAACGGCCAACCGGCCCATACTCGAGACGTAATGGCACTCCAATGATTCTCTTCGGAATCAACCTCAAAACCTGTCACGCAGGTTTATCTGTCACAGCGATAACAACTCTGTCGCAGGAATCCCTTTCCCAGGAAACCCAAAGTTCACTTGTGACCCCCATTCGCCAGCATTTGCTCAAGACCTCGAAGCAGCTCGGCTCTTCTCCACCTTACTCGCTCCGCCTCTTTTTCCTCTTCTTCTTCCTCTTCTTCTTCGTCCAGTTCCGGATCCGGTTTCCGGTTTCTTTTAAAACATTAATTTTTTTTACCTTTTGAAAACAGTTATCTCCAATTCACTTAAACGATAACAATAATAGCAGGCGAAGCCGGTGTTGTGAATGAACGCGTACGTATTATGTTGAAAAGCCAGATTTTGCTGGATCCCTTGAGAATTTCGAAGCTTTGACGCACCAACTAGCTCAATGGAGGCCGCCATCTTGCGGATGCGGAAGTATGCATAACAAATTGAAAAAAGTTCAATAGGAGTTTGTTTCACCCGTCTTTTTTTGATTCACAATCTAATGCACCTCTAATTTGTAATTAAAATACTTTAAGACCAACCTCGGCCCGCACGGGCCTGGTTATCTTCAACGAAAATCATCACCAAACACCGGAACCAATGAGATTCGAGCATTTGAAAAAATATTTCAAAACCCAAATCACTCAATGGAGGCCGACATCTTCCGGATGCGGAAGTATGCATAAAAAATTGCGAAAAAGTTCAATAGGAGTTTGTTTCACCCGTCTTTGTTTGATTCACAATCTTATGCACCTCTAATTTGTAATTAAAATACTTTAAGACCAACCTCATTCCCCGGGCCCACACGGGCCCTGGTTATCTTCAACGAAAATCGTCACCAAACACCGGAACCAATGAGATTCGAGCATTTGAAAAAATATTTCAAAAACCAAATCACTCAATGGAGGCTGACATCTTCCGGATGCGGAAGTATGCATAAAAAAAATTGCGAAAAAGTTCAATAGGAGTTTGTTTCACCCGTCTTTGTTTGATTCACAATCTTATGCACCTCTAATTTGTAATTAAAATACTTTAAGACCAACCTCGTTCCCCGGGCCCACACGGGCCCTGGTTATCTTCAACGAAAATTGTCAAAAATTACCGGAACCAATGAGATTCGAGCATTTGAAAAAATATTTCAAAAAAGCTTTTTACCACATTTTGGACGCTGAAGACGCCGTCAAATATTCTAAAATTGACGAATAATTATTTTTTTAGAAATCTCGCGGCCGTAGGGGATAATTTTTCACGGCCGGAAATATCCGAAGTTGAGATGGAATTCACCGAATTAATCAAGAAGGAAATTTTATAAATTTTTATCTCATCCAGAATGCAAATGGTGTCATTTTGAACTCGGTATGGTACCGACTACACCTACCTACTATCAACTACCTAACCTACTGATGCCATAGTGATGGGTAAAATAGTGGCAAGAGGCTTTGGCTTCGCCGGCTCATTGCGGCTTTGCAGTCGGGTACTAGTAGTACATGGAACCAAAAAGGTTTACAGTGGATGAGAACCACAACAACGGAAGTGACAAATCCGTAACACTACAACTGGTCTAGGAGGGGCTTCAAAAACAAATCACCACCATTTTGTTTAGTCGCATAGCTTTGAGGCCTCTTTTGTTAGGCTCACGGTTTCTTACTCTCTCACAGTTTTATTTCAACTCTAATTCGATATCTCATTTCATTTTTCACAGTCACTAACATGCCTTTAGACTCGGTTGCAAAAACCGGGAATAAAATTTGATGAAAGTTACCGTTTGTAGAACAAAATGCATTTTCAAAGGCCTGTAACATAAAGTCCATGGAGACTCCCTCACAGCTTTATCTTGTCTATAATTCACTATCTGATTTCATTTTTTCGATGGTTTTAGACTCGGTTTCAGCAATAATTGAGAAAATTCACGCATAAATGGAAAATTGCTGAGACATTTTAGAAATTTGCGGCACGATATATCATACACCGCCTAAAATAACACAGACGGTAAAATGCCGAGATATGAAAAATTTGGGGCGGAATTTTCCATCGTCACAATTAAATGTTTAATTTGGACGTCGTCACAATAAATAGGTCAACAATGTGGGTAGTGGGGCGGAACTTCGTTTACATATCGCCACAGACGGGAAATTGCCGAGATATATTAAATAATCGTGGCTTTTCGCAGCTCGATATATCATACACCGCCTAAAATAACACAGACAGGAAATTGATGAGATATATGAAAAATTCGCGGCAGACATTTCCATCATCACAATGAAATGTTTAATTTAGACGTGGTCATAATAAAAAGTCGACAATGTGGAGAGAGGGGCGGATCTTCGTTCACATACGGGAAATTGCTGACAGATATTTCTTCGTTCTTATTAGTCCCATACCGGTGTACACCGGAGGGGACTATAGGTTTTCACGCCGCCCCTCCATCCGTCAGTCTGTCAGTCCGTCAGTCTGTCACGCAAAGAACAGTTTTCCGGACGTTTTTTCTAAACCCTTAATGCTAATGATTTCAAACTTGGCAAATGGTTTCCTCATGATAAGTTACAGATCAAGTTCGAACCTCACGACGTTTAGATCATTTTTGACAAAGTTATGGCACTTTGAACTTTGGGAATTCTGATAATTCTGATGATCCTTAACTCAGTGCCATTTTAAGTTTTAATTTCCTTTAAAAAACAATTTCTCTGCAATAATAGGACCGATTGAGATCAAATTTTCACCACAGGAGTGACTCGGTCTGGACAATATTTTAATGGTAATTATGACGTCACAGATCACGTGGTTCGGCCGCCATATTGTTTTTCGTGAAACACAAAAACCCCTTTTTCTCTGCAACGGCTGAACAGATCGAGGCCAAACTTTGCAGGCAGAATCGCATACCCATGATGAACAACAAAGTCAGCGAGCATGACGTCATGCATCACATGGTTTCAGAGTTATGACGTTGTTAAGCATGAGCCTTTAAAACCGAGCTCCTCCCTCATTTTTAATCCAATCAAGGGGAAACTTCACAGGTCTGTTCAGCATGTCAGTCTACTAAAATGTCCTTTTGGAATTTGCGATAGGGCACGTGGTTTGGC
Organism: Myxine glutinosa; assembly: GCF_964187855.1. Lineage (NCBI taxonomy): Eukaryota > Metazoa > Chordata > Myxini > Myxiniformes > Myxinidae > Myxine > Myxine glutinosa. Next base: position 114,998,085 of record NC_136268.1, on the reverse strand, counting down.
AGATATCGTTAATTAAACGATTTTTTTTTTTTTAAAGGATATCTCTTGTTTATTCCAGAGTTCTCCTCAAGCCGCACTGGGTGCCCTCAGCCTCGTCTCACGAACGTCAACAGCGTGACACAGTGAGCGCTTTCCGGAGGGGCGGAGCCAAGCCGAGCAACATATATATACACATCGATCATTGATCGTGAACCGGAAAATATAATAAACTAGCGGGGTCACCCGTGGGAATCCCACGGGCATGGATGTGTGTGACATTTCGACATATTGAGTTATATGCTGCACATTCATTTTTACAAAATGGTTACTGGCAAGTCATCAGATCCAGAAATGGTGTGATGAACACAATTTATTTATTTCACATAATATGTGACCCCTCACTCCTCTCCACCTGACACTCTCCTGCCTCCACCTGACACTCTCCTGTCTCCACCTGACACTCTCCTCTCTCCACCCAGCACTCCTCTCCTCTCCAAACCCTCACATCCCTCTCCTTTCCAATCCCTCACCTCTCCAATCCCTCACACTCCTCTCCTCTCCAATCCTTCACACGCCTCTCCAATCGCACCTCACACTCCTCTCCAATCGCGCCTCACACTCCTCTCCAATCGCGCCTCACACTCCTCTCCAATCGTGCCTCACACTCCTCTCCAATCGTGCCTCACACTCCCCTCCAATCACTCCTCTCCAATCGTGCCTCACACTCCTCTCCAATCGCGCCTCACACTCCTCTCCAATCATGCCTCACACTCCTCTCCAATCGCGCCTCACAATCCTCTCCAATCGCGCCTCACTCGCCTCTCCAATCGGCTTTCCCCGTCTCGTTCCTCTCCTTTTTCTCCTGTCTCGTTCTTTTTCTTGCTCCAAATCGGCCCGTCGGAATCGGAAATCGGCCCGTCTCGCCCGTCGGCCCGTCGGAATCGGAAATCGGCCCGTCTTGCTTTTGTGCTTGTGCGTAAATAAATTGTGTTCATGACACCATTTCTGGTGTTGGGCTAGCGGCTAGGGTGCCGGCTTAGGATCCTGGGTTCGAATCTCGGTCGATCGCCGAATTAATGCCAGGGGGGTTGACTCAGCCTGTCATCCTTCCGAGGTCGGCTAATTGAGTACCAGTTCACTGGTAATTCCCTGTTTGTCGTTGAAGGCGGCAAAAAGGGTTGGCGTCAGGAAGGGCATCCGGCCGTAAAACATTGCTTCAAAAAGGGGACAAAAAAACAACAACTACCACGGTCCCCGAAAAGGCAAACCCCCGCTTTGCGGGGAAAAATGGCCTCTAAACGGTGGTTTTTACACCATTTCTGGATCTGATGACTTGCCAGTAACCATTTTGTAAAAATGAATGTGCAGCATCTAACTCAATATGTCGAAATGTCACACACATCCATGCCCGAGGGATTCCCACGGGTGACCCCGCAAGTTTGCATTGACGTTCGTCGATGGACTTGTTCTCCCGTCTCATTCGTTTTCTGGCTGCATCCTGTTCAAGTCTGCATTGACGTTCGACGACGGACTCGTTCGCCCTTCTCATTCGTTTTCTTGCTGCATCCTGTTCAGGGCTGCGTTCTTCATCCATTTTGGAAATGGAAGTTTCCACGCACCGCATGAATTGTCACGATCCTCAATAGGAAGTGTCTCATAATTATCAAATGACAAATGGCAAGTAAATTACATTGTGAAAATTTAATATTTCAAATAGACCTATTTAAAGTGTATGCGCAAATAACTAATAAATAAAAAAACGAAGAAATATGTCTCGGTAATTTCCTGAACTCGGTAATTTCTCGGTAATTTTACTTCCGGCTAAAAATGTTGAATGAAATAAAAACGAAGAAATATATGTCCTTTTGTGACGACTGTCATCAAAGGTAAACGGTGAATTCACTCGGTTTATTCGGTTCGGCTCGGTTTAAAGAAAAAGCGATAATGTCGAAATGTTGACGTCTGTGTCATGTTGGGCGGTGTATGATACTTGTTGGCTGTTGGGCGGTGATATGGTGTATTTTAAAAAATATATCTCTGCGTTTTCCCGCGTTGCTGACACCGAGTCTAAAACCATGATGGTGAGTTATATTGGAGATAAAGGCGTGAGAGAGACTCAATGGCCTTGAAGTTACAGGCATTTGAGAATTCATTTCGTTCTATAAACGGCAACTTTCATCGGATTTTCTTCTCGTTTTTTTCCAACCGAGTCTAAAACTATGTTAGCGACTGTGAAAAATGAAATGATATATCGAATTTAAAATAGATATCGACACATTGCCGTCGGTGTCATGTTGGGCGGTGTATGATACACCATGACGCGATTTTAAAAAATATATCTCTGCATTTTCCCGCGTGTGTGGAATGTTTGTGGAAAATTAAAGATTTCAAATAAACCTATTTAAAGTGTATGCGCACATAACTAATAAAAAAAACGAAGAAATATCTCTCGGTAATTTCCTGAAACATATTTTACTTCCGGCTAATATGTTGAATGAAATAAAAACGAAGAAATATATGTCGGCATCATTGTTGACGTTTTTGTGACGACTATCATCAAACGAAATAGTAATATATCATAACGGAAAAGCAAAAGCGAATTTTTAATATATATCGACACATTGCCGGCGGTGTCATGTTGGGCGGTGTATGATACACCATGACGCGATTTTAAAAAATATATCTCTGCATTTTCCCGCGTGTGTGGATTGTTCTCAATTATTGCTGACACCGAGTCTAAAAGTAAAACCATCGATAAAAATGAAATCATATGGTGAGTTAGATTGGAGATAAAGGCGTGAGAGAGACTCAATGGCCTTGAAGTTACAGGCCTTTGAGAATTCATTTCGTTCTATAAACGGCAACTTTCATCGGATTTTCTTCCCGTTTTTTTTCAACCGAGTCTAAAACTATGTTAGCGACTGTGAAAAATGAAATGATTAATCGAATTTGATTTGAAATAAAACTGGGGGAGAGCAAGACACCACGGGCCTACAAAACAGGACTCAAAGCTATGCGAGTTAATAAAATGGTGGATATTTGTTTATAGCCACTCCCAGAATGGGTGGAGCTATGGGTGGAGCTACTCTGCAAACCGAGTAAGCCACACCCCGGACAGACACCCAACAGATAGACAGACAGACAGACAGACAGAATCATCTACGGCTATTATAATATAGATTACTGATATTTAGTGACTCAAATTGTTCTTTATCAACAACTTATTTTGTCGTGCTTCTGCTGACCTGTCTGCGAGGTGTATAAATCTAATTCCCGAGTGCGAATCACAGGTGAGTCCGTCCTGAGGTAATTTGCGATTGGGAACGATTCAGAACCTGTGGATAAATAACCCTTGGTAATCTCCCCAACAGTTTTCCGGACGACAGACTGCCGGTGGGGCACATGTATTGCAGCGCAATACTCAGAATGCTTGTTTTATAAGTTATCATCATCATTTTATATAATAAGGAAGTAAAGGTAATCCTGTTTAAACTTCCATTCATTTCAAAGATGTTTTTTTTGTTTTCACACGAGTTTTCAAGGCTGAATTGTGTTCACATCCAGGATTAATAAAGAAACTCCATGTCAAGTGTGCATGGACATGGAATTCACACATGTAAAATATATAAATAAACACAGACTGGAAATTGCCGAGAGATATTTTTCGTTTTATTTTATAAGCTATGTGCACGTACACTTTAAAGAAGTTTATTTGAAATCTTTAATTTAAAAAATGTCATTTTGTATGCTGTAACGAAAAGAGTAACCTTGGTTTTCCCACGACAGAAAGGTGTAATGTAATGTTCTTATACACCGCCCATAAGACCTTTTCTCAGGGACTTTTCAATTTGAGCTGTATTCTTCATATAGTCGGAATGTTTCATTCTTTAGACGTAGTCACAATAAAAAGTTGCAATTAGGTACTCTGCACGTGGGGAGAAGGGTGGAGCATCGTTTACGTGTCGCCACTCGTGCTTGTAAATGCTATCTCCAAAATGAATAAAAGAATTAGGGAACAAAACGAGACCACCAATGAACATTAACAGACTTGCACTTGATGCTGAGCAACAAAGACATTGGACGGTATTGTGTGCTCAGTAAACATACACAAGAGCAGCTTCTTTTCTTTCTTTTTTTGTATACAAGATCGATGCTCGTGAAAGAGCTAGCATTAATCACACAAAAGGTCAAACCGACACATAAAACATATAATAAGGGGAGCGGTAGACAAGATGGAGAGAGGGGGAAGGACACAAACACAACATTTGAGAGCAGGGACATCCAGAGATCTGTGGGAGGGAGAGGGTTTGGGGGGAGGAGGCGTGGGAAGGGCGGGGGGAGGAGGCGTGGGAAGGGCGAGGGGCGAGGGGGGGGGGGGGGGGGTTGGTGAGGTATAAAACACATGGACACTGCAAGGACTTCCAGGAAAGAGGTTGGAATTTCAAAAAAGAGAAGGTGGCCATCTTCACTCCCAATAAAGGCTGGACAATGGCTTCCAACATGTGGTTCTTTGTCTGTGCGCGCGCGCGCTCTCTCTCTCTCTCCTTTTTAAATACTGTTCATGTCAAACAAGGAAGCAGGAAGAATCTTTTTTTAAAGTCTTTGATATGACTCAGCCGGGATTCGAACCGCCGACTTCTCAGACTCAAAGTGGACGCTCTAACCATGACGTCACTGAGACTCATTAAGAACACACAAAAATACCTCCCCGTCGGGGAATCGAACCCCGGTCTCCCGCGTGACAGGCGGGGATACTTACCACTATACTAACGAGGAACTGGTCAAGTTACTCATTACAAGTATATCAGTACAAAACTTTATTATTTGCGTCTTCAGATGGAAACATCATCAGATCAGGATGAACAGTTTACATTTTGTATCCACGGAGAAACCTGATCTCAATCCCGATCTTCAACAGCATCTAAACAATTATTCCCTCTCACACACTCAAACTGTCCACCAAGTTACATCCGAATCCATCCATAACCTTTTCAGATTTTTAAATTTTATTTTATTTTATTTTTTTGTATACAAGATCCAACATTCATCACAAAAAACATAAACGGACACAAAAACATATGATAAAGGGAGCGTGAGACAAGATGGGGGAGAGAGGGAAGCACACAAGTACAACTGGAGAACAGGGACATCGGGAGATCTGTGGGAGGGAGAGGGCTTGGGGGTAGGAGGCATGGGAAGGAGGGGGAGGGGGCATGGGAAGGAGGGGGAGGGGGCATGGGAAGGAGGGGGAGGGGGCATGGGAAGGAGGGGGAGGGGCATGGGAAGGAGGGGGAGGGGGCATGGGAAGGAGGGGGAGGGGGCATGGGAAGGAGCGGAGGAGGGTTGGGAGGCATGGAAAGGCGACGTGGGGGTTGTTAGAGGTATAAAACAAATGGACACTGCAAGGACTTCAAGGAAAGAAGTCGGTATTTTAAAAAAGTGGATCTGGGGTGAAATTAACGGAGGTAAAAAAGATGAAGGTTTTGGATGGGGGAAGGTAAGAGATGGTGGTAAATAGCTGTTTTAAAGACCCGGATGGAGGAGTGGGATTGAAGGGAGTGATGGAGTTTGTTCCAGAGGCGGGAGAAAAGAGGAATGAAAGAGTTAAGGTGAGCAGAGAGTCTTGATTTTGGCAGTTTCACCATTAGAGGGTTGCTGGCAGATCTTGTGGGACCTGAAGGAATATTTGGGGGACATAGCACAGACAGAGCTGGCGGAGCAAGGCCGAGAGGAGTCGGTCGAAGACAGAAAGACCACCAACCTGCCTGCGGTGAGTGAGTGAAAGGCCCTCGGGGGTAGCTTCATCACGGGAGATTCCAATGATTCTGAAAGCTTTGGTTTCAACAGCGTGAAGCCGAGATAGGTGTGAGGCAGGAGCACCGGCCCAGAGGGGGGAACATTGAATCCGGATGAAGCTGCAATGAATGCAGCTGCAATTCTGCAATGCAATGAAGCTGCAATGAATCAGGATGAAGTATCAGATAATATTGTTGAAAATCATCATTGCGGTCTGAGTCCGATGACGTCACTATGCATGTACTGTTCTGCAAAACATTTCACAAATGAATGAACAGGACAAGGGGGTGGATTTACACTGTGTTGCTCCAAGAGAAAAGTTCAATTTCCTATAATATTTGCCGTACCTGCTTGATTGGAACAACTGCCGGAGTGAGGGAAAAGAGGCGACTGAGGAAGGGGGAGAGGCGGCTGGGGGAGGAGGAGAGGAGACCGAGGGGGGGGGGGGAGAGGAAATGGGGGTCGAGGAAAGGAGACTGGGGGAGGGGGAGAGAAGACTGAGAGAGGAGGAGAGGTGACTGGGGGAGGGGGAGAGAAGTGAGGAGGAGTTGGAAAGGAATGAAAGGGGAGGAGTAAAGCGACCTCCACTCTTCCCCGTGTGTGACCCACTCGCCCCTGTGTGACCCACTCTCCCCTGTGTGTGACCCACTCTCCCCTGTGGGTGATCCACTCACCCCCTTGTGACCCACTCTCCCCTGTGTGTGACCCACTCCTCCCCGTGTGTGACCCACTCTCCCCCGTGAGTGACCTACTCTCCCCCGTGTGTGACCCACTCTCCCCTGTGTGTGACCCACTCTTCCCCGTGTGTGACCCACTCTTCCCCGTGTGTGACCCACTCTCCCCCATGAGTGACGTACTCTCACATGTGTGTGACCCACTCCCCTGTATGTGATCCTCTCCCCAGTTTAGTGTTTGTGATGTGGGAGGGATGGGGGTGGGAAGGGAGAGGATTTGAGCTCTTGAAGTCACATTTTACATGAGATGTAATCACACCTTTAAAACTGTATTTCCCATGTGCACGCACATGCATTCACATGTTATCAGAAGTAAACACATTGTGTAGATTCCATCATTTGTCGATCTCATAAATTACCAGTAACCATTTTGTAAAACTGAACGTGCAGCATCTAAAATCTAAATGACAATGTCCAAATGTCACATGTGTACATGCCCATGGGATTCCCACGGGTGACCCCACTAGTCTTATTACAATAGATAAATAGAGCAAACGTATATGGTTTTGAATGTTTGTTTGAATGTGACCACAACGTCTTCTTCTTCTTCAAATAAAATGAACACCCAAAACACAGTCCGTGAACTCTTAATTACGTTTAGACTGCTGAGGCACCTCATACCTTTGATGACCCTTTAATTCCCCCCAATACCCTTAAGACTTCCAAGACCCCTGAAGATACAAAATACCCTTAAAGACCCAAAAGACCATGAAGACCCAAAATACCCATATAGGCCCTGAGGATCCAAAATACCCTAAAGACCCAAATGACCCCAAAGACCCAAAAGACCCATATAGGCCCTGAGGATCCAAAATACCCTAAAGACCCAAATGACCCCAAAGACCCAAAAGACCCAAAACACCCTGAAGACCAAAAAGACATTGAAGACCCAAAGCACCCAGAATACCCAAAACACCCTGAAGACCACAAAAACCTTAAAGACCCTGTAGACCCAAAATACCCTGAAGACCCAAAATACCCCAAGACCTCAAAGACCCAAACCACCCCAAAGACCCAAAATACCCTTAAAAGCCCAAAGGATCCAAAAGACCCTGAATACCCAAATGGCCCCGAAGACCCAAAAGACCCTGAAGACCCAAAAGACCCCAAATACCCAAAAGACCCCAAAGACCCAAAACACCCCGAAGACCCAAAATATTCTGAAAGACAGAGGAACCAAAAGACCCTGAAGACCCAAAAGCTCTTGAAGACCCAAAATACCCCAAAGACACTGAAGAACCCAAAGACCCCAAAGACACAAAGCATCCCAAATACCCAAAATACTCTAAAAGGGCCAGAGGATCCAAAAGACCCAAATGGCCCAGAAGACCCAAAAGAAACCGAAGACCCTGAAGAACCCAAACACTCTGAAGAACCAAAATACCCCAAAGACTCTCAAGGATCCAGATGAACCAAAAGACCCTTAACACCCAAAAGCCCCTGAAGACACTGAAAACCCCAAAAGACCCTGAAGACCCAAACACCCCAAAGAGCAAAAAGACCCAAAATACACCAAAGACCCAAAACACCCCGAAGACCCAACACACCCTGAAGACCCCAAAAAACGATGAAGACCCCAAAAGACCCAAAACACCCCAAAGATCCAAAATACCCAGAAGACCCAAAAGACAAGGTGGAAAAGTTTCTGTCAACCCTCGACTCTGATTCTGCAACTGGACCCGACGGCATCAGCCCACGGGTCCTAAAATCCTGCTCTGCCGCTCTATCTCACCCTCTCTCTGTTCTCTTCACCCTCTCTTTTGCTCAAGGTCAACTGCCATCTGCTTGGAAATCAGCCAACATCACCGCTTTGCACAAAAAAGGTGCAAAAACAGATCCTAGCAACTACAGACCAATCAGCCTTCTCCCAATTATCAGCAAAGTCATGGAATCCATCATTGCTTCGGATATGAAATCTTTCCTCTTCTCCAATGGCTTAATCTCTGATCATCAATTTGGTTTCAGACCAGGTCACTCTACTCTGGACATGCTGCTTCTGCTGTCTCAACAATGGATGGAGGTCCTCAATGCCAAACAGGAAATTAGAGCTGTCTCCCTCGACATATCACGTGCCTTCGACACGGTCTGGCACCCCGCTCTGCTCACCAAACTCTCCTCCTTTGGTATCCATGGACATCTCCACGCATGGCTGGCGGACTTCCTCTCTAGTCGTCGTCAACGTGTGGCCCTGAATGGGTTTCTCTCATCTCCTCTTCCTGTTCAGGCTGGAGTTCCCCAAAGCAGTGTTCTGGGCCCCTTGCTTTTTCTGGTCTTCATCAATGATCTCTCTGACTCTCTTGAAAATCCTCTCTATCTCTTTGCTGATGACTCCACTCTCTGCCGCTCCATTCCTCTTCCCTCAGATCGGCAGTCTGCAGCCTCCTCACTCTCTGAAGACCTGGACAAAATCACAGACTGGTCAAACAAGTGGAACATGTCTTTCAATCCTGACAAATCTCACACTCTTACTATGTCTCTCCGAAAAGATCGACTGGACAACCCTCCCATCTACTTTCTCAACAATCCTCTCCAAGAAGTTCTGTCGCTCAAGCTTTTGGGTCTCACTATCTGCCATGATCTTTCTTGGGAAAACCACATTTCCAAGCTGGCCTCCAAAGCCAGTTGCCGACTGGGCATCCTCCGTCGTGCGAAGTCCTTCCTCGGCACACCTGAGCTCCTCACCACATACAAGGCTTTCATCCGCAGCTCAATGGAATACTGTTCTCCCCTATGGGCCGGTGCTCCTGCCTCACACCTAGCTCGGCTTCACGCTGTTGAAACCAAAGCTTTCAGAATTATTGGAATCTCCCGCGATGAAGCTATCTCTGAGGGCCTTTCACTCACTCACCGCAGGCAGGTAGGTGGTCTTTCTGTCTTCTACCGACTCCTCTCCGGTCTTGCACCCCCAGCTCTCTCTGTGCTCTGTCCCCCAAATATTCCTACAGGTCGCACAAGATCTGCCAGCAACCCTCTGATGGTTAAACTGCCGAAATCTCGGCTCTCTGCTCACCTTCACTCTTTCATTCCTCTTTTCTCCCGCCTCTGGAACAAACTCCCTCACTCCCTTCAATCCCACTCCTCCCTCCAGGTCTTTAAAACAGCTGTTCACCACCATCTCTTATCTTCCCCCATCCAAAACCTTGATCTTTTCTACCCCCGCTAATTCACCCCAGATCCACCTTGTTTGAAATTCCAACTTCTTTCCTGGAAGTCCTGGCAGTGTCCATATGTTTTATACGTCTCCCACCGCCCCCTTCCCATGCCCCCCCCCCCCTCAAAGCCCTCGCCCTCTCTCAGATCTCTCAGATCTCTCGATGTCTCCATGTCTCTCGGTCCCTGCTCTCAAATGTTGTGTTTGTGTCCTTCCCCCTCTCTCCCCATCTTGTCTACCGCTCCCGATGTTATATGTTTTATGTGTCGGTTTGTCTTTCTGTGTGATTAATGTTCGCTCTTTCACGAGCCTCGATCTTGTATACAAAAAAAAAAAAAAAAAAAAAAAATGACTTCGAAGACCCAAAATACCCCAAAGACTGAAAACACCTGAAGATCCAAAACACCCAAAAGACCACAAAGACCCTTAAATACCCCAAATAACAAAAATACCCAAAAGACCCTGAAGATCCAAATGGCCTTGAAGACCCAAAACACGATGAAGACCCAAAAAACCCTGAAGAACCAAAAGACACCTAAATGGTCAAAGACGCCTATCCCTCTGAAACGACGTGTGGTGAGGCGCGCACAGCGCCGAGTCACGCTAGTTGTAATAATAAGTTCCCTCACAAGAAGATTCAACACAGGAGGAGGCCATTTTCGGCCCCAATAAAGGCTGGACAATGGCTTCCAACATGTGGTTCTTTGTTTGCGCTCTCTCTCTCCTTTTTAAATACTGTTCATGTCAAACAAGGAAGCAGGAAGAATCTTTTTTTAAAGTCTTTAATATGACTCAGCTGGGATACGAACCGCCGACTTCTCAGATTCAAAGCGGACGCTCGAACCATGACGTCACTGAGACTGATTAAGAACACAAAAAAATACCTCCCCGTCGGGGAATCGAACCCCGGTCTCCCGCGTGACAGGCGGGGATACTTACCACTATACTAACGAGGAACTGGTTATGTTGTTAATTACAAGAACATTAGTACAAAACTTTATTATTTGCGTCTTCAGTTGGCAACATCATCAGATCAGGATGAACGGTTTACATTTTGTATCCACGGAGAAACCTGATCTCAATCCCGATCTTCAACAGCATCGAAACAATTGTTCCCTGTCACAAACTCAAACTGTCCACCAAGTTACATCCGAATCCATCCATAACCTTTTCAGATATCGTGATAAATATCGTATTTGGTCCAATCTCTCAATGATGAAAAATCACTTTAAAATTTGAGCAGAGCAGTCGGGATTTACACCAAAGAGGTCATCCATTAAACATATCCTTGCGCTTTGGGTCCTCACCGAACGCAAGCGAGAATTTAGTCAGGGGCTGCTTGCAGAAGATGTTGATCTCGGTGATGTGCTCCATGAGGTGAATGGTGGCTCCATCTCTGACTTATTTCCAGTTGTTACTGGAGTTCGGCAGGGGTGTGTACTGGCTCCCACACTCTTCAGCGCGTGTATGGACTGGATTCTGGGGAGGATGTCGGAGAGGTCAGGCTGCGGTGCATCGTTTTGGAGTGTCAAGATCTCTGACCTTGATTTCGCAGATGAAGAAGTCACCCTTACGGAGACGCTGGATATTCTTACGGGGGCATTCCAGACACTGAATGAGGAGGCGGTGCAGCTGGGATTACGGATTTCCTGGGTCAAAACCAATGTCCAGGCTTTCAATGACATTTTGGATGCTGCTGGCTTGTCTGTGCCTGTTTTTGGCGAAGATATTGAGGTCACAAAGAGATTCACTTACCTTGACAATGTTATTCAGGTCTCCGCATGTTGTGAGCCAGAGGTTCAGAGACGTCTGGGTTGGGCTTCGGAAGTCATGGATTCACTGGATCATGGTGTGTCGTAGTGTCGGCATCTATGCGGGAGGACGAATGTCAGAGTCTTCAAGTCCTTGGTGCTTCCAGTCTTGGTCTACGGATGCGAGACTTGGACCCTCACCAAGGGCCAGAGAATGAGACTTAACTCCTTTGGAACCAAGTCCCTTCAGAGAATCCTTGGCTATCGCTGGTCTGACTTCGTGTCCAATGGGCAGTTGCTTAGAGAGACTCAGATAAGATTTGTTTCTTGTATGGTCCATGAGCATCAGCTGCGGCTGTATGGACATGTGGTTCGTTTTCCGGATGCTGATCCAGCCCACCAGATACTCTCAGCTGGGGAGCCTCGTGAGTGGAGAAGGCCAACCGGCCGACCACGTGCCTTGTGGTTGAAGCAGGTTGATTGGCATCTCAAGGAGATGGGGATTGGCCAGACGGAGGCCCATGGAGTACCGACGGAAAGTGGATGAGGCGACGCGCTGCTCTGGCGCATGATCCCATACCTGATCTGCAGAGGCCCAATGTGGTCGGCCAACAGGAAACAAGATGGCGGCCATATCATTTTGTCTCAGTGCTGTGGTGGGTGGAGTCAAGCGTCAGATGTGGATGTGTTCCGGCAGCTGTCGACCAATTGGTGCATATTTCAAATATCGACCCCCAAAAAGAACCACAACAACAATGTGAAGCACTTGCAGACGTGCGACATGTCACAGGTAAAAATTGGGTCACTAATTGCAGAATACAAGTCAACCCTTCAACAAGTATAATCCTGTCCCTATCATAGAAAGGCAGACATTGTACCCTCACATGTAATATGTAATATCATGTAGTATCATGTAGTAGTAGCATCATGTCATGTAATAAGTCCCCTCACAAGAAGATTCAACACAGAAGGAGGCCATCTTCGCCCCCAATAAATGCTGGACAATGGCTTCCAACATGTGGTTCTTTGTTTGTGCTCTCTCTCCCTCCCTCTCTCCTTTTTAAATGCTGTTCGTGTCAAACAAGGAAGCAGGAAGAATCTTTTTAAAAAGTCTTTGATATGACTCAGCCGGGATTCGAACCGCAGAATTCTCAGACTCAAAGCGGATGCTCTAACCATGACGTCACTGAGACTGATAAAGAACATAAAAAAACACCTCCCCGTCGGGGAATCGAACCCCGGTCTCCCGCGTGACAAGCGGGGATACTTACCACTATACTAACAAGGAACTGGTTATGTTACCCATTACAAGAATATTAGTACAAAACTTTATTGTTTGTGTCTTCAGATGGAAACATCATCAATCAGGATGAACGGTTTACATTTTGTATCCACGCAGAGACCTGATCTCAATCCAGATCTTCAACAGCATCTAAACAATTATTCTCTGTCACACACTCAAACTGTCCACCAAGTTACATCCGAATCCATCCATAACCTTTTCAGATTTAGTGATAAATATCGATTTTGGTCCAATCTCTCTGTGGTGAAAATCACTTTAAAAAATTTCATATCCAGATTCGGACTTCACCAAAGTCTAATAAATTTGTTGTTGTCACGCACTCACCCGACCTGTCCATCAGGTTTCCTTCGTCAGATTCCATCCATAACCTCTTCAGAGTCGAGTTTTGGTGAAAAATGGTAATAATTCTATCATTCGGTCGTGACCTTAAAATTAGGTCAAGGTCAAAAAAATATGTCAATTACAAATACTTTTTATTCCCATTATTGATGCAAAATTTATTTCCGAAAGTCCAGCTGGCTACAAGATTGCTCAATCAGAAATTGGGAGAAAAAAAAGGAAGAAAAAACCCCTTAAGTGGTGGTTTCCACTCCTCGGGGTCAAATAAACTCTGACTTACCAATAACAAGAACGACCACACTGTGGTCAAAACCTGCGACACAAAATATCTATTTTTCGCCTCCTTTGTCCACTCAACTCCCTCCTCCTTGTTGTTGAAGGTATTGTTACGTGTATGGGGTTAGGCAATGAAATACATTAGACCAGATAGGATTGTATAGGGTAGTGTGCTCCGAATGTCGCAAAGAGAAGCCCTCCTGTAATTAAGTCAGGACCGGATGTCCGCGTAAGTGTTATGTGTCTCCATGGTGAGGGGTGGAGCTATGCTAATTAGTTTGGAGTATAAGAGTAGATTTCCTGTTTGTAAATGCCTCTGTAATTTCCTTTTGTTCTTCTGGCACTTACACCACCAGCCAGGCGATCAGCGCCAAAATTAAATAAAACAATCGCCGTTTTCGCCGAAATCACCGGAAAAAACATTTTCCCTGCGCATCGTAAGAGCGTGACCAAGGGTTGGCGTCAGGAAGGGCATCCAGCCATGAAAACATTGCCTCAAACGGGGAGCCATGATTGTCATGGGGCCCGCAAGGCTAACCCCCGCTCTAGCGGGGAAAATGGCCTTAAAACGATCATTCATTTTTTTTCATTCAATCGCCGACCGGATCCGGACACTACCACTGACACCACCCAGCTCGAATCTTCTCGATGGGCACCAAGAATGACCGTGAGGCCATGCCCCGAAGACCGATTGGTTAAAGAACGGAGGAGCTATGCGATGGCGTGGCACAATTGGTGAGGGTGTGACATCATCGTCGAAGATTCCAGCACCAGGAACACAAAGGGGAAGCGCTGCCATTTTCTCTCTCTCTGTTCCAGTGTTCATGGCAGGCGGTTGCATTTTGCATACTCTCTCTCTTGTGCTTGGTTCGTGACAGGCAGTCACATTTTTGCTCTCCCTGTTCCAGGCGTTGGTAAAGGCGAACGAATCCTTCTCTCTCTCTCTCTCTCTCTCTGGGCGTTGGCTTATGACGGCTGCGCTTCGTGTCATTTGCACCTGGGAAGTTCGGGACGGTCGGAGCTTGGTGCAGCCCAGCGAGAAGCACCGAGGGAGGAGCTCTGGATTGTTTGCTTCGCGTCGGCGGTTGGCAGTGAACGCGACTTCGTGCCAACGCATGTCTTCCCGCGCAGGGACGTGGAACCGGCGATGCCACCAAAATCATCGTTGAGACCTGAGCTGAGTACCAGGCAACGCACCACATTACAGTTTTACTTTAGTTTATTTTCCCCTTGTGTTGTATATGAGTCCGTATGTAGGCGCCTGAATATAGGAATTAGATTTTACCGCACATTATTTGTTCCCTGGCATTATTTTCACCAGTGAGATACCCGTGCTACGCACGGGTGGGAGGTCAGAAGTAAACAGGCAATGCAAATACGCCGAATGCTAAAGCATGAAACAAATAAATTCCACATTCATGTAGCACCTTTAGTCGCACATCAGACATGGATAGCAAGTTCGTGAAGGACTTCCATGAAAAACGTACCCGTTCGCAAACAAACTGGTACGCTCACGGATAGAAACATCAATCTTTGGTCCGTGGCGAATCTGCATATGGCGATCCGCTAAGTTCACGTTTAGAAGGTAGAAACCATCATGGCATGTCGTCATTTACTTGAACTCGATATATCTTTTTTCATTCCAAACAACATAACTCCAATCACAAAATAGACTTTTAACAACATTGTTAATGTTTCCTTCATTGTAAAAACTACCAAGTCAACAGTTAAAAGGATTTTGAGCCGATAGGTGTTACGGCCATGGCAAGATCGATGGAGACAGCGATCTGTTGGCTTATACACCGCCCAAATAGCTATGTTGAATTCTCTAATGTAGAGATTAGGCCGAGAAAAATATATTTCCGGTCTCTGGTCAGCGCGCGCTTCGATTTTGACCCTGCGCGTCACTAATTTTTTTTTTTCAAATTTCCAACAGTACCTACAACAGCGCGCGCCATCTATATCATATAGAGCACATCATAAATTATAGAGCACATTAAACAAACAATGCCGCGCCACGTCAAGTATTCGCGCATACTTGAGGCGGCACCGAGACGAGATAATTGCAAATAAGTGTGCCGTGACGTCACGTTCTCACTGAAAACGCGATTTCGAGCGTGAGGAGCCATATAATGCATGCATGTTGCCGGGCGGGTGCGCTATCTCGGGAAATACGGGTTGTGAGGGTCGACATTGGTATCGACGTTCGCGCACGGTTCTCCCCTACGAAAGTACGTTTAGTTTGTCCAAATCCAACCAGCCATTCCAAAGATATGAGTAGTTTTGTGTGCCGTGCCATCATGAATCCAATCGGCTGGATATTGTCATTTATTGAAAGGAAGACGTTCTTTGTCTGGTTCGTGTGAAGCAACCAGAGGCCTAGAGAGCTGCGGTGGTCTCGTTAGTTAGGCCTGGATCCTATCTCGTTTGTCATGAAGTTGTAAGTGTCTGTGATAAACTGGTGGACTGGGAGAAGAGATCGTGGGAGTTGGACCACACCATACAGCCCATCTGCGCATGCGCGGCTTTGATACACATGCAGCGTCCTCCCGTACACGAAGATTGGTCCAGGGGTGTAGTCATTTGCGCATGCGCGGTTTTTTCAGCATTCAAATGCTTCGGCAATCGCCTGTTAGACCACTTGTGCATGTGCAGTGTTGACGCGATCGACGCATTGGAATGCTTGACGGTTCGGCGAGGCGATCTCGAGAATGAAATGGCAGTCTATAATATGCTTGAAAAACTTAATGATTTTCAGAATAAATACATTTTAAAATAACTTAAGCTTGTGTTCATTATTTATAAAAAGGCCGACCTGTCCCATTGGCTGTCTTTAATTTCTCTCTGGACGGCGCCACGACAGATGAGGAGGACCGCAAGGCATGAGGACACAAAAAAACAACACCTTTATATGTGCAATCCATGCTTTTCAAAAAAAAGAAAAGAAAAAAAAACTGTATCGCCACATCAATTCTGGAACTTTGGTCTGACCAGAGACCAGCAATATATATTTTTTGGCCTTAAACCCACATCGTTTGAACTTTGGCCGAGGTCATTATTTACTTTTAATGATGTTTACATATGAATCAAAAAGAAGATAATTGGTTTTGGGTCGTCCTTTCCGCATATCTCGTGGGATTGTGAGTTGGAGAGACGGCCGTGATGGCGGCGAGGGGGTTGGCATTCTCTCAAACAGGGATTCAACCCATGTCCTTATAAAAAGGTCGTTGTCCGAGGTCACCGAGTCCGATCGGTGCAGCCAATCGGTGCAGCGATCGGTGCAGCCGTTTGTGTGGCACCCGGGAAAATAACGTTATGCGGGAGTCCAAACCTGAAAATGCTGGAGGCCAAAGCTAAAATTGGAAAAACAATATAGCCTATTTTACTCCAGGAGATCCCAGGATTACCCACCCAAAATATAATTGCGATCGGTTGAGCCGTTTTTGTGGTCCTTCAAACGGACGGACAGACAGACGGGCGGACATTTGGTGAATTAAAGTAAGATTTAACCAATTATTTGTACATTTTCAATTTCTTGTCTGTCTTGTTTATTTGTCGTGGGTTTGAAGACGCCCAGTGACATCCGTTCAGGTAAGCCTTGTTACCCTCCACTCCCGTGCGTGTAAAAGGACCGCCATAGTTTGGGTATACCCCTCGGAGGTAAAGCTCGGTCGGCCATCCGTCACCCTGAGGTCTTCACTGCAGAGTGAAGACACACGACAGTCTCTTCACTGAGACACACGACATTATTATACAATTGATCTCCGAGGGTGATCTTCATTGTTTGATTCAATAAAAAATTACCAGCATGACGGACACCTGGTTTCAGGCAATTCTTGCACCCACTTCGACCAGCAGGGGCAAGAACGTTATATAATTACTATTGGGGTATATAGATTACCATAGATCTAGGCGCGTGCCTCAGGAACGTCAGAGGTGTGTTCCTTCCTTCCCTTCGTGCAAGCATGCTGCATCATCAGAATGAAGATTACTGCACATCGGACACTTTGGTCAGATCCCACACAGAATGCATCAGCAATCAGGAAATGCACTGTTGTAGCACCACTAAAGCAAGTCAGATGGTGCTGAAAGCCCAGCAGCAAGTACAGATACCAAGGAGGTACCACCACGATGGTGTAGATGAAATCTGGAACCAAGCGTTTCGCCTACAATTAGCCAAACAAGAGAACCTCCTGTACTGTTATGTCCAATTTGAGGTCCAAGTCATGCGGTAATCTTTCACCACCGACATTGCCTTTAAACAATAGGACCTTGACTGCAGATCTCTCATTCCGTAGCGCCAGTGGAATGTGTCCTTCAGACATTACAGAATCCGGAACAAAACAAGGAAACAGGAACGTTCAGTTTGAAAGTTTCCATCCTCCCACTCTCTCAGTGGTAATAAACCGTTTGTTTATAAAAACATGTCCGTGGTCATTCAAGGTATGGGACTTTTGTCATGAAGCACGACGGGAACTGCCTTCAAAAATCCGACGACGGGCCAATTGGGGAATGCATATATGGCGCCGTTCTAAAATTACGTAACGCTACTTTTTAGGGGGTGCACACAGGCTTGAGTAATCCTCACTGATAATTTAACACTCGGCCCAAACAAAGACAATGGAATTCTGACACAAAAAAGCTGGTCAGCGGATAATTATCAGCAGAGGCCTATATAATCAGCAGAGGCCTGTACGCTCGCTGAGGGCATACAAGGAGGCCCATGTGCGAGGAATCTGTGAAAGGGTGGAGCATCACGTGTGACTATTCTGGAAGTCGGTCATGCGCGTGAATACGAATGGCGCCCAATGTTTTCCCCAATTCCAAGATGGCGGCGCCGCGGTGCGTAGCTGTGACGTCACGCCGACTTCCAGAAATCCTCTTTGGGGTACAGAGATTACAGTCGATTTATGGTCTGGTCTCAAGAACATTGGGTGTGTGTTCATTTACCAAGTTTGTTGTGGAGAGATCACCAAGTGGTTTAAGCATTCGAGCAAGCATTCCATTCAAATCCGTTAAGGAACGGCTGGCTTGGCAAGCGCTAGCTAGCTGCTTGGTAAATTCTGGAAGTCGGTCATGTGCGTGAATGCGAATGGCGCCCAATGTTTTCCACAATTCCAAGATGGCGGCGCCGCGGTGCGTAGCTGTGACGTCACGCCGACTTCCAGAATGTGATTCTCATCCCGCTTACAGAGGAATCCGTGAATTGCGTTCCTCTGAGCCTGTCCCTGGGTGTACTGCAGTTAGAGCAGAGGGTGGTGGCCTCTTGACAAGGGAGTCGGAAGTGAAGGCCCACTGGGCCGGTTACTTTGAGCGGCTGTACCAGGCTGACCCACCGGCTGTTGAGTTTGATATTATGGGTGTTGCTATCCCAAATATTGATCCCCCCCCCCCCCCCCCCAATTAACTGTGAACCGCCTTCACTTGTTGAAATACAGGCGGCAGTGAACCAGATGAGAGGGGGCAAAGCTCCTGGGATTTGTGGCATCCATGATGAGCTTCTCACAGCTGGTGAAATTCTGTACTTGAGTCGTTGCATGCAGTTCTGTGCTCTGTTTGGAGCACAGGCATCATCCAAACTGACTGGAAGAGGGATCTTGTTTCCCCCTCTGGAAATGGAAGGGTGATCAACAGGACTGCAACAACCACCGAGGGGTGACGCCACTCTTGGTGCCGGCAAGGTCTTTGCTTGGATCATTCTTGAGAGGCTTTGCTGCCATCTGCTCAAACACCAGCAACCGGAGCAGTCGGGATTTACACCAGAGAGGTCAACGATTGATCGTATCCTTGTGCTTCGGGTTCTCACTGAATGCAAGCAAGAGTTTCATCAGAGGCTGCTTGCAGCCTATGTTGATCTCCGCAAAGCGTTCTATTTGGTGAACCAGGATGCCCTCTGGAGGATTCTTAGTCTTCGTGGGGTGCCACCAACGCTGATCAATCTGATCTCTGAACTATACTCTGGTACTGAGAGTGCTGTGAGGTGTGGTGGCTCCATCTCTGACATCTCTGACTTATTTCCAGTTGTTAATGGAGTTCGGCAGGGGTGTGCACTGGGTCCCACACTATTCAGCACTTGCATGGACTGGATTCTGGGAAGGATGACGGAGAGGTCAGGCTGCGGTAAATCGTTTGGGAGTGTCAAGATCTCTGACCTTGATTTCGCAGATGACCAGCATGGGGGATGGCCAGACGGAGGCCCCTGGAGAACCATCGGAAAGTGGATGAGGTGACGCGTTGCTTTGGTGTATGCTCCCATACCTGACCTGACCTATATCGGCCTGATGTGATCGACCCATAAGGAAACAAGATGGCGGCCATATCATTTTGTCTCAGCATCATGGTCGGTGGAGTCAAGCGACAGATGTGGGTGTGTTCCGGCAGCTGTCGACCAATTGGTGCATATTTCAAATATCGACCCCAACAAGAACCACAACAGCAACGTGAAGCTCTTGAAGTGGGACATGTCACAGGTACAAATTGGGTCACTAATTGCAGAAACAAGTCAACCCTTCATCAAGTATAATCCTGTCCCTATCATAGAAAGGCAGACATTGTAATAATAAGTTCCCTCACAAGAAGATTCAACACAGAAGGAGGCCATTTTAGGGCCAATAAAGGCTGGGCAATGGCTTCCAACATGTGGTTCTTTGTCTGCGCTCTCTCTCCTTTTTAAATACTGTTCGTGTTAAACAAGGAAGCAGGAAGAACCTTTTTTTAAAGTCCTTGATATGACTCAGGTGGGATTCGAACCGCTGAATTCTCAGACTCAAAGCCAACGCTCTAACCATGACGTCACTGAGACTGATTTAGAACACAAAAAAATGCCTTCCCGTCGGGGAATCGAACCCCAGTCTCCCGCGTGACAGGCAGGGATACTTACCACTATAGTAACGACTAACGAGGGACTGATTATCTATCTATAATTCCAGTAATCTCTGTGTGTTTGTTTGTACGTTTGTACGTTTGTTTGTTTGTCTGTGACCGCTGTTTCTCGACAACCACGGGTCCGATATACTTGCAACTTGCCAGGTATATTGCTGGGGACCCGAGGATGTGCCTTTTCAAGGTTTGAAATTAATCGGACAAGTACTTACCGAGCTATGGCGATTTAGCCGTTCGCCGTTCGCTTTGGCGTTGCGAATGGACCAAACCATTGCATGTAAATAGAGGGGGGGGTTCTGTGGTCGTTGCGAATGGACCAAACCATTCATGTAAATAGAGGGGGGGGGGGGTTCTGTGGTCGTTACTGCCACGTGGTTTCAAAGTTTTTTTTTGTTGTTGTTGTTTGCACGCATGTTTTTTTGCACCCACGTACGGGCACGCCCTAGGATGTTTACACACACACACCCCTACACAAATTTTTTTTTTTTTTTTTTTTTGGCAAGGAACGGGCACCCACGTACGGGCACGTCCGAGCTTATATATAGTACGGGCATGCCCTAGTGTTATTAATTACAAGAACATTAGTAAAAAACTTTATTGTTTGCGTCTTCAGATGGAAACATCATCAGATCAGGATGAAGAGTTTACATTTTGTATCCACGGAGAGACCTGATCTCAATCCCGATCTTCAACAGCATCGAAACAATTATTATTCCCTGTCACACACTCAAACTGTCCACCAAGTTACATCCGAATTCATCCATAACCTTTTCAGATTGCGTGATGAATATCGTATTTGGTCCAATCTCTCAATGGTGAAACATCACTTAAAAAATTTTCACATCCAGATTCGGATCCAGATCTTCACCAAAGTCGAATACATTTGTTGTTGTCACGCACTCACCCGACCTGTCCATCAGGTTTCCTTCGTCAGATTCCATTAGTCAGGTTCACTATGTTTTTTCGTTCAAAATTTTGGTAGATTAGCAAAACTATACATTTTTGGAATATTCAGAGCATGAGGAATCCAAAAATTAATGTTTACATTTGCGTAGATACCTTTGCGAAAATGACACTCAGGACAGTGATGAAGATCTGTAAAAGCATATTCCTGAACGGTATAGACCTAGTATATCCTGTGTATAGGACTTATAGTTCAATCTGATACTACCTATAAGTTCCTATAACAACCTATAACTTCAAAGGACTTGCAATATCATGTATTATGTAATACAGTTATATCACAAATATAAAGACAATGCTTTTCAAGTACCTTTGTTTGTTGCTTTTCTATAATCCTGAGCACTATTTTGAGGCCTTTATTGGATTCCTTGACCCAGAAAACATAGGATTAGCATATTTAATGAAGTCTCTAGGTTGACTCGAAGCCGAGATCGCGCAAAATATGTATTTTATGGTGGCCATTTTGAAAATCCAAAATGGCGGCCATGCAGGTGTCTGTGCAAATGCCAACATTGATTTTCACATTCTCCATGCTCTGAAGATTCCAAAAATGTACAGGTTTGCTAATCCCAAAATTTTGAAAGAAATTATATTTGTTAACATAGTGAACCTGGCGGCCGAGAGGGTTTGACTTCCGTTTACCGGTCTTGCTGGCGAGGGTTCGTTTTTCACAGCTCCACACGCTCTCCATCGAAATCGAAGTTAAGTAATTGTTCCCATTTTGTATTTTCGTTAAAACTGTATTTATTTTATGGTGTATGTACGTATATTGTCCCGACAAAGATTTTCGGTGCAAATCTTTCATACCTGTATTGAAAATCGTGTTAATTCATGTCGTCTTGAGGCCTTGTACAGTGTACACTGTACAACCTTGAGGCTTTGTTTTTCTCTCAGCGGTCTGTCGTTTGTGATCCAATAACTTTCGTTCTCTGTTTTCCCAGTCTTTCCACCCCAAAGCCTACTTCCTTATGTAAATCTCAACTCAAAAAGAAAAAAAGAAAAAAGACATTACCTTCTCTGTGCTCATTCGTTTATTCATTCTTATTCGTTCGTTCGTTCTTCGACCACGTGTTTCTCCCCCATTTCCCCAGATAGATTGTCAAATTTCAACTCGTTATTTTATCGTCCATGCGATATTGTTTGATTATAGTTAGTTTTGGTTTGAATTTCCTGTAACTCGTAATTAATTAATCGTGTTCTGCTCCTCGTGTGTGGCCTTGTAGTTGTTCCCCCGTCGGTGTTTTGTTAACTTAAGCGTGTTTTGCTTGGCTCTTGGTTTTTTCCCTTCTACCCCGAACATAATACTCTGTCTAACGTTCTAAATCCCCACCCCCCCCCCCAAAAAACCCAAAAAAAAAAAAAACATTTATTTTCTTTTCTCCACGTGTACTGTTGTCTCATCCTGTATTTTCTGTCCAGGTGTGCTGTTCGCCCCGCCCCCATTATCTCCTTGCCATCCACCGTTTGCCCTGTTCACGTGACTCGTGGTGGTCCCTCTCGGCTCTCCCCCCGTTGGTATTTTTGTGCATATAAGATTGTTCACAGTTCTGTTTAAATATTATTTAAATATGTTTAACCTTTCCCCTTCTGTGTTTTATTCAGTGGTATATTACAACACGCTGTTTTTCTTCATATTTAAAAGGCTTTTCTCAATTTCCTCTCCAACTCATTCCACTTCAAAAAAAAGAAATTCAATATCTTATACGTCTCCCTCACTACATGGTCTAAATTCACATTCATTCCATCCCTCCTCCATCGTTCTGAATCGGATTGCTAACTTGAAAATCACAACAAACCCAATTTGTTATCAATGTTCGTCTTTCTTTAATCATCCACTTTCTAAACTCCCCTCTTGCCCCTCCCATCCAAATCCCCCCCCTTGCACCTACACTCCTAAACTACCCCCTTGCCCCTCCACTCTTAAACTCCCCCCTTGCCCCTCCACTCCTGAACTCCCCCCTTGCCCTTCCCCTCCTAAACTCCCCCTTTGCCCCTCCCCTCCTAATCCCCCCCTTGCCCCTCCACTCCTGATCTCCCCCCTTGCCCTTCCCCTCCTAAACTCCCCCCTTGCCCCTCCCCTCCAAATCCCCCCCCTTGCCCCTACACTCCTAAACTCCCCCCTTGCCCCTCCACTTCTAAACTTCCCCCTTGCCCCTTCCCTCCAAAACTGCCCCCTTGCCCCTCCCCTCCTAAACTCCCCCCTCACTCCTCCCCTTCAAAACTCCCCCCCAATCCCTCCCATTCAATTCTCCCCCCATACCATTCCTCTCCAATTCTCCCTCCTCCCCCCTCCTCCTCCAAGCTGCCTCCTCCCCACTTCGTCTCCCTTCTATCTCATACCTCCACCCCCCCAAACCTTCTACTTTCCTCTGCCCCCCCTCAAACAACCCCTCACTGTGCCTCATCCCTTCACCATCAAACCTTTCATCCTCCTCATCCTTCCCTTTCTTGGAACTCTTCTGCAACATCTGACACACTATCAACTGCTCTCCCTACCTCCCCCTCTCATCCTTCATCTTACCCTACTCCTCCCCTCCCCTGTCCTGTACCCGATGCTCCCCCTCTCTCTTCATTAACGGTATGGACCTCAAACATCCGGGGCGTTCGCTCAAACCTGACTGATCTCTCCATACAGGTTGCTTCTGACAATCCAGACTTGATCTGCTTAACAGAGACTTTCCTCCTTCAAGATGTCTCTGATTCCTTAATATCTCTTCCTGGTTACTCCCTCCTCCGGTATGATAGACCTGAGCCTCGGCCTGGTGGTGGGGTGGCTATCTTTGTCAAAAACTCTCTTCCTCACTCTCCTTGCACTGCCCTCTTTCCTCCTCACCCGCAGGAGTACCTCTGGTTACGGCTTCCTCTCCGCTCCCACCTTTTGTTCATATGTGTTCTGTACCGTCCCCCAAACAGTGATGACTCCATCTACATTTCACTGTCTGACAACATGGACCAACTTCTATCCACTCATCCCAACTCTCTCTTCCTCATATGTGGTGACTTCAACTGTCATCATGCCACCTGGTTGGGTGTGGGTTCCTCTCTCACCAGTCATGGCACCTCAGCAAAGGACTTCTGTGACTCACTGGGATTGACACAATCTGTCAATTTCCCGACCCGGATCTCAGCCAATGGAGTATCTTCTCTTCTAGACTTGGTTATGACAAACTTCCCTGCTAATGTCTGCTGCTCTTCTTCTGCTCCAATCGGTTCTTCTGATCATGTGCTTGTCAAAGTGGACATCTCTCTGGCCATTCTCAGAGAGCCTCCTCAGCGTCGACGAGTCTGGCATTTCACTCAGGCCGACTGGGACGGTCTTCAAGCAGCCATCAATCGTCTGGATTGGTCTCCCATCTCCACTGCCTCTGACATCAATTCTTCCTGGGAATTCTTCCAAAGCAAACTGATCTCTCTCATGCACAGATTTATCCCATCTCGCCTTCAATTGTCTTACCCTTCCTCCCGTCCATGGTACACTGAATCTTGTGGTGAGGCAGTTGCCCTGAAACAACTTGCCTTTGCCTCTTGGAAGGCTAATCCAACTGAAGGCAATCTCAGTTCCTTCCACCAAGCTCGGAACAAGTGTGTGTCTACCCTCAGGAGTGCCAGGAAGCACTATCTCTCCTCACTCAAGAATGAACTCTCAAACCTGTCTCCTTCCTCCAAATCCTGGTGGCGTCTGGTCAAATCCGTTTCTGGTGTTTGTTCCCCCTCCATCCCCTCCCTTACCTCAAATGGCCACACAGTTGACATCGCACGTGACAAAGCCGAATGCCTCAACTCTGTGTTCGGCTCAAAATCCTTAGTCCCAAACCCATCTCTCTCTGTTCCCACCTTTCCCAGTCGAACCCAACTGCTCCTGGACTCTGTGTCCTTCTCTCCTGACAAGGTGGAGGAGTTTTTGTCAAACCTCGACTCTGATTCTGCAACTGGACCAGACGGCATCAGCCCACGGGTCCTAAAATCCTGCTCTGCCGCTCTATCTCACCCTCTCTCTGTTCTTTTCACCCTATCTTTTGCTCAAGGTCATCTGCCAGCATCCTGGAAATCAGCTAACATTACCGCTTTACACAAAAAAGGTGCAAAAACAGATCCTTGCAACTACAGACCAATCAGCCTGCTCCCAATTATCAGCAAAGTCATGGAATCCATCATTGCTTCGGATATGAAATCTTTCCTCTTCTCCAATGGCTTGATCTCTGATCATCAATTTGGTTTCAGACCAGGTCACTCTACTCTGGACATGCTGCTTCTGCTGTCTCAACAATGGATGGAGGTCCTCAATGCCAAACAGGAAATCAGAGCTGTCTCCCTTGACATATCACGGGCCTTTGATACGGTCTGGCACCCAGCTCTGCTCACCAAACTCTCCTCCTATGGTATCCATGGAAATCTCCATCTATGGCTTGCGGACTCTGGTCGTAGTCAACGTGTGGCCCTGAATGGATTTCTCTCATCTCCCCTTCCTGTTCAGGCTGGAGTTCCCCAAGGAAGTGTGCTGGGCCCTGTGCTTTTTCTGGTCTTTATCAATGATCTCTCCGACTCTCTGGAAAATCCTCTCTATCTCTTTGCTGATGACTCCACTCTCTGCCGCTCCATTCCTCTTCCCTCAGATCGGCAGTCTGCAGCCTCCTCACTCTCTGAAGACCTGGACAAAATCACAGACTGGTCAAACAAGTGGAACATGTCTTTCAATCCTGACAAATCTCACTCTCTTACTATGTCTCTCCAAAAAGATCGACTAGATAACCCTCCCATCTACTTTCTCAACAATCCTCTCCAAGAAGTTCTGTCGCTCAAGCTTTTGGGTCTCACTATCTGCCATGATCTTTCTTGGGAAAACCACATTTCCAAGCTGGCCTCCAAAGCCAGTCGCCGACTGGGCATCCTCCGTCGTGCGAAGTCCTTCCTCGGCACACCTGAGCTCCTCACCACATACAAGGCTTTCATCCGCAGCTCAATGGAATACTGTTCTCCCCTATGGGCTGGTGCTCCTGCCTCACACCTGGCTCGGCTTCACGCTGTTGAATCCAAAGCTTTCAAAATCATTGGAATCTCCCGCGATGAAGCTATCTCTGAGGGCCTTTCACTCACTCACCGCAGGCAGGTAGGTGGTCTTTCTGTCTTCTACCGACTCCTCTCCGGCCTTGCTCCCCCAGCTCTCTCTGTGCTCTGTCCCTCAAATATTCCTACAGGTCGCACAAGATCTGCCAGCAACCCTCTGATGGTTAAACTGCCGAAATCTCGGCTCTCTGCTCACCTTCACTCTTTCATTCATCTTTTCTCCCGCCTGTGGAACAAACTCCCACACTCCCTTCAATCCCTCTCCTCCCTCCATGTCTTTAAAACAGCTGTTCACCACCATCTCTTATCTTCCCCCATCCATAACCTTGATCTTTTCTACCCCCACTAATTCACCCCAGATCCACCTTGTTTGAAATTCCAACTTCTTTCCTGGAAATCCTGGCAGTGTCCATATGTTTATACCTCTCCCACCGCCCCCCCCCCCCTTCTCATGCGTCCCCCCCAAAGCCCTCTCCCTCCCACAGATCTCTCGATGTCTCCATGTCTCTTGGTCCCTGCTCTCAAATGTTGTGTTTGTGTCCTTCCCCCTCTCTCCCCATCTTGTCTACCGCTCCCGATGTTATTTGTTTTATGTGTCTGTCTTTCTGTGTGATTAATGTTCGCTCTTTCACGAGCCTCGATCTTGTGTACAAACAAACAAGAAAAAAAAAAAAAAAAAACGACTACATCCATAACCTCTTCAGAGTCGAGTTTTGGTGAAAAATGTTAATAATTCTATCATTCGGTCGTGACCTTAAAATTAGGTCAAGGTCAAAAAATTATGTCAATCCCACATACTTTTTATTCCCATCGTTAAGTCTGTCCCATTATTAAAATATATTTTTAAATACACACACACACACACACACACACACACACACACACACACACACACACACACACACACACACACACACATATATATACGCAAATTATATATATATATATATATATTCGCATACCCATACATACAGTAAACCAAAAGGGTGTCATTGTATAATTTGTAGTTCTAAGTATATTAACAATCAAAGTTGTCCGGGGTTTTTTGGAACACCCTGTTTATTCGGTGTACTGGAAAGTAATGTCGTTTTTTATGCTGTGTACACAGCTTGGTTGGTTTTCCGGTGGGCCTAACACATTAGGCCTGCAGGCCTCTGCTGATTATACCCTGCCTGGGTTTGTTGCATCAGATTTTCATTGGCTTTGTTTGGGTCAAGTGTTATTCACAATGAGGGACCCAGAAAAATCTAATCATATTATGTCGAATAATAAATAGTCAGGGTTAATCAAGCCCATCAGAATATACAGCACGTCAGAACGCGTGGTAATCAAGCGTTATGTTACGCAAATTACTAGAACCATTGGCTCTGTTTGGTTCGAGGGTTATTTTTCCGTCAGTTTAGTCTCTTGACTGCCACTGGTAACATGTAACCCCAGTGCGACCTGCCGCATGGTCGGGGATTCGGCGACTGGGAACTGACTACCCTCACTGGCTTACCAGTGGGGAGGGTGACTGTGACACCCTGCAGGACTAAAAACCATACCTGTTAAAGGGCGGCTGAGCTCCTTTAGGGAGCCAATGGCGATCCAGTACAGAGGTGGTGTCTCCTAAAGAAAAACACCCATCCGGTTGGACCGGTTTTTTAGGTAGTAGGTTGTATACAGCAACCGCCCAGGGTAGTACTACTGTTCTGGCTTCGGACAGTTGAATTGGTGCCCGGGACCATCTTACACTCTCCGTGTCAGGATTGCTGATCTTACTTTCTGTCTCACTCAAACTATAGCTACCGGGCTGGCTTTAATCTCTTTCTTGCAAACAAACATCATACACTTTTCATCATACACTTTTCTTCTCTTTTATTTAAGGCATGGCCTCGATGAGGGTTATATAGTCTGTGCTTGGAGCATTCAACATTAAAAAAAAAAAAAAATGATGAGGGAGCCTGAAAAATGTAATCATATGTCGGCCATTTTGGATCTGATCTCGAAAAAAACTTGACGGGCATAAGTAAGCCATGATGAATTCATTATCTGTTTGCCAAGTTTTAACAATATCAGTAAATGCATGTCTGAGAAATGGTGGAGGACGTGTTCAACATCAGGGTTTTTTTTTACAACTAAAATGGCCACTAGTCGGCCATCTTTGATCGCAACGTGAAAGAAGATGATTGCATATGCATACCATCGTGTATTGTGTTTATGCCAAGTATGCCACAAAATCGGTCCATACATGTCCCAGATATGGTTGTGGACACACGCACCCACGGACGGACAGACAAACAGACGAGACACAATCCATATGTCCCTGATTTGGACTACGTCTAGGGAAACTAATAACGCATTAAATGTGTCATTCCCAATTGTGCTGTTCATCTTTAAAGAGTGCTTTGAATGCATGCTTCCCAATCGGCCCATTACCCAATTTTCTCGCAGGTTGTGACTACAGTGTGGTCATTGTTGTTTATTATTTGCAAACGAGCTTAAGTGTCTGTGGAAAAAGCGATGATGGAATACAGTCGACAAAACTGCACTAACAACTAGAAGGCACTCAGCAGAGAGCATGCCTCCGCCTGGTTGGCCATATCACTCAATGGTGAAGAATCAGTTTTAAAATTCTACTAGCTGAATCCGGATCTTCACCAAAATCAAATCGATTCTTCCTTGTCACAAACACAACCTCTCTACCAGGTTCAGTCCAAATCCGTCCATAACTTTTTGAGATATCCTGCTTTGTATAGTTTTTGGCCCGATCACTCAATGGTGAAGAATCACATAAAAAATTAAATAATTCTCATAACCGAATCCATATTCAGATCTTTACCAAAATTGAATCGATTCTTCCTAAGTCACACACACAACCTCTCCAACAAGTTTCGTCCAAATCCGTCGATAACGTTTTGAAATATCCTGCTGTGTATCGTTTTTGGTCTTATCTCCCAATGATTAAGAATCACTTTAAAATTCTAGTAGCCGGATCTGAATCCGGATCTTCACCAAAATCGATTCATTTCGTCCATGTTACATACGCTACATCTCTGCCAAATTTCGTCCGAATCCGTCCACAACTTTTTGAGATATCTTGTTCACAAACGGACAAACGGATAAACAGACAAACAGGCAGACAGACAGGGGTGAAAACCTAACCTCAATCCACCTTTGGTGGCGGCGGTAATAATTTTGTACTTCAGCAATTTACATGTCATTTTTATTTCGGAACATTTATCCGTACAGATCTTGGCAATGTAAAAACGTACATTCAAAATCTTACAATTTAATCGATATCGATCATAGACACCTTAAATTAAGGAGCGCTTACGTTCGGGGTCTAAAACTGGGATCCTACGCTGTGAAGCAGGCCTGCAAATGACTTTACATATATCTACGTAATTTGTCAACCAATTGACGAAATTAAACCCAGTTTTCACTCAAATATAGCTGACATTTCTCCATCATATGAGCTAAAAGAAAATTGATATGACAGACGTATACTATGCATTTTGAGATATTACTTAAAATATTCAATATGCATGCTTTTTCAATAAGTCCAATAAGTGGATTTTCAGAAACTATTGAGTCTAGAATTATGATTTTGCTGACATATATTATTTTATTGACAATGCATTAATTTATATGTGGAAACAGCTACTAACATAATCGACTCCTTGTCAATTAATATAAAAATAATAAAAATTTACACAGTAATTTAGTAATATTTACATTACATACACATACCAGGCATCCCATTACCTCTGCCACCGAAGGTAAGAAGGAGGTTATATTTTCACCTTTGTGTGTTTGTATGTCTGTCTGTAAACAAAATATCTCAAAAAGTTGTAGATGGATTCACACGAAATTTGGTGGAGGGGTTGGGTATGTGACACGGACGAAATGATTCAATTTTGGTGAAGATCCGGATCCAGATGTGGATCCGATAATTTTGAAAGTGATTTTCCACCATTGAGAGATATGGCTAAAACCAATATATAGCACGATATCTCAAAAAGATATGAACGGATTCGGACGAAACTTGGTGGACATATTGGGTGTGTGACATGGACAAATCGATTCGATTTTGGTGAAGATCTGAACACGGAGCCGGATACGAGAATTATGTATTTTTAAAGTGATTCTTCACCATAAAGTGGCCTAAAAACAATATGTAGCATGTTATTTCAAAAAGTTGGGGATGACTTATGACAAAGCCTGATGGATGAGTTGGGAAAGTGACAAGAAGAAGTCAATTCCATTTTGGTTCATGTCGGATCCAGATATGACCTATCAGTGGGATACAAAGCGTAAACTGTTTAGCTTGGTGGAGGTATGCTCTTTATATTTTATATTAGGAAAAAAAAAATTCTTTGTTTATTGCTGGGTATATCGTGGAAATATGCCTAAAAGTTGTGCAGCATTCGGCAGTGGTGGGAATTGCAGAGAGTCCGACAGGATAGTACAATAGTGTGTTTCCCTGCCGATGAAGCGGACCATGCCGGATGGATTGACGTGATGCCGAATAGTGCGGGCAGTCTGAATGAGCGAGATGGACTATTTGTTTGTGCATCACACTTCGATTGCAAATTGGTCCCAGCAAGTGGAGGAAAGCGACCTCCGACAGTTTTCACGGGAGTGCTGAAGTCATGGATGAAGCAGTTGTTTACAAGGCCAACAACAATGACTTCTGCTGCTGTTCATAAACAACTTTGCAGAGAACATCTCGGCAACAATTATAAGATTTGTAGCTTTGAAAAGTTCGCAAAGGACACTGGCAGACATTTTTCGGATTTCAACATAAAGTGCAGTATTTTCAGCATGATCTTTCCATCTCATGGTGGACGACATTGGAAAAAGAGTGGTTCATTTTCTCTCTTTAAAGAGAGGTCGGTAACCCTTTGGATTCCTACGATTGATGAACTTGAGGAGTTCATATGGTTATGAAATTTCGAAGTAAAACTTCAAACTGCAGAAGAACAGTCTTTTGCACAGATGGTCTCAGATTGAGGAGGTCCTCACTATTATCAACAATCATGAAGCCATGAACACCGATCAACTGGCCAGGGTGATGGAGGAGTTAAGTTGTATAACAGATCTCAAATATTTGCCACATTTACAATTCCTTCCGGCACAGTTGCGAATGCTCTTGACTTCTCAAAACAATCTCCGTTACTCAAAGCATTTACTTATTCTTGCTGCAGAACAAGGCTCATATCAACGATGCCAGTGATCGGAAACAACAACTTGGCTGTCTGCGATGCAAGAAGCTTCAACTTCAGCATAGTATACTGTATATCGGTCATCGCAAAAATTTTAGCACATATAATGGAGAAATGTCTTCACTATATTTGAATGAAAACTGAGTTTCATTCCGTCTATTGCTTGAAAAATTACAAAGCTATTTGTAAATTCATTTTCAGGCGTGCTTCACAGCGTAGGACCCAAGTTCCAGGACCCGAGCTGAGCGTCTGCAGTCCTTAACTTAAGTTGTCTATGATATGAATAAACAAAATAAACCGTACAAAAGCAAACTTCCCACAATGACACTTACATTCACAATGGGGCCTACGACTGTACAACTGGT
The DNA here is from genome assembly GCF_964187855.1 of Myxine glutinosa. Lineage (NCBI taxonomy): Eukaryota > Metazoa > Chordata > Myxini > Myxiniformes > Myxinidae > Myxine > Myxine glutinosa. The sequence goes on along the minus strand of NC_136268.1, from coordinate 114,966,275 downwards.
AGTTGGACATACGGCAGCCTGCTTCACCCATGCCTGATTGTCCCGTATTCTTTTTCCTCAGACCTGGTCACCTTGGCTGCGAAGCTCCATGGTGGTCATGCGGTGGCTCCTGTGGAAAGGTAAAGATCAGACATACAGTAGGCAGACTGATGGACAACAGTGATAGAGGAACATAGAACATTATAAATTGCAAAAAAGAGAATTGGGATTGTTTTAAAGCTCAAATTGTATATAGATCGATTGGCTGAAATTGATGACTGATTAGCATGTTTTCCTCCTCTTCCCTTCTCTTGCTTCTGCAACATTTGGGATGGATGAAGGAATGAATGATGTAGGAGCTGGATAGATCTTTGGGAGAAGAAAGAAATTCCAAATTAGATGGAAATGTGTGGCTAAGGGCTGGGAGTATAGCCCGAGTGTGAGGCCAGGTTTGCCTGAGGGTGCACCCTGGAGTCCGGACTCTGACAGCCTTGAGTGGCAGAGGCTGTATAGTATGCAAGAAGGGCATGGGTTACTAATTTTTTGTTGATGTAAGCTTGTAAGGCCTGGGTACACAGGAGAGTACCTAAGGTGGTGAGTGCCAGAGAGCACATGGTAAGGAGTGCCAATAAGAGCATTCATGACTCAGCTAGAGTATGGTAGCACTCAGGGTGGTATCAGGTGCTCGAGGGTGCTGCATTACAGGGGAGGATGGAAGCCTGCGAAGGAGGGGGGGGGGCAGGGGAGGTCATGATAGTGTGCTGGATCACAGAAAAGCAAAACGGAGGGATCTGGACAAATACAAGCAGGGCAGCACAACCATCTGCAGCTGGCAACATCTGCTGGCCGATACACCTGCCTGTCTGCCTACCTGTTTACATGCCGGCCTATCAGCCAGTCAATGTTACCGTCGCTGCCTGAACATCTGAGAAGACACTGAACACAATTGTTGTTTCAGCCACTTGGGCCAATACACAATGACGAGAGGAGCTGCCTGGAGGGGAAAACTGAATAAAAGATTAAATTCCCCTCCTCAGAACCACTACTCCCTTTGTAAATAGTTAATGAATATTGAACCTTTTTGAGATAAAGTATAAATTCTGTATGTAGTGTTGGAATTAATAAGAAAGCTTCTCAACACTTAAAATTGGGGAATTAACTGTTTGATGATTTCTTTTGATTTAAAAATATATATATACAGAATCGAGGCTCGTGAAAGAGCTAACATTTATCACACAAACAAATCAAACAGACAAACAAACAAAGTACATAAAAAGGGGAGCGGTAGACAAGATGGGGAGAGAAGGGGAAGCACACAAACACAACATTTGAGAGCAGGGACATCGGGAATGTGTGGGAGGGAGAGGGCTTGGGGGGAGGCGGCGAGGGAAGGGGTTGGGGGAGTGGGGGAGAAGTACAAACACAAGGACACCAAGGACTTCCAGGAAAGAAGTTGGAATTTCAAAAAAGTGGATTTGTGGTGAAATTAGCGGGGGTAGAAAAGATCAAGGTTTTGGATGGGGGAAGATAAGAGATGGTGGTGAACAGCTGTTTTAAAGACCTGGAGGGAGGAGAGGGATTGAAGAGAGTGAGGGAGTTTGTTCCAGATGCGGGAGAAAAGCTGAATGAAGGAGTGAAGGTGAGCAGAGAGTCTTGATTTTGGCAGTTTAACCATAAGAGGGTTGCAGGCAGATCTTGTGCGACCTGTAGGAATATTTGGGGGACAGAGCACAGAGAGAGCTGGGGGAGCAAGGCCGGAGAGGAGTCGGTAGAAGACAGAAAGACCACCAACCTCCCTGCGGTGAGTAAGTGAAAGGCCCTCGGAGGTAGCTTCATCGCGGGAAATTCCAATAATTCTGAACGCTTTGGTTTCAACAGCGTGAAGGCGAGCTAGGTGTGAGGCAGGAGCACCAACCCAGGGGGGTGGGGGGGGACAGTATTCCATTGAGCTGCGGATGAAAGCCTTATATGTGGTGAGGAGCTCAGGTGTGCCAAGGAAGGACTTCGCATGACGGAGGATGCCCAGTCGGCGACTGGCTTTGGAGGCCAGATTTGAAATGTGGTTTTCCCAGGAAAGATCATGGCAGATTGTAAGACCCAAAAGCTTGAGTGACCGAACTTCTTGGAGAGGATTATTCACAAAGCGGATGGGAGGGTTGTCCAGTCGGTCTTTTCGGAGAGACATCGTGAGAGTGTGAGATTTGTCAGGATTGAAAGACATGTTCCACTTGTTTGACCAGTCTGTGATTTTGTCCAGGTCTGAAGAGAGCGAGGAGGCTGCAGACTGCCGATCTGAGGGATGAAGAATGGAGCGGCAGAGAGTGGAGTCATCAGCAAAGAGATAGAGAGGATTTTCAAGAGAGTCGGAGAGATCATTGATGAAGACCAGAAAAAGCACAGGGCCCAGAACACTGCCTTGGGGAACTCCAGTCTGAACAGGAAGAGGAGATGAGAGAAACCCATTCAGGGCCACTCGTTGACTACGACTAGAGAGGAATTCCTCCAGCCATACGTGGAGATTTCCATGGATACCAAAGGAGGAGAGTTTGGTGAGCAGAGCGGGGTGCCAGACCGTATTGAAGGCACGTGATATGTCAAGGGAGACAGCTCTAATTTCCTGTTTGGCATTGAGGACCTCCATCCATTGTTGAGACAGCAGAAGCAGCATGTCCAGCGAAGAGTGACCTGGTCTGAAACGAAATTGATGATCAGAGATCAAGCCATTGGAGAAGAGGAAAGATTTCATATCCAAAGCAATGATGGATTCCATGACTTTGCTGATAATTGGGAGAAGGCTGATTGGTCTGTAGTTGCTAGGATCTGTTTTTGCACCTTTTTGTGTAAAGCGGTGATATTGGCTGATTTCCAAGCATATGGCAGATGACCTTGAGCAAAAGAGAGGGTGAAGAGAACAGAGAGAGGGAGTGAAAGAGTGGAAGAACAGGATTTTAGGACCCGAGGGCTGATGCCGTCAGGTCCAGTTCCAGAATCAGAGGTCGAGGGTTGACAGAAACTTTTCTACCTTGTCAGGAAGAAAGGACACAGAATCCATGAGAAGCTGGGCATGACTGGGTACAGAGAGGGATGGGTTGGGACACAAGATTTAGAGGCAAACACAGAGTTGAGTCATTCAGCTTTTTCACGTGTGGAGTCAGCTGTGTAGCCATTTGAGGTAAGGGAGGGGATGGAGGGGGAACAAACACCAGAAACAGATTTGACCAGACGCCACCAGGATTTGGAAGAGGGAGACAGATAAGAGAGTTAAAAGATAAGAGACAGATAAGACAGATAAGATAAGATAAGAGACAGACAGATAAGACAGATAAGAGATGAGAGAGTATTGCAAATGGTTTAGACTAGGAGGGGAGTTGTGAGTTTGATAAATGGCCAGCTGGACGCTGTTCCTACCACAGACTCAGGAAAGAATCTTCCAGAGAAATGGGGCAGTGTTACGGATCTGGTTCCAGGGATATAATGTGGAAACTATTTGAAAGTTATTTATACAGTAGAATATAAATATTGTCGTGTGATTCTCCTCGGTGAAGACCGGGAAATCACGGACGGCAATCGAGCGTTAACTTTGAGGCGACGATCAAATATAGATTTTATATGTATGCATGGGAAGAAGAGAGAAGAAGAAGAAGCAGAAAGCTTTTACCTGTCGGTGCCGCATGGCAGCCCCGAGCAGTCTTCAAACCTGCAAAGTAACTCTAACAACAACGGCTTTTATGTACAAAAAGAAACACGTTTATTCGGAACCCGAGAACAAGAATGCGACGGTAAATAAATGCGATTCTAAAATTGGAGCACTCCTACACCAGACTTGCACACAGACGAAGGGAAAATAAATGAAAAGAAACGTTGTGTTTTATTGTGGGGACTGATCTCAACTCGGCTGGTGTGTCAGGGATCATCAGGCTCCAAGCACGCACTCCGGTGTTGGCGGGAGGAAGGCCGCAATCCGCCTCATTCGCACGCACGCATAAAATCAGGCCTCTGTTCTCCTCGCACGCCAATGGATCATTTCAGTACGAGTGTCGAAGGCCAGGGGTGAGCGAGAGGCAGGAAGGGCAAAATGCAAGAGTTCAGGGTCAGAGAGCAATGACGGAGGGCAAGAAGAGAAGAGAGTCCAGGGCAAGCAGAAGGTCCAAGCGCAAGAGGGAAAATGTCGGTCTCTCTTCACCTTTTTTTTCCTACCCCACGTGGTTTCTCTTGCCAATCCCTGATGGCCAACATCACAGGCTCAATTATCCACCAATGGCTGCGTCACTTCTCTCTCATGCCATCGGTCGGTGGCCAATCAGTTTGTCATTCCACCTTCCTTCCACCAATCCGAGGGAAGCTTTTCTTGCCCCTCCCTCTACCAATCGGCGGGCCTCATCCTGCCTCGTCTCCCTATTGGTGGTGTCTTGTCCAATCGCTGCCCCTCTGGGCATGTCCATTGTCTGCCTGCTCGATGAGTGTTGCTCTGCCAGCTGGTGATGTAGCTGGCTGCGGCTCCATCGGCAGTGCCCCAAACTGGCTTCCGGTGAATTCTATTATTATTGTGGGGGGGGAATTTAAATAGTGTGTGTGGTGTAACTAATGGGCCTAACTAATGTCTATGTGCATTGCCATACGGGACAATGGATCGACCACAGGTCTCACAAACAGGGGAATTAGCATAATCCCTACTCTATTTAACACAAGGCCATCCTCGTATGACCACAAAGATGCACTTAATCCGATATCCGGGCTAGACAGGTCCCTGCTTAGGTACATCGAGATGGTTCTTCTTCTTCACGACAGTTGGAGCATGATACCTACACAGATATACCTGATCTATATATCACTCCACCCCAAAATTCATAACAATAAAATATATATATATATATTGTTACGGACGCGGTTAAGATGTTATTTTGACCGAGCGGTGGTGTAACCGCGGCCGAACAGTTAATCCCCGACTCTAACACCCGATTTACCCCAAACTTTGGCCGGATCGCGCCACCGCTATTCAATCGGGAAAACTCTAAAGCGACCGAATGCAAAGAGGAAAAGGAATAAGACGAGAAAAGGGTTGAAAATACTACTAAATTTATTTACTATTTACAGGCTCAAAATAACCAAGGAAGAAGGAAGGATAAGAAAATAATTTACAGAAGATATTAGATACACAGTGCAACGCTAGCTTACCTACAGTCTTAATTAACCCTGGGACAGAACAAACAAAGACAGACTCACGCGGAGAATGATGATAGGACTGGCAGGAGGTGAATGGCTGGTGGATGGCTGGTGGATGGCTGGCGGGATAGGGAGGTCCAACTGGTCCTGCAGCACGATCGACTCGTTGGGCAGCCGCCGCTCCTTCGCGGCCCCTGCTCCAAACTGCCGTCCAGGCCTCACGCTGCTGTGGCTGCAGTTTCGGTGGCTCCAGCTGCAGTAAATGCAGTTTCGGTGGCTCGAGCTGCAGTAAGTGCAGTTTCGGTGGCTCGAGCTGCAGCTCAACTCTGGACTTCTCTCGGACTCAACTCAAAGCGCCTTTCTTGGACCCAACTGCTTGGACTCCCTCTCGTCCCTCTGTAAAAGCTCATCTCCTTTGGGAAACGCCCTGCCGTGGGTTATATAGGCCCCGCCCCTCAACCTTTTCGAACCTCCCCTATCATTCTTCCTCCGCCCTCTCTAGCCAAACCCCTGGCTCATGGTTGGTCGAGTGGGGCTGGCTCACTCCTCCCCTCTATGACGAGGTGGAGACATGCCTTTATTCTCCGACCCTGCCTCATGGTCAATGGCGGCAATTGGAGGGGAGGTTCTTGGCAATGGCACTCGAGGCCTGGCAATGACGAAAGGGGAAATGAAAGTTTTGGGAATGGGAATGAAGGGAATCTATTTCTTTCACTGGTGCAATGGAGTATTTCAATTAATGGGAGACACAGCCTTACCCTAAAACACATAATAAGATATAACTATTGAACAGGGGTATTCTATGATTGGCTGACGTGCATGCTTTTGGACTAATTATGGGACGCCCTTTGACCTTTACACAGCTCCGGAGGCAGGAGGCGCAGAATAAACAATAATAATAATAAAACACACAATAAAAAAATACAGTCCTCATATCCGCAACACTGCACCCTCCTCCTCTTAGGCACGACCCGAGCCTACAACTTTTATTTAGTGTGACACGTAGGTGTAGTTCCCTCTACTTTTAACCTGACCCTGAGTGCGACAGTTTTAAAACATAAATAAATGTGTCCCGCTGCTCCATTGCACCCTGCCTAACAGACTTACGCCCACAGTTAACCGAATTGCGGAATGGTCTTCAAACTATACATTGACGGTGGGGAGCACTATTTACAGTGACGCTATTTTATTTACAAAACTCAACCCAGGACCTGTAATTGTTCTTTCTGGGGGGAGACAGTCTGTTCTGCATCAATGCACCATTAAAGCACCCAAAAACGCACCAACACACCCTCAAGCACCAATCGGTGCAGTCATCACTGTTCACTGAATAAAATTAATCGACAAACCCTAAACCTGCAGGTGGTCTCTTGCTCTTCGGCTCCCTCTGCTGGCTATTATTATCTCTTCCAGTTGTTGTCATTTTCTTTGCTTTTCTTACTGGCGGCCTATTTGAACTGAAAAATGCACCCAATGTGTCCTTTTTATTTTCTTTATTTATGGCCCACAGGGCCGACTACGTGTGGTTCACCTGTGGGGCATCGGTGCCCTGTGGCCAAGGTCCGCCAGCAAGATTTCGGGCCCTCATGGCCGGTTCCAGCATAGGGGCCACGCCCCAACCCATGGGGTCCATCAGTGGTGCTCGGCCACAGGCATGTGGTCCATAATGTGGTGCATCGATGCAGACAGCTGGTTCTGAGAGTTCCGGGCGCACAATGGCCGACTCACGCACGCTCCCCTCGGCGCCCAATGGCGCACAGGTCATGTGGGAGACAAAAGGGGGAAGACAAATGAGCGAGGGGTAAGGTCACAAGGGTACACATCAATAAGGCAATGCAAGGCGAAATGCGTATGGAGGGCGAAGTGAGAAAGCTCGTCCCTACCGTACGTCACCCCCCTGTCACCTACACTACCCTTGCCCTTACCCCATATGTACAAAATCTACACATTACCAATCCGTCGCTACCGTCACGTCTTCCCCATATTTCCCCTATACCAAATTCGTTCCCACAATCCCTCTATCCAAAATTTGCCATCACCCAATTCGTCATCAATCCTCATAAGGAGGAAGAGATGGAACATCAAGCACAATGTCACACCCACGTCATCATGCGTCTCACATTCCAAACATTTGCACAGTAAAATAACAAAACATGGCATGGTGTGGAGGTACGTCATCTTTACTTCAGGTGAGTGCATGTAGATGGTGCGAGGAGACTTCAATCCTAACTATCCTCTAAATGACTTTAACACCCTTTACACTACCCGGGGTCTTTCCCTGCCAATCCATTGGCCAACTTACACTATGGGTTCTAAAAACCAATTCCCATTGACCAAACTGTGGTGCTTCTCAATTTGGGGTCTCACTCCCCCGATTCATCTCCCGGTGCCCTTGCACAATTTCTGGGCTGTGACGTGTAGCTCTCCCAGCAGGTTTACCCACCTGCACACCTCCACCACTGCAGTTGCCACCCGAGCTTACCTAGCTCCTCACCCTAACCTAACTAACTGGGGAAGGCCCCTCCTGGCTCTGTCACCCCTTGGTGCCCTCTGGCACTGGGCTACCCGGGTCCGTCCTCCGGATCCTCGGGCCCCATCCACAACAACTCTACCGGCTCCCAGAGCCCACTTGCGGCCTCACCTGGCCGACATCCTCACAGTGGTGCAGTGCCCAAACCAACTACACACACTAACAGGCTACACGCCCAGCCATTTCCACAACACTAATGCACCCATCCAAATACCATTCTCTCACCCGCACCACAGATGCCAATATCCAAACACAATTTACCTATACCCTCTACCTAACACTTACACTACCCGCCCCGGGTATTCGTGATGGGGGTCCACTCTTCCCCCATTCACACCGTCGCACCATCCACTCCACTCCACAACTTCCACCATACTCACTCCACAACCATCCATTCCAATACTCCATATACTCCATACCATTTATTCCACACAACCACATACACCTGTTGGTGCACACCTGTGCACTCACACCTGGTGCCACCTGCACCCTCCTCCTCTTCCTGGACCAGTTGGTCAACACAACACACCTCACCATCACCATCACTCAAACACTGCTCCATACACCTGTTCAGTTGCACACCTGTGCAATCACACCTGTTCCTTACACACTTTTCACAATACACTTCTATACACCTCCAACACTCACACGGCATCATCTGCACTACCTGTTGCCCTCTGAAACTTGCGCTTCCCAGTCGTCCCTTTAAACTATTGCGCTCCCTCGTCATTATTATCCACACTAATCTACCTGCGTCCCCACTACAGGTATTAGTCACTAACTAACCTTAACGTTACCTAATGTCATCTTCGCTAGATCCCTACACACGATATATCCTAACCCACCCGGGCTAGTTTTCACTGCCATCAACCCCATAAACTAGTGCTCCTTTGCCCCCCCACTGTGAGGGATGGTGGATTGGCCATCCCACCACATCGGGGAGGTCCCACTATCAATTTTGCTCACCAAATTTCAACCAATCAAAATTTTTGCCAATCATCTGCCAATCACTGTACCATTACCAATCATCACTCTGCCAATCCTTTGCCAATCATCAAATTTTGCCTTTTTCTAATTTTGGGTCCAAAACACTAACCTCATCACCCGTCTACTTATTAGATCCTCTCGGTGCGCCAATTCACGTCTACAGCCCGGCTTCGTAAAGCCGAGCAATGAACGCGGGTTCTTTGGTGCCGGCGGCTGGATGCGTCCGGCACTCGGTGCAGGGACGGGGGCTTACCTGTGCCGAGATCCCACGCACCACCTCGGCGCGGAGCCATCCAATTGCCCGATCTCGACCTGCCGGAACGTCTCAATAAAAAGTGGTCGCCATGACGACCCTTCCTATCGGGCTGCCCGCTCCGCCTAGTGGAGCACGGACGCGGCCGTTCCAAGCGAGGCCCAGCGTGGATCGCGTACGGCGGTCCTTTCGAAGCCGCCGTGGTTCGGATCCCTGCTGGTTCTCGCGGCACGCGAAGCTGCCCGACGCGCACCGAGGGCCCGATTCGGCTAAATGTCGTTCTAACCGCTAACCCGGTTACCGTCGATGCCTCACCTGCATGCTTACACGCATACGCTACCCCTTTCTTGCTCATACATCCAGCTGTTCCCATGCTCCTCGTCGTACCTTCTCTTACACACCTCGGTACACTCATTCCGCTCACAGACTTGGTCACACACCTGACCACCGAACACCTTTGCACGCACTCGTCGCTCGCACACCTCACCAACACACCTCTTCGTGCCCCCTTCTCGGTCACCTCCTCTGTGACAATCACAGGTGTGCTCTCACTCGCACACCCAACCACGTGCCTCACGACCAACTCAAGTGTGCATTCCCACACACGCTCTACCATTCCAGGTGTGCATCCTTCCATTCCAGGTGTACATCCTCGCTCACCTGTCACAACCAACTCACGCTCCGTGTCACTCTCACTACTTTCACCTCCATTCTTGACAGCGCACTCACCCTTACTCTTGACAGCGCACTCTTTCCTCATGCCCCTGTCCGTTACACACCTTTCTCGCGCACACTCTCCCGTTACACCCTCTGTAACACTCACCACAGGCGTGCATTCTCCCTCATTCTTGACAGCGCACTCTTTCCCCATGCACCTGTCCGTTGCACACCTTTCTCACGCATCCTCTTGCGCACACTCTCCCGTTACTTCCGCCGTAACACTCACCACAGGCGTACACTCTTTCGTTACATCCTCTGTAACACTCCTCACTACGCGCTTCCATGTGCTCCCTCGCACACGCGCTACGACCGACTCACTCTCGACAGCACACTCACTCCTTGGCGCGCACTTTTTCCTCACACACCCCATGGTCGGACATTCTCGCACACCTCTTTTTTCGCACACCAGACCTGTCGCACACTTCACCAACGGCCTCTCACGAACACCTGGGTCCACAACAACCCCCAAGCCGACTGAAGCTCCCCTCACATCATGTACATTTCCGATTATATCGCCACTCACCTTGGCACCTCTTCGTCGCACCTCTTCTGCCACCTGCAAACTCTTTATTTGGTTAGTGAGCACATATTTATGAGTTGAGCACCGACCTTGTACATATTCCATCACCTCCTCCTGGATTTCTCTTTTAGTTTCTGTCCGTCTCTTCTTAATTTCACTCACCCCCTCTTCCACCTCCTTTAACTTTTGCTTCACCTCTTTTATTTCCCGGTGCGTCTCCTCAAGTTCGTCCTCTAAGGCTACCGTGACCGTCTCTATGTGCATCCTCACCTGCCGGTCCTTTGTCTCCATTACCTCTGTCACCTCGTCCAACCTCATTGTCAGTCCCTCACGTACCATCTGACATTGCCTCTGTGTCGCTATTAAGTCATTTTTAATTTCTTTTTGTGTCGCCTTTAACCCTCCTAGTACCGCAGTGTTCCTTTGAACCTGCTCCACTAACTCCGTTTGTCCCTCTGTCAGCTGTTCCACCTCCTCCGTCAGATCTTCTGTTCCCCCTTGTAACTTCGCCGTCCCATTTCTCACCTCTTTCTCTATACGCTTTTCGCCTCGCTTTACCTCCTCGCGTACTCCCGAGACCTCCTCACTTACACCTCGTCGTATCTCCTCTTTCATCTCCTCCATCTCTTTTGTAGATGCCACCCTCATCTGTCCCAATTCTTCCCTCTGAGCATCCAGTTTGGTTTCTACCCCGATTCTCACCTCCTCTATCTGGTTCCCCATCTGTTCGATTTCCCGGGCGGATTGCTCCCCTATTTCCCGCAATTTGTCTTCCATCCTATTTTCTAACCCCATTAACCCATTTTTCACCCCCTCTAACTGATTCTCCTGGGCAGCCATTCTATTTTCCACCCCCGTTAACCCATGTTTCACCCCTTCTATCCCATTGTCTAACCCCTCAAATTTATTGTCTAATCCCTTAAGATTATTGTCTAACCCCTCAAATTTAGCTTCTAGCCGTTCCCCCATTTCTACCATTTTGCCCCCCATTTCGCCCATTTTGCCCCCCAATTCGTCCCTCATTGCCCCCATTTGCTCACTCTGAGCATCCATCCGGTTCCCCATTTGTCCCATACTGCTTTTCAAACCTCTAATTTGGTCTCCCAATTGCTCACTATTCTTTTCCATAAGGGCCTTCATTTGCATCATAAAAAGGTTCAAATCCACCGGTGGCGCTGCTACGGTCGCGGGCGCGGCTAGATTTGGTGCCGCTGTAACCGCGTGCGCAAAGGCGCCATTTTGCGCGCCTGAAACCTCGTGCGCGAGAGCACCATTTTGTGCATCTGATACCCCCTCAACCACATTGCCAATGTTCTCCTCCTCTCTTTCATCCACATACATTTCCCCGAGGTCCTGGGTCGATTCCACACTGTCTATCTCTCCCACCGGCATCCCGTCGCCTTGACCAGCCATGGCGCGATTTCAAAATTCGGGTTTTGCTTTAAAACACAAATTTCCAACAGCTTGTAATTTTGAGCGCGTTAAGCGCGCTTTGGGCCTCGTATCTCACTCCCCGACACCAATTGTTACGGACGCGGTTAAGATGTTATTTTGACCGAGCGGTGGTGTAACCGCGGCCGAACAGTTATTCCCCGACTAACCCGATTCACCCCAAACGTTGGCCGTATCGCACCGCAGCTGCTCAATATGGAAAACTCTAAAGCGACCGAATGCAAAGAGGAAGAAGACGTACAGAAGAGTAACTGGGTTTATTATTTACACATATAAGCAGGAAGAAAGCAGTCACGTTTATTTACAGGCACACGAGACGCAGGTGACACAGTGAAAACCTTAGCTTATACAAGCTTAATTAACCCAGGGACAGAACAAACAAGGACAGACTCACGCGGGGAATGATGATAGGACTGGCGGGAGATGGATGGCTGGCGGGATAGGGAGGTCCAACTGGTCCTGCAGCACGATCGACTCGTTGGGCAGCCGCCGCTCCTTCGCGGCCCTGCTCCAAACTTCCGTCCAGGCCTCACGCTGCTGTGGCTGCAGTTTCGGTGGCTCCAGCTGCAGTAAATGCAGTTTCGGTGGCTCGAGCTGCAGTAAATGCAGTTTCGGTGGCTCGAGCTGCAGTAAGTGCAGTTTCGGTGGCTCGAGCTGCAGCTCAACTCTGGACTTCTCTCGGACTCAACTCAAAGCGCCTCTCTTGGACCCAACTGCTTGGACTCCCTCTCGTCCCTCTGTAAAAGCTCATCTCCTTTGGGAAACGCCCTGCCGTGGGTTATATAGGCCCCGCCCCTCAACCTTTTCGAACCTCCCCTATCGCTCTTCCTCCGCCCTCTCTAGCCAAACCCCTAGCTCATGGTTGGTCGAGTGGGGCTGGCTCACTCCTCCCCTCTATGACGAGGTGGAGACACGCCTTTATTCTCCGACCCTGCCTCGTGGTCAATGGCGGCAATTGGAGGGGAGGTTCTTGGCAATGGCACTCGAGGCCTGGCAATGACGAAAGGGGAAATGAAAGTTTTGGGAATGGGAATGAAGGGAATCTATTTCTTTCACTGGTGCAATGGAGTATTTCAATTAATGGGAGACACAGCCTTACCCTAAAACACATAATAAGATATAACTATTGAACAGGGGTATTCTATGATTGGCTGACGTGCATGCTTTTGGACTAATTATGGGACGCCCTTTGACCTTTACACAGCTCCGGAGGCAGGAGGCGCAGAATAAACAATAATAATAATAATAAAACACACAATAAAAAAAATACAGTCCTCATATCCGCAACAATATATATATAAAATATATATAATTATATATACATGCATATATATATATATATATATATATATATATATATATATATATATATATATAATCACTCATTCATGAAATGAATCACTCATTCTTGAAATGAATCACTCATTCGCCATTCAAAAGGTGATATCTACACCTCTCTACCTGCGTAGCACCAGTCGGACAGTTTATGGTCGGGTCAGAATTCAAAACCAGACTAGTGTCTTCAGACAGTATTCACACCCCTTGATTTTTTTTCACATTTGGTTGTGTTACAGCCTGAATTTAAAATTGATTTAATTGAGATGATCTATTACTGATCTACCCATAATGTCAAAGTGGGATTTTTTTTTTAGAAACTTTTACAAAATAATTAAAAATGAAAAGCTGAAATGTTTTGAGTCAATAAGTATTCAACCCCTTTGCTATGACACACAAAATGGAGCTCAGGTGCATCCAATTTCCTTTGATCATCCTTGAGATGTCTCTACAACCTGAATAGAGTACCTTTGGCCAATTCAATGGATTGGACATGATTTAGAAATAAACAAACCTTTCTTTATAAGGTCCCACAGTTGACGGTGCATGTCAGAGTAGAAAGTCTACCATTAAGTCCAAGAAACTGTCCGTAGAACTCCGAGATTTTTGAGGAGGGAGAGATCTGGGGAAGGGTATAAAACAATTTATAGTGTTGAAAGTTCCCAAGAGCACAGTTATCTCCATGATTAGGAAATGCAAAAAATATGGAACTACCCAGACTCTTCCTAGAGCTGGCCATCCGACCAAACTGAGCAACCAAACAAGAAACCTTGGTAAGGGAGGTGACCAAGAACCTAATGAGCACTATGACAGAACTACAGAGTTTCTTGGCTGCGATTGGAGAACCTGCCGGAAGGACAACAGTCTCTGCAGCACTTCACAAATCTAGGCTTTATGGGAGAGTGGTCAGATGGAAGTCACTTTTTTTTTCTTTTTTCTTTTTACAAGATCGAGGCTCGTGTAAGAGCTAACATTAATCACAAAGAACCATAAATGGACACATAAAACATGTAATAAAAGGTGTGGGAGTAAATATGGGGAGAGAGAGGGAAGCACACAGGTACAACAGTAGAGAACAGGGACATCGGGAGATCTGTGGGAGGGAGAGGGCAGGGGAAGGGGAAGGGGTGGGTGAGGTATGAAACAACTTATTTTGGCTGACTAGCTGACCTTCATGGCTCACCTTCAGGCCGTTTCGGACAAATTAGCCCAGGTTTCTTCATAAAGCAGTATCCTTTTCGTAATAATAATGATCATAGTAATAACATAAATAAAAATGATACAGTAAATATAATTGTAACACTGCAATCCCTTTGGCGTGACTGCAAAGTTACTGGATTGAAGCGCTGTATGGTTCACTGATGACTCAAAACATATGGAATAAACCAGTGTATCAGTGCAGTCTCTTTACTTCTATGGTAACACAGCTTAGAGACTTCCAGTATTTCAAAAAAAAATTAACACTTACATTATTTGTGAACTGCTATCCCTATCCAGAACTGGTGTGATATCCTATATCACAACCACTTCTGAGCAAAAGACACATGAAAGCCTCTGAGAGCAAGAAGCAAAAGATTATCTTGCCTGATGAGATGAAAATTTAACTTTTTGGCCTGAATACAAAGCGCTACATCTGGTGGAAACCGAGCTACATCACCCATTTAACACAATTCCTACCATGAAGGGCATCACGCTGTGGGGATGCTTTTCATTGGCAGGGACTGGAAGATTTGTAGGAAGAGAGGGAAGAATGAATGGAGCCAAATACAGGCAAATCCTTGAGGAGAACCTGCTTCATAGTGCAAAAGGCCTAAGACTGTCGTGAATACTTGAATTCGTGAATATCGTGAATACTTGAAGACTGTCGTGAATACTCATCAATTATATTTCTTCTGCACGGACTGACTGGAGTGACTGAGGTCACCGATATTTTCTACCCAACCAAATTGATCCACTCTTGTCCCATGTGTTTTTCTCTCTGTCTTTCTTTATTGATGAGAAACACTCAGTGGTGCCAGTCCGTCCAGTAAGTCTGTGCAATGGAAATGGGGCCATCCTGAACCGATTTCATCAATGCTCTGGCCAATGAATATTCAATTCAGGATTGTTTAAAACTTGTATTAAAGTCATGTGCGTCACAAATAAACGTGTTCATCTGGGTTACATGTAAATATAATACGACTCATTTAGATTTGAAACTCAAAACACGTAAGAAATCAAAACATATCGGAGCCATTCCTTGCATTCCCATTAAGTGTCAGAAATTTTAAAAGCGGCGTGGGAAGGTTTGACCATAGCATTTGCTGCATCTGATACTCCATCAGACACCTGCACCACAAGAAGGAAAATTAAGGGCTGTGGGTGGAAGATGTGAGAGAGAATTCGTGCGGGAGTGGGCGAATGGGAAATTATACATTCGTGCTCTCAAGACGAGGAATTCAATTGATTATACTGTATGTGACCCTGAGAATGAAAACACAACTCGGGAGGAAGAAAAGTTGTGGTTCTCCCAGAATCCTCTAAAACATTTAATACCATATCACCATGAATTCCATCGTGACGGAATCACCATGTGCACTCTAATTTTGAACATATAAGGTAATTATCTTGAATGCTAAGAAGAGCAGAGAGAATTCAATTATATGTATTGAACCAGAACTGTCACATGGCTACAGACGAGTACTACTCTCAGTGAGGCAGACCAGGTAATGTGACGGAATCACACGTGGGTGACGATTTTCATGGAATTCATCTCACAACCGAATTCAACTCAATCGCACATTCCCAGACTTATGTCAGAACAAATGTCTGTTCCCAAAAAGTTCCAGTAGTTCAAATCTTTTTGTGGATCTTAACACAAAAGTAATAGATTGGGGGGGGGGGGGGGGGGGGGATCATTTAGTGCTGGGATTTTTCTCTGCCTGGATCTTGTGGCTTACGGAGACCACACTAAGTGTTTGATCCCTAAAACAAATGACCATGTGAAGTTCAAAACAGGCCGCCATGCAATACGCGGGTTTTTAATAGGATCGCCTCGGTGGTTCACGATAATGTGCAATGATTTAACGCCATTATCTGAGCATGCTTGGTTGATTTACTTCAACAGATTCCACCAAACGCGCATTAGAATATGTATTTATTTGATTGTGAATATACATGGCTGCAGGCCCGGCTAAACAACACAAGGCGGGCCCCAGCATGTTTATAGCAAGAGCAATTTACAAAAATGTAGCGCAAATGGTGCTACCGGAGCGAGGCAAAAGAGCCTTTCGACATTCGGAAGGGAGCTGGCGGTTAATTAGCCTCCACCGCTCCTCCGGCCTTCAGTTTATTTTCACAACCCTGGCTTTTATCCTCTTGGCTGGAGGAAAGGCCTGCCTATTACGTCATTGTGACCATCGAACCGCCCGCACAAAGTGAGAGCATTTACCCACCACTGGCCTTTTTCACATGCAAGATAAACCACTTTCCAGAAATGAATTTCGAGAACTTTCCTGATGTGAAAGAGATGTTTGGCAGCTGTGACAATGTCTAAGTACAACAAATGGACAATTTCTATGATTTCAGTTAGGTTGGCAGTGCACAAACTCTTGAAAGGAAGGTAACTGCATTATTGGCATTAGGTGAGAAAGATTTGGAAGGAGGAATAAGTGACGTGTGTAGAACAACGGTAATGGGACAAACTCAAGAATGCACGTGACCAGCAGTGATGATTAATCATTTGAGGCCATGCTTACGTCATTGGCAGTTAATGGCTCGGTGATGTACTCATGCTCTCCCCTTTGGGATGGTACCCCTGACACAGATCAGACTGTAGAATCAAAGCTCTCAACACTATTTGATTCTTCCCTGATGAGTCCGAAGTACAAGACCTGCTGATCTTGTATCGCCGACTGATCGGTGGCCTCTGTTTTTCACCGCCTCCCTTCCAGTTTAGGTCCCTCTGTTCTCTGAACCCTCAGACCCTCCAGTTTAACTCCCTTTGCCATCTTAAGCCTCCAACCTTCCCCAGATCCTACAGGACACACACACAAACTTCCAGTCACCCCCTGCTGGCTAAACACCCTAAATGGTTTCTGCTACACCTCAACTTGTGTGGTTCCCTTCCCTCTGTTTCCCTTTGAACCATCTCTGGAATGCAGATCTTTGTGGATGTGCCTTGCAGAGAGTTCAATCACACTCTTTCCTCCAGCGCTTGAAGTAAGCAATGCACTTCTCATTTCATCCCCAGCCTACCGGCAATCTTTTCTACCCCTATGTACCCTACCTAACTCAACCATGTTTCATACAAGTTACGGTGTTTCCCCTCCGACTCACTCGCTCCTCTTTTTCTGTTCTATTATGCTCCTGCTTGTAGTTGCCCAACTGCTGCCTCACTATCACTACATCACCTTTTCCCCTTTTTCCACCACCTTTTTCCATTTCACTCTTCCATGAGCCGATAAGATTAAATGTAGCCTACTCAGCCAGCCAAAAAAACAACATTTATGATGCACACAGGCTGGCAAGAGATGCTAACCAGAGGTAGTCCCACCGATGTGGCCAAAAATATTTGGCTGAATTCTGTGAACGCATATAACATTGTTCTAACTCCAACAACTTGCATGGTATCTACAAAGCCACCAGCGAGGCACTTTGTCCATCTTAAAAACAAATTGGCTCCATTGCACGCACCATCAAATGACTCCATAATCACTGATCACACCAAGCAAATGGAACGCTGGGTTGAGCACATTCACGCCTTTACTCTCAAGAAACATTGGTAAATGTACACAGTAGTGTTATCTTAAATCCGTCACGTTATGTAGTTCCATCATCTAGTTCCGTCACGACGTGATCGACTTCTGGTGACATTCATGGTAAGGTTTCTCCAAAACATCCCTATCCCAAAAACTCTGGCAGAAACAACTTGGTTGCAGCACTTACCCCATTCATCCTGCACATACAGGGTCTGCCTCTTCCTCTTCTTCACGCAAAAAATACCCAGCATGGTTCACTTCTCCAGACTGTCGTTTTCTGCACGCATGATGTGTCCAAAGTATGACAGTTTCTGTTTTAACATCAGCGTTTCTAATGTACATGGTGGTATAATTTCTTCAAGCACTCATTTGCTTGTTCTTCTTGCAGTCTATGGAAGTTTTAACATTCGTCCCCAAAACCACATTTCAAAACCGTCAATCTTTCATCTATATTGGTAAATATAGATGCCCTAATTACACTCCAAAGCTACCAGTTAGGCATGATATTGATGAGGAACCAACTATGGTAGAGCTTATTTGGGCGACCAAGACATTCTCACCTGGTTCTGCTGCAGGACAATATCTAATTCCTCTTGAGCTTCTGAAACCCTGTGTTGCTGCAGTTACAGCTGAGCGGTGTAAGGTCTTAAATTTTTGCTGGTGTGACGACCTCGTCCTACAAGACTTCAAAGATGCCTGCGTCTCCACCCAGTATAAAAGTAGAGGTGACTGCGCAGACCACTATGCAATAATACATAGCCTTCATCGACTTAACAAAGGCCTTTGTGATATAGTCAACAGGTCTGGCCTCTTCCAGCTTCTTGGAAGACCTAATCAATCAGATTGACTGTCCTCCAAAATAACGTGGATGAACACCAACTATTGTTTGACAACTCTTCATTGGCCTGCAGCCATTTTGGGGATACCATCAGTTTGAAAAAGTGTTTTCTCATGGCACAAGGATCTGACCAGTCGCCTGAGATCTAAATAAATGGTTTCAGCTTCACAGTGACTGATACAATTTGCTATCTGCGATCAACGTGATCTGCAGCTTGGACCTCTATGCAGAGCTGTACATCAGTATTGGAAAGGCAGCTGCTACTTCAGGTCATTGATCGTGTTTGGTCCAACAACAAGCTGACATTTGCTGCCAAGATGGCTGTCGACTGTGCCTGAATCAGAAGCATTTTCATCTGTGGCAGGGAAGGCTGGGGATGCTACATACAGCAGCAAAATGACTGAACTCATATCGCAATCTTCGCCTCCGTAAGATGCTTGGCATGGAGAGGAAGGCTAAGAACACCAATAATGAATTATCGAAATGAGCCAGGATGCAGGCATTGTTCACAAGCTTTGATCAAATATGGCTGCGGTGGCTTGGTCATGTGAGCAGTATGGATGATGGATGGATACCAAAAGATGTGCTGCATGGCAAGCAATCAGGTGCTCCTCAGCCAGTTAGAAGACCAAAGCTGTAATTCAAAGATCTCTGCAAAGGAAACCTGCAGTCTTTTGGAATATCTACAAGCTATGTATGAGTCACCTGCATAAAAAACGTGTTGTCTGGAATAAAGCATTGAGCACAGGTGCTCGGTCCACAGATGTAAAGGAGGGAGAGAGATCAAGACATCTGTCCGCTACCACCCAACCCCTACTGATGTTGTTTCTCTGCAATTGCCTATCTGTTGTCCCCAATGCAGAGCTCACATCGCTTTGTTGAGGCACACGCGACGACATAGAAATCTCAACCCAACCAGAAGCACGTACCAACGTATGTATGTATAGTATGTATATAGGAGCGTGCGCTGGATCAGCACATCGCTGTGTCCTTGGACGATCCCGACACACACCACTCTATGTGTTGCAGAATGGGGTGTTTTTACGGCGTCTCCTTGAGAGGCCGGAGTGCAAATGCTGCCACCAACCTCCTTGAGGGAGGACCCAGTACCCTGGTACTCATTTCGCCGACCTCAGAAGGATGACAGGCTAAGTCAACCCCACCTGGTATTAATTCAACAGCTGAACGGGATTCGAACTCAGGACCTTAGGATCCCAATCCCGCTGCAACCATTAGGCCAACACCAGTACGCGTACCAACGTCCCTGTGAGACAAATGGATGGCTAAGGTAATTAAATTGGACTAAGCAGACGAGCTTGTCGAACTAAACCAGTGCAAACAGCAATTTAATCCAAAACTAGACCCCACCACACCCCAAAGCTCCCATTGTTTTCATGGTACCACATTCCTGGAACAAGTTGTAGAATGAGGTTACTTTGCCCAGGCTCGCCCGACGACCACTCTTCCAAAGGCCAAAGCAAGAGAGGTGACGCAGAGACAGCTAGTGATTGTTATTCCATGCACCCAACGTAAAATTTATGTCATTCCAATAATAAAGGGACCAAACAGCCATACAAGTGGTTGTTGGAATTGTTCTCAGAGCAGATACTCATGATAGCTCCAAAAATCACCAACATTTCCCAATTATTAAATACTAGCAACGGTACCCGCCCCATGGGTGGGGCTTCAATTCTGAGGCCCAATGGAAAGGCAAAATATCAGAAATTGAAGGCTTTTTTTTATTTTAAACGATTTATATAAACATCCATTGAATCATATCACACGCAAATCATCAAAATCTAAACAGTATTTGTAGAATTTCAATAAAAGCCACATCACTGTTCATATCGGCAAATATTATTCCATCGTGTTTGGAAAAACTGGAAAATTGAAAAAAATGGAAATTGGAAAAACAATATAGCCTATTTTACTCCAGGGGGTCCCAGGATTACCCACGCAACATTTCGTTGCGATCGGTTCAGCCGTTTTTGCGGTACCTCGGAACAGACAGACAGACGGACAGACATTTGGTGAATTCTAGTAAGATAACAAGTATTTTCATTTGCAAGAAAAAATATTCCTTCCAAATATCAATTCACGAGTTATCAATTGCATTCGCTAATTTTCCATTGCGTTCAGTGATCAAGTTGATAAAAACCTGATAGTTGCCGATTGAGTCACACATGACGATGGAACTTGTGTTGAAGTCGAGTCTAATTTCGAAACGTACCAGGACTGGAGACCATCCCCTTGGTGTTTCTTGGGTACATGGCATCGCATAAAAGGGTCCGTCGTCTGAGGGATGGATGTTAAGCCCGGGGTTCCTGTCTGCTATAAGCATGGACGTAAAACATCCCACGGTGGCAGTCTTTCGACAAAGAGTAGGTGACTTGCCACCGGCAGCCTGAACATGTTACAAGTTCCTGGAATGACTGTCTGCAGGAAAGGCAATGGCAAACCAGCCAGCGTAACCTTTGCTAGCCGAGACTGCTTCGGCAGCAGCGGACGCTCAGCTGTCCGCAGACTCCGGACATTTTATAGAAACGTTGCACTGTAAATGTACTGTCATCCATCAACTGATATCGTTGACAATGACGCAGTTGTCTCTGTCGACCACAGTCTAGAGAAGCATAAAGTTAGAAAGGAAGGGTTAAATTCACGAAAACGTCTTTATTCTCAAAACAAATGAAATTCTTGCTTCCGTAACACCAAGTGAAACCACTTCTTTTGACGTATAAACGTAAGCTGAGGACTCTGTCAGCGAAAATGGAATAGCAAGGATGGTAATTTGGTAAGCTTTGTATTAATGCAGTCTGTGTCAGCATTGAAGGATGGCTGTAATATAAAGAGTTATTGCTGATACGTGGAAGCTCGGCGCAAAATCCTCGGGGGATGTTCGTTACAGAATGAAAAAAAATGGATAATCTCCCAACAAATATAGATATTTCATATAATCACAGCAAAAGAGAGGAATGCTCAAAGCGCTTTCCGAGACATACGTGACCCCCGCGCCCCACCCCCTGCTCGGAAAGTTTAAAAGAACGTCTATATGCGCACGAGAGTGCAGCGGTGCAGAGAGGAGACGCACGGGATGTTCTGTGCACGAGATCAGTGCATCATGATTAAAGAACAGCTTTTTCGAGTCTAAGAGTTGCCCGTTAGGCAATGCAAAATACGCGCCAAATAACCGGCCACGTGCTCTCTCCAATTGGTTAATACGCTCATTATGCTAATGATATGCAGTGTTTGGAAAACACATTTATTTTTGCTGGCCTTTATTTTCTCTTCTTTGTGCTTTTATCTTTTTTCTGTCTACCCTTGTTTGCTAACTTTTTCTTTCCGCTACTTTACCCAGCGTGACCATAACTGAGGAATATATGCATATGTGTGTGTATATATATATATATATATATATATATATATATATATATATATATATATATATATATATATGAGTATATATATGAGTAGGCCTATATATATGAGTTGACATAATTATATATAGACATTGATGAAGCAGGCAGAGGTAAACAGAGGGCTGGAAACCTTCGCTAAACCTAAAGAAACCATGACGAAGTGGTGATGAAAACACGAACACCTTTCCAGACAGCGATATATAAAGAAGCAAAGGTGGAAACAGCTATAGGCAGACTGACACGGGGTGTCTCGTATTTTATAGGATCGTCCCGTTTATTATTTTTTTTAACCAAATGTTCCACGTCCGGTTTCATACCTTCCCGGGACATTTGTCCCTTTTTTCAGTACTATTAACAATATTTGAAAAAGAAAACGTGGCACACAGCACAGGTGCGTACCACCCGCCCCCCCCCCACCCCGCCCCCTATAACCCGCCCTCCCGGGGTTCGTTAGTATATGTACAGACATTGGTCAAGCGGGCTGTGGTGTGGTAGGCTCCGTTGTGAATACACATGTTATTGTGGGAAGTGTGCTTTTGTACGTTTTATTTTGTATATTCATATCCATAAAATTGTAGGATTTTGAATGTACATGTGTGTTTTAATATTCCTAAAAATTAAAAAAAAAAAAAAAAAAAATTGCTGAGGCACAAAAGTTATTGTTAGGGCAGTTTTGACGACTGTATGCCATCATGGCTTTTTCCACAGATTAATCTCATTTGCAAATAATATAAAAATGAAAGCAATTGAACATATTTAGTAACGGTTACATCACACCTGTGCGATTAATCCCATGACATCATATTGCAGGGTTTCCTGACTGCTGTTTTTCCTTATTGATGGTACACTGTTGTCATTGTGGAGGCGTACGCACCTGTGCTGTGTGCCACCTTTTCTTTTTCAAATATTGTTAATAGTACTGAAAGAAGGGACAGATGTCCCGGGAAGGTATGAAACCGGACGCGGGACATTTGGTTAAAAAAAAAAAAATACGGGACGATCCTATAAAATACGACACACCCCTTTGTCAGCTTGACTATTGCTGTTTCCACCTTTGCTTTTTTATATATCTCTGTCAGGAAAGGTGTTCGTGTTTTCATCACCGCTGCGTCATGGTGTCCTTAGGTTTAGCGAAGGTTTCCAGCCCTCTGTTTACCTTCGCTCTTCAAATTTTCATAATAACTTTATTCCTGCAGATGAAGCTATTAGGGGAGAAATAGTACTGGCCAGCATTTATATTAATTTTATCTTATGAAAATATATTGCTATCGTACACTGCCTGTGTTTAGGTTCATGGGCCTTTGGATTGCCCTTTGGCAATGTCTCTCTTTCGCCACGTGGTGTTTTGACATTAGTACCCGCGCTGGCATTTTGCCGTGGTCAATAATGTACTGGGTGCAGAAGGCAGCTAATATGTGGCTATTTATCAATTTGATCAGCGAAATAACGTTAGTAACTGTCTGATTAAGGTCAGGTCATTGTGAGCACAGACGTGATTTAGGCTTGAGCGTCTGGGAGCTCACAGCCCCACCATCCTCCTCTTGTCCCCTCTATCGAGCTGCCTTTGGACATAGTGCAGTGAACGGGGAAAATGGGAACAGATGGTGATGCTTTGTGCTCACGTGTGATGAAAACCGCCTGCATGTGCTGGCCTGTCTACATTTAAGCTAAATGCATTTCCTTTGTATACAAAATGTCGTCTTTGGGAAGAGCACTGAGAATGCAAGTGTGGTTATTAAATTGCCAACTATTATCAGTTTGATCCTCCGCATGATGGCATTGGAGGAGGTGGACCATACTCTGACATGCAGGGTAAACAGATGTCGGCCTCCAATTGCCAACACCCTTTCACCTCTGGATGTCATCAATTGGAGTAGTTTCATATGCAAAAGTGTCTTCCGTTAATACAATCACAGAACACCTACTGTGACAAGCATCCACTTAGAGTGCCTTAAGAAGGTATTCACACCCCTTGACTTTTTCACATTTTGTTGTGTTACAGCCTGAATTTAAAATGGGTTAAATAGAGATTTATTGTCGCTGATATACATATAATACCCCATAATGACAAAATGGGATTTTATTTTTTTAGAATTTTTTACAACAATTAAAAATGAAAAGCTGAATGTCTTGAGTCAATAAGTATTCAACCTCTTTGCTATGACACTCCAAATTGAGCTCAGGTGCATCCAATTTCCTTTGCTCATCCTTGAGATGTCTCTACAACTAGAATGGAGTCCACCTGTGGCCAATTCAATTGATTGGACATGATTTATAAAGAAACACACCTTTCTATATGAGGTCCCACAGTTGACAGTGCATGTCAGAGCAGAAACTCCATCAAAAAGTCCACGGACCTTGCTGTAGAACTCCGAAATAGAATTGTGAGGAGGCATATATCTGGGGACGGGTTTAAAACAGTTTCTGGAGTGTTGAAAATTCCCAAGAGCACAGCAACCTCCATCATTAGGAAATGGAAAGAATATGGAACTACCCAGACTCTTTCCAGAGCTGGCTGTCCGACCAAACAGAGGAACCGAGCAAGAAGGACCTTGGTCATGGAGATGACCAAGAACCCAATGACAACTGACAGAACTACAGAGTTCCTTGGCTCAGATCGGAGAACCTGCTGGAAGGACAACAGTCTCTGCAGTACTTCACAAATCTAGGCTTTATGGGAGAGTGGTCAGATGGAAGCCACTCCTGAGAAAAAATACATGACAGCATGCCTGGCGTTTGCATAAAGGTATGTGAAAGACTGAGAGACAAAATATTCTGTGGTCTGATGTCTCATTGGAATGAGATGCAATTGAATGATGCAAATTGAACTCTTTGGCCTGAATGCAAAGCGCTACATCTGGTGGAAACCGAACACAGCTCATCACCCATCTCATACCATCTCTACCGTGAAGCATGATGGTGACAGAATCATTCTATGGGTATGCTTTTCAGTGGCAGGGCCTGGAAGACTTGTAGGAATAGAGGGAACAATGAATGGAGGCAAATAAAGCAAATCCTTGAGGAGAACCAGCATCAGAGTGAAGACCTGAGACCGTGGCGAAGGTTTACGTTCGAAAAGGACAATGATCCCCAGCATACAGCTAAAGCAACACTGGAATGGCTTCAGAACAAGAACGTGAAAGTCCTTGAGTGGCCCAGCCAAAGCCCAGACTTGAGTTCCATCGCGAATCTGTCGAAGGACTTGAAGAATGCTGTTCACAATGCTCCACATCCAACTTTACAAAGCTTGAGCAAATCTGCAGGGAAGAATGGGAGAATCTCCACAAATCCAGATGTGCAAAGCTTATACAGACATGCCTAAGAATACTCGAAGCTGTAATCGCTGCCAAAGGCGCATCTACGAAGCATTGACCCAGGGGTTTGAATACTTATGTAAATCTATATTTCATATTTAATTATTTTATAAAAATTTCTAAAAACAAAATTCGACATTGACATTATGACATTATGTGTAGATCAGTGACAAAACATCTCTATTTAATCATTTTTAATTCAGACTGCAACACAACAAAATGTGAAAACATTGAGGGGTGTGAATACTTTCTGAAGGCAATGTGTATAGCCTCTCTTCCTTAACTCTCCATTCTTTTATGTACACACTTTGTTGCTTCTTCTGCCATTATCCTACAGTTTGTGTCTCGATGTCCTACAGGTGTATAATTGCTCATCACATATAACCTTTTCTCGACCCTTAAAATGAAATCCCCGCCCTCTGCTTCTCTTCTTCCTGTGTTTAATTAAACACGGCGGCGTTTGTCCAAGGAGGAAAAAACCCTTATTGCGCTATCCATAGTGTTCTTATTAGGCTTCCACTGAGGTTCCCAAAGGAAGCCTACTGTTCTTGGAAGGATTATTATTCTCACACATTTTGTGGAGACAATTCCAAGTGAACTGTTATAGCTAGTTATAGCTCTATGAAACTTTAACTCAAAAAAAAGATAGCAATGTAACTTAATGCATCATGAATTTTGCTTTTGCAATTTTGACTGACATTGGCTGCCATTGCCTATGATGTCATAACCTTTAAATATCTTTTTCTCCAGAACCGCTGAACGGATCAACGTGAAATTTTGGAAATATGATCGCCTAGCCATGGTGATAAAAGTTTGCGAAAAGGTTGGTCACGTGGTTTGGCGGCCATATTGGATTAAAAAAAAAAATTAAATCTACTTCTCCGAAACCACCTGTCTGATCGATACGAAACTTGCAATACATGTTTACATTCAGATGGGGGAAATATTTGCAAACTATGACTTAATCAGTCATGTGGTTTGGCCGCCATCTTGAATTTAAGCAAAATAATTGAAAAATCTTTGCCGGAGTACCGCTTAAGCCTTAAAGGATCAATGTGAAATGTCATAAATATGAACAACTACTAATGTGGGAAAAATATTCGTAAACTATGATGTCATCAGGCACCTGATATGGTGGCCATCTTG
This sequence comes from Myxine glutinosa, assembly GCF_964187855.1. Classification (NCBI taxonomy): domain Eukaryota; kingdom Metazoa; phylum Chordata; class Myxini; order Myxiniformes; family Myxinidae; genus Myxine; species Myxine glutinosa. The sequence continues at coordinate 114,939,883 of NC_136268.1, read as the reverse complement.
GTTTGAAGGAAAAGTTAGGTCCATGGTACACTGAATCTTGTGGTGAGGCAGTTGCCCTGAAACAACTTGCCTTTGCCTCTTGAAAGGCTAATCCAACTGAAGGCAATCTCAGTTCCTTCCACCAAGCTCAGAACAAGTGTGTGTCGACCCTCAGGAGAGCCAGGAAGCACTATCTCTCTACTCTCAAGACTGAACATCTCAAACCTGTGTCCTCCCTCCAAATCCTGGTGACGTCTGGTCAAATCTGTTTCTGGTGTTTGTTTCTGCCTGGTCAAATCCATCCCCTCCCTTACCTCAAATGGCTACACAGTTGACACTGCAAGTGACAAAGCTGAATGCCTCAACTCTGTGTTTGCCTCAAAATCTTGTGTCTCAAACCCATCTCTCTCTGTACCCACCTTGCCCAGTCTAACTCAGCTGCTCCTGGACTCTGTGTCCTTCTCTCCTGACAAGGTGGAGAAGTTTCTGTCAAGCCTCGACTCTGATTCTGCAACTGGACCAGACGGCATCAGCCCAAGGGTCCTAAAACCCTGCTCTGCCACTGTATCTCATCCTCTCTCTGTTCTCCTCACCCTCTTTTTTGCTCAAGGTCATCTGCCATCAGTTTGGAAATCAGCCAACATCACCGCTTTACACAAAAAATGTGCAAAAACAGATCCTTGCAACTACAGACCAATCAGCCTGCTCCCAATTATCAGCAAAGTCATGGAATCCATCATTCCTTCAGATATCAAATCCTTACTCTTCTCCAATTGTTGATCAGAGATCAAGCCATTTGGTTTTAGACCAGGTCACTCTACTCTGGACATGCTGCTTCTGCTGTCTCAACAATACATGTAGGTCCTCAATGCCAAACAGGAAATCAGAGCCGTCTCCCTTGACATATCACGTGCCTTCGATACGTTCTGGCACCCCGCTCTGTTCACCAAACTCTCCTCCTATGGTATCCATGGAAATCTCCACGCATGGCTTGCTGACTTCCTCTCTGGTCGTAGTCAACGTGTGGCCCTGAATGGATTTCTCTCATCTCCCCTTCCTGTTCAGGCTGGAGTTCCCCAAGGTAGTATTCTGGGCCCTGTGCTTTTTCTGGTCTTCATCAAAAATCTCTCCGACTCTCCAGAAAATCCTCTCTATCTATTGGCTGATGACTCCACTCTCTGCCGCTCCAATACTCATCACTCAGATCAGCAGTCTGCAGCCTCCTCACTCTCTGCAGACCTGGACAAAATCACAGACTGCTCAAACAAGTGGAACATGTCTTTCAATCCTGACAAATATCACACTGTTACTATGTCTCTCCGAAAAGACCGACTGGACAACCCTCCCATCTACTTTCTCAACAATCCTCTCCCAGAAGTTCTGTCACTCAAGCTTTTGGGTCTCACTATCTGCCTTGATCTTCTTGGGGAAACCACATTTCCAAGCTGGCCTACAAAGTCAGTCGCCGACTGGGCATCCTGTGTCGTGCGAAGTCCTTCCTTGGCACACCTGAGCTCCTCACCACATACAAGGCTTTCATCCATAGCTCAAGGGAATACTGCTCTCCCCTTGGGCTGGTGATCCTGCCTCACACCTAGCTCGGCTTCACGCTGTTGAAACCAAAGCTTTCAGAATCAATGGAATCTCTCGCGATGAAGCTGATTGTGAGGGCCTTTCACTCACTCACCACAGGCAGGTTGGTGGTCTTTCTGTCTTCTACCGACACCTATCCGGCCAAGCTCCCCCAGCTCTATCTGTGCTCTTTCCCCCAAATATTCCTACAGGTCGCACAAGTTCTGCCAGCAACCCTCTTCTGGTGAAACTGCCAAAATCGAGACTCTCTGCTCACCTTCACTCTTTCAATCCTCTTTTCTCCCACCTCTGGAATAAACTCCCTCACTCTCTTCAATCCCACTCCTCCCTCTCGGTCTTTAAAACAGCTGTTCACCACCATTTCTTATCTTCCCCCATCCAAAACCTTGATCTTTTCTACCCCTGTTATTTCACCGCAGATCCACTTTTTTGAAATACCAACTTCTTTCCTGGAAGTCCTAGCAGTGCCCATGTGTTTTATACCTCTCCCACCCCTCTCCACCCCCTTCCCATGCCTCCTACCCCCAAGCCCTCACCCTCCCACAGATCTCCCGATGTCCCTGTTCTCTGCTGTTGTACTTGTGTGCTTCCCTCTATCTCCCAATCTTGTCTCCCACTCCCTTGTTTTGTTCGTATGTTTTGTTTGTCTGTTTTTGTTTTTGTGATTAATGTTAGCTCTTACATGAGACTCGATCTTGTATACCAAAAAAAAGAAGAAGAAAAAAAGCTTTAAACATCTTTTTCTGCAGAACTTCTGAACGGATAAATACAAAATTCCATATGTATGATCAACTCCCTATGAGGAAAAATGTTTCTAAACAATGACATGTGAATGACAGTCATGTGATATTGTGGCCATATTGGATTTAAGGAAAAAGTACTTGAAAATCCATATCGCAGAACCACTGACCAGATCAATCCAAAACTTCACACATATGATTGACTACACATGAGTAAAATTTTATTGAAAACAATGATGTCAACAGTCATGTGGTATGATGGCCATTTTGCCTGGAAGCCTATCATCACTCATGCTCACAGTTCGAGTTACTTTTGTTATTAGAAGCAGCCTTGGAAAAATGCCACGATGAGCTATCTTAACATGGATATACACCTTAACACAAAGTCCACTTGTCGTTTTTGGTTGAGATTGCGTATTTTAGTATGATTTAATTATATATTTGAACACAGGAGAATACAAATCGCCTTCTTAATGCTTCCAAAAACCTCCAGTTTTGCAGTACTTGGGCATGTTACATAAGGAGGTGTATAAGAATGCATCAACGGTGCACTTCCGGAATGTTTTTATATGACTTTTAAAATCATTATTTTATTTCAATCATTCCACATTTCAAAGTTGGCCTCCAAAGCCAGACGCCTACTGGGCATCCTCCATTGTGCAAAGTTATTTTTTGGCAAACCTGAACTCCTGTCCACCTACAAAGCTTTCATTCACAGCTTGATGGAGTACTGCTCTCTCCTATGGGCTGTTTCTGCTGCCTCACATCTTGCTCAGCTTGACGCCGTGAAAACCAAGGTTTTCAAGATCATTTGAATCTCTCGCGAAGAAGCTGCCGATGGCCCAATCACTTCACCATCACCGACAGGTTGGTGGTCGTTCTGTCTTCTTCTGTCTCATTTCTGGTCTTGTGCCCTCTGCCCTCTTCGTGCTTTCTCCCCTCCAGGTATCTGAAGGACGCACGCAGTCCACCAGCAGCCTCCTCCTTGTGAAACTGCCTAAATCCAGAACCACTACTCACCTCCACTTGTTTATTCCTCATTTTCCACACCTGTGGACCCACATTCCACATTCTCTTTATTCTCATTCTTCCCTCCAGGTCTTCAAGTCAACTGTTCACCACCATCTGAAATCATCCCCTATCCAAAACCATCATCTTCTCTACACCCGTTAAACCACCCCACCCCTCCCAAATGTGTTTGCATGTGTATCCATCTTGTCCACCCCTTGTGTTCTCCCCTACCTCTCATCGTTACCTGCATCCCATGTATATCCATACCTCTCATCCCGTCTAAATAGTTATAATCGCAACCTACAAGTTGTTCAGGTTTTCATATTTAGTATGCTCACCCAAACCAATGGCCAAACCGATGGCCAAACCGATGAAGGTAATCAAAGTTAAAAATAGAAAGCATCTGAAAATGAAAAGCTTGTCTGTGTCTGCATTGTATTCAGACTTCTTTTCTTCCATATGCTAAACATGACGAAAACAGATTTTAAAAATACAAAAACATTGACGATTTTAGGCTACCTTGACCTTTTGTTCTATTTTTTTTTTTTTTATCGGCCTCTAGTTTTTGATTGGTGAACCAATTTAGTGACCCAAGTGCAAATTCTTAAATTTTCAGGTCAATCGGATGGAAATTGACAATTTTATTCAGCCTTGAACTTTGACCTTTTTACCTAAAAAAACAATCGGATTCTAGCTTTTAATTGGTGAACCAATTCTGTGACCCAATGTGCATATTCTTAAATTTTCATGTCAATTGGATGGAAATTGACAATTTTATTCAGCCTTGAACTTTGACCTTTTGACCTAAAAAAACAATCGGATTCTAGCTTTTAATCGGTGAACCAATTCTGTGACCCAATGTGCAAATTCTTGAATTTTCATGTCAATTGGATGGAAATTGACAATTTTATTCAGCCTTGAACTTTGACCTTTTGACCTAAAAAAAACAACAATTGGATTCTAGCTTTTAATTGGTGAACCAATTCTGTGACCCAATGTGCAAATTCATGAATTTTCATGTCAATTGGATGGAAATTGACGACTTTATGTGACTTTGACCCTTTGATCTTTTGATCAAATTATTAATTTGTCTTCTCCATATGTTCATAATAAAACTATGTTGAAAATTTGATGACAAAGCTCAAATCCCCCCCTCCCCTCCCCTTGACAAATCTTGATGACAAATCCCCCCCTCCCCTTCCCACGCCTCCTGCCCCCAAGCCCTCTCCCTCCCACACTTCTCCCTGCTCTCAAATGTTGTGGTTGTGTGCTTCCCCTTCTCTCCCCATCTTGTCTTCCGCTCCCTCTTTTTGTATATTTTGTTTGTCTGGTTGATTTGTTTGTGAAATAAATGTTAGCTCTTTCACGAGCGGCACAAGGCAGAAAATGTGGCGTTCTACTCTCACATTGTCACAGGTCTACAATCCTGGACCCAAAAAAATATCCAGGACTTTCCTGTTTCCCCAGTTCAAACCCAAAATGCAGGGTCATTCAGAGCGATGACGTCAGAAGGAATCTCCAGTCAACACAAATCTGACTTGTAAAACAACTACACTGATTTGTATGCTTCCCACCTATCACCAGTTTGACTTCCCTCGGTATAATTTCCATCCTTGTTATTCTCTTATGCATGCCCTTTCTGTTGACTCAGCAATGAATTGATGTCTTGAACCTCAAACAGGTCGGCGTGGTCTTTCTGAACTCGTGATGTACTTCTAATATTGTCAAGCAACCTAAACCTAATGAACAGTTACTTGCGCGAGGTCACAAAGGGGAAGATGTGCATTGGGAAATAAGAGTACAACAAACCAATTCGAGGAAGAGGATGTGGAGGGAGGGGGGGGCATGGGGTGTAGGGGCCTAATAACGATTCAAAACAACAAGAGGGAAAGACATTTAATATTTGAAAGGTCTACCACCTATCATTCACCTACCTACCAACCGTGCCTTGAATTGAGGGAAAGCCGATCCAACCAAGTCCCTAGGTAGTGAGGTCCACAGTGGCACGAGTACAATAGAGAGAAACCAGTGACGAACATCAATTATTCTCTGAGGCTGGAAAATCTGTGAAAGAGAAGACATCAATCCATAACGAGAAGAGCCTACCCGCCGCTTTGCTTATGGACCAATTAGTCGTCACATCTCTTGCTGATAGAGGGGTTGGGTAGGGGAAATGGGAATGGAAGGGAGGGGCGGAGGGGAAAGGGAGGGGGGGGGGAGATATACTGCATATACATCTTTTGGGGGGGGGCTTTGACAGGCCCCTCCATTTTGGGGGGTGAGGAGGAGAAGGGAAGGAGGACAAATTTACCCGTGCAAAGAGTGCTTTAACCTCAGCATTTCTCGGGTAAAGAAAAAAATTGTAATACCTTCTGCCACCACCACTAGGTGATGCTACACGGTGCACATTAACATGGCCCTCCCCCTAATCCAGATCCGCTTTTTTGAAATTCCAACTGCTTTCCTGGAAGTCCTTGCAGTGTCCATATGTTTTATACCTCTCCCACCTCCCCCCCAAGCCCTCTCCCTCCCACAGTTCTCCCGATGTCCCTGCACTCAAATGTTGTGTTTGTGTCCTTCCCCCTCTCTCCCCATCTTCTCTACCGCTCCCTTTATTTTGTGTTTTCTGTGTCGGTTTGACTTTTTGTGTGATTAATGTTAGCTCTTTCACGAGCCTCGATCTTGTATCCCAAAAAAATAAAAAGGTCACATGGTCTGACAAGTATGATTTTTTGAAAACTACACCTTTGAAAAGCAATTCCTCCCGAACGGCTTGACAGATTGAGTGGAAACTAAACACACATTTTCCCCAAACCTTGGCGATACCAGTGTGTTCACGAATAAATCATTGGTCACATGGTCTGACAGCCATGTTGGATCAAAGGAAAATAAATAAATAAATTTCTGAAATAATTGTTTCTCCAACAGAAGGATTGAAGTCAAACTTTACAAGCATGATCTAGTCATCAAGTGGAATACTGTACGTACGTTTAAAATTTCAATGTGATCGGTCACACGGTCTGGCTGCCAGAATTTTATTATTATTATTTGAAGAAGAAACCTTACTATTTCTATTCTCCAGCCAGGTGATGATTGATATGTCTATCAATTACGTACTTTTTCAACTTGGTGCATCCTCTCTATTTATTACATAGTGTAATAATTGCGTACTATTGGAATGTATATTTTGACGCTTTAAACTGCTTTAGACCTTTGAAGACGCGTTAAGACCCTTAAGACCACCAAGACCCCAAAAGACCCGAAGGCCCTTAAGACCCAAAATACCCAAAGGAACCCAAAAGACCCCGAAGACCTAAAATACCACATTTCAAATCTGGCCTCCAAAGCCAGTCGCCGACTGGGCATCCTCTGTCGTGCGAAGTCCTTCCTTGGCACACCTGAGCTCCTCACCACATACAAGGCTTTCATCAGCAGCTCTATGGAATACTGCTCTCCCCTCTGGTCTGGTGCTCCTGCCTCACACCTAGCCCGTCTTCACGCTGTTGAAACCAAAGCGTTCAGAATCATTGGAATCTCCCACGATGAAGCTAACTCCAAGGGCCTTTCACTCACTCACCGCAGGCAAGTTGGTGGTCTTTCCGTCTTCTACCGACTCCTCTCTGGCCTTGCCCCCCCCAGCCCTCTCTGGGCTCTGTCCTCCAAATATTCCTACAGGTCGCACAAGATCTGCCTGCAACCCTCTTATGGTTAAACTGCCAAAATCAAGACTTTCTGCTCACCTTCACTCCTTCATCCCTCTTTTCTCCCGCCTCTGGAACAAACTCCCTCACTCTCTTCAATCCCACTCCACCCTCCAGGTCTTTAAAACAGCTGTTCACCACCATCTCCTATCCTCCCCCATCCAAAACCTTGATCTTTTCTACCCCTGCTAATTTCGGTCCACTTGTGTTTTATACCTCCCCCCCCCCCCCTCCCCTTCCCACGCTTCCTGCCCCCAAGCCCTCTCCCTCCCACACTTCCCGCTGCTCTCAAATGTTGTGGTTGTGTGCTTCCCCTTCTCTTCCCATCTTGTCTTCCGCTCCCTCTTTTTGTATATTTTGTTTGTCTGGTTGATTTGTTTGTGAAATAAATGTTAGCTCTTTCACGAGCCTCGATTCAGTATACAAAAAAAAAAAAAAAACCAAAAAAAACAAACCTAAAAGACCAAAAAGAGCCCAAGGACCCCTCATACTGTATATTTTCTGAAATATTTAAGATCCAATCAGTTTGCTATCACTTGCCAAGCCAGCCATTCCTTATCCACTGCTTCATTAGAGTGTGTTATGTCCGTGGACTCAGTAATCAGCACAAAGTACGATAAACAAGCGGGTTTATTCACATTATGCCAAGCTATCCACTGCGCATGCGCTCCCTCCTCCAAACCAAACCACCCCCAATAGAACATCATCAACTTCGGTACAAATCAGATCACGCGGTGCTAAAGTAAGCAACAGACACAGCAGAGTACTTGCTTGAGTGCTTAAGAGAAGGGGGAGAGCGAAAGATGGGGGGGGGGGGGGGGGGAGGGGGGAAAAAGAGGGGGGTCGCAAGTCGCAAGTTGGCATTTCAGTTTGGCCACGTGTGCCAATACACATACATTTCTTACATAATCAAACTTTATAAGTTATATGTCCGTTTTTAAGTTATCCGTCCAACTCAAAAGACCCCGAGGACCCAAAAGACCCCGAGCACCCCATGGACTCAAAAGACCCCGAAGACTCTGAAGATCCAAAATACCCTCAGAACCCAAAAGACCCAGACGATCCAAAAGCCACAAAATACTCCGAGGACCCAAAACATCCCGAGCACTCCGAAGACCTAAAAAAAAACCCAAGGACCCCTTATATTTATTTTTAAATATTTAAAATCCTATTCTGAATTATGTTTCATCAAGAGGACGTGATGGGTCACATGCCCGATGAAAGTGGGGTTGTATCAAAGCGGGGTTGTATCAAAGTGGGGCAGATTGGATCCCGGTCATAACTGTCCATAGTTACAAAGTGACTCGGCGTAGGTGGCCCGTCTAGTCAGGTTTCCTCAACATGAAATGCAGAGGAATACCTATTATTATTCCTAGAATTTTCTTTTTCTTATTCTACCGAAATTCAGGGTTCAGGGTCCGAAAAGTTTTAAATCAACGCTCTCAGCAACTGTTGGTCCGATTGACACGAATTTTTCACTAAGTGATTGGCTAGACAATTAGAATTTTTTACTGCTAAGTATGACATCATATGTCACGTGGTATGGGCGCCATCTTGGAAAACACCTTCAACTTTGCCCCTCACAATCTCTGAAACGGCTCAATGGAAAAACTTGAGTCATGGCTCAATCTAAAGAACTCAGCAATGGAACCAAAAAACATGTTTATTTAGGATATTAGAAATGCTAACGTTACGAAGTTAGAATTCTACAAATAGACCCCATTGATGACACGAATATGATTTTTTTTTACAAGACTGAAGTGAAAGAAAATTCAGAATGCAAACTAGAACGGCAATCAGTAGAGAGCATACCTCTGCCTGGTGAACAGTTTACATTTTGTATCTCAGAGTAGACCAGAAAATCACAATAGAGAATCACATTTAATCAAAATCTAGCACAGGAATCACCATAGGTCCAGTCTTACATACCCTGATCTACCCCCTCGTTTTTAGCCATATCTTTCAATGGTGAGGAATCTCTTTTAAAATTATATTAGCTCGATCTGGATCCAAATCTTCACCAAAATTGAATAGATTATTCCACGTCACACACACAGCCTGTCCAATAAGTTTTGTCCAAATCCGTCCTCAACTTTTTGAGATAGCCTGCTATGTATCGTTTTTGGCCCTATCTCCCAATGGTGAAGAGCGCACGTGCGTGATTGAGATCAGGTTTCTCCGTGGATACAAAATGTAAACTGTTCATCCTGATCTGATGATGTTTCCATCTGAAGACGCAAATAATAAAGTTTTGTACTGATATACTTGTAATGAGTAACTTAACCAGTTCCTCGTTAGTATAGTGGTAAGTATCCCCGCCTGTCACGCGGGAGACCGGGGTTCGATTCCCCGACGGGGAGGTATTTTTGTGTGTTCTTAATCAGTCTCAGTGACATCATCGTTAGAGCGTCCACTTTGAGTCTGAGAAGTCGGCGGTTCGAATCCCAGCTGAGTCATATCAAAGACTTTAAAAAAAGATTCTTCCTGCTTCCTTGTTTGACATGAACAGTATTTAAAAAGGAGAGAGAGAGAGAGAGCGCACAGACAAAGAACCACATGTTGGAAGCCATTGTCCAGCCTTTATTGGGAGTGAAGATGGCCACCTTCTCTTTTTTGAAAAGATCCACTTTTTTGAAATTCCAACCTCTTTCCTGGAAGTCCTTGCAGTGTCCATGTGTTTTATACCTCACCAACCCCCCCACCCCCCTCCCCTTCCCACGCCTCCTCCCCCTAAGCCCTCTCCCTCCCACACTTCTCCCTGCTCTCAAATGTTGTGGTTGTGTGCTTCCCCTTCTCTCCCCATCTTGTCTTCCGCTCCCTCTTTTTGTATATTTTATTTGTCTGGTTGATTTGTTTGTGAAATAAATGTTAGCTCTTTCACGAGCCTCGATTCAGTATACAAAAAAAAAAAAAAAAAAAAAGTCTCAAAATCCTAATACATATATAGATCTTCACTAAAATGAAATCGAATCGTCCTTGTCAGACACACAACCTGTCCACCAGGTTTCGCCCAAATCCGTCCTCAACTTTTTAAGATATACTGCTATGTATCATTTTTGGCCCTATCTCCCAATGGGGAAGAATCACTTAAAAATTATAGTAGCTGGATCTTCACCAAAATGTAATCATTTTGTCCTTGTCACATACGCTACATCTATGCCAAATTTCGTCCGAATCCGTCTACAACATTTTGAGATATCTTGTTCACAAATGGACAGACAGACAAACAAAGACAGACAGACAGACAGACGAACAGACAGGGGTGAAAACATAACCTCCATCCACCTTTGGTGGCGAAGGTAAAAATATCGACGTCATACGTCACATATTGTTTTTCGGCCGCCATATTGTTTTTTGTGAAAAACACTAAAACCCCTTTTTCTCCACAACGGATGAACAGATCCACCCCAAACTTGGCATGCAAAATTGCATGCCCATGACGAACAAGTTCCCACATGATGACGTTATATGTTCGCATCATTTAGGAGTCATGACAATTTTAGGCATAAACATTAAATCCTATCTCCTCCCACAATTTTGAAGATATCGAGTGGAAACTTTAAACAAGTGTTCCACATGTGGGGAATTTAAAATGTTACTTGAGAAGTTTAGATAAATCACATGGTTTGGCCGCAATAAATAATTGAACAAGAATCTTAAAAAGCTTCTATCTCTTGAATCGCTGCATTGATCGACTTGAAACTTTAATGTTATGTAACTCTCATCAAGGGGAATAAGTGTTTAACATTTCAACATGATTGGTTGTACGGTCTGGAAGCTAGAAGTCGTTATTCTTGAAAGAAGAAGAAACGCAACACTTTTTCTTCTCAGGCCATGTAACGGATTGCGCCACTGCCATTTTTCGGATTTATTTCCTTTAAAAATCACTTTCTCTCAATAGTTGGACTGAATAACAGGAAATTTTCACCATAGGAGCACTTCAGCCTGTTGAATTTTATAATGGTAATCATGACGTCATAAGTCACGTTGTATGGGCGTCATCTTGGAAAAACCGAAAAACTTTGCACCTGTACATCTCTAAAAGCGCTGCAGTGAAAAAATTGAGAAATGTCTCATTTTAAAGAACTTTCCATGCAGAATAACATATGCGAATGATGATGTCATAGGTGCCTCCATTATGACGTCATAATTCAACAAGTAAAAAACTTCATCCGTTCAGGATTAAATTTCTTGAGCATCAATTCGGTATAAATTGATGCAGAAAAAAATTATAATGACGTCGTAGGTCACATGGTTCGGCCGCCATATTGTTTAAGTGAAAAGCCTGAAAAATCACTAAAAAAAACATTTTCGCCAAAACGACTGAACAGATCAAGGCCAATCTTTGCAGGCAGAATCGCATACCCATGCCGAACAAAACGTTCAGTGACCATGATGTCATAAGTCACATGGTTTAGGAGCTGTGAGGTTTTGAAGCATACACCTTTAAAACCTAACTGCTCCCTCATTTTTAAAATCATATCGAATGGAAACTTCACAATTATGTTGTCCATGTCGGCATGATAAAATGCCCTTTTGGAATTTGCGATAGCTCACATGGAATGGCAGGGATAAATAATTGAACGAAAATATTTTAAAATTATATTGCTTGAACGGCTTCATTGTTCAACGTGAAACTTTATGATATAGTAGAAGTCATCAAGGGGAACAAATGTTCAAAATTTCAAGATGATTGGATGTACGATCTGGAGGCTAGAAGTTGTTAGTGTGTGAAGAAGAAGAAACTCGACATGGGCATCTCAGGCTATGTCAATGATTCCAGCACTCGCGATTTTTCAGGTTTATTTTTCTTTAAAAATCATCTTCTCTGCAATGGTTTGACCGATGGACAGGAACTTTCAAAGGAGTGCTGTAGTATCTATAATCTTCTAAAGCTAATTATGACGTCGTACGTCACGTGGTGCGAGCGCCATCTTGTAAAAACCGAAAAACTTTGCACCTCTATATCTCCAAAACCGCTGCACAGAAAAAATTGAGACATATCTCATGCTAAAGAACTCTCCATGCAGAATAACAGATGTGAATGATGATGTCACAGGTGCCTCCATTATGACGTCATAATTCGACAAGTACAAAACTTCATCTGATCGGGATGAAATTTCTTGCGCATCAGCTAGGAATAAATTGATGTTGAAAAAAATAATAATGTGAAAGCGGGGTTGTATGAAAGCGAGAAGGTGGAGGAAACCAGTCATTACTGCCAGCAGTTATAAAGTGGCAGTTCTAGTAATTATTATTACTGCATTACTATGTATTTATATTATCAATTTATTCATTTTTTTGTTTAAAAAGTACAAATTAATAACGTTTGATGTGAAAAAATAGCGATTATTGTGTGCTCACGGACCAATTAATCACTTATTTCATGTATTTAAAGGGGATTTATTGATCTGGTTTACGAACCTTCAGCTTACCAACACATTTTCAAACCTTTTCTCGACAGTGGTTTCGGCACGTTTTGGGTGTTGGACATTGAAAAGCTATAGAGTTATTGGCCTCATCGTGGTTACCTTTTACTGTAAGCCAGCGGCAGCCTTGCCTGATCTCGCATCCCAATATACCCTTTATAGTGGCCTTTTGTAGCCTCAAAATGGGCATCAAGGCTAGGTTGTGGTAGCTTGAAACCTTTCCCAGATTCTGAAGTACATGCACCCAAATTTTGGGGCATCTAGATGCTATGGTTCAGCCATGAAAGAAAAACGTACAAACACACAGACAAGCACACAAGCACTTGAAAATATTTACAGTACAAGATACGTATATGAAATAGCGCCACCTTTTGTGTTAGCTGGTATTGCAAATCATCCTCATTTATCTTATGATATAGAGTATGATATGTTGTGATCAATAAAATTTCTTTCAAAAATGACAAAAATTCCAAGAACGTGCAAAAAATATCGTTAATTACAAAAATTCCACTGTAGGTGGGCCAAGAAAGGTACTCCCGTCCTTTGGAGGAGATGTCCGCTGGTAATGAATAACTGAGAATGTGAGAAATAACCGTGAAAAGATTTCTCGTGAAATAATAAATCATTACGTAATGACCATCGATGTATGAGAGGTTGACATATTTAAGACGTTGTTCCCATGCAAAGCTGTGGAGTCCATCAATGTATTTAATCCAAGAGCACCTTTGAGTTTTTTAAGGAGACCTATGTCGCCCTCGCACCCTGTTATGCAAAGACTTGAAGGAAATTCCATAATAGGTCGTACGTGATAGATATACTGGTTTAACATGAAGTCTTTGTGACGACACCCAGTGGTTTTTAAAAGATTGGACATCAGCCCCAGACCGTCTGGACAACTTCATTAACATGTTGATGGAACTTTATAGTGATGTGTCAACTGTCACCCCAAGGTCTCCCTGCGCCTGGAAAACCGTAATCGGATTGTTGAGCATTTGAAAGGTGTGATGAGGAATAGGGAAGAGGAATAGGGAAGAGGAATCTCCGTTTAAGTCTCAGTGAAGATCATTTATAACGTTTCGTTTGAGGCCCCGGAAACAGTACAGCAGAAATGGTTCATGTCCATCTGGCAAGAGGAGGTGTCGATATGCAGGGTTAGAAAAAATGTTTGATATCATCATGAAATGTTTTGTAAATAGAATTATTTAAACAAAAAAAATTCCAAAGAGAGTCCTTTGAAGGTTTAGCGATTAGTTTAGTCACGTTCTTATAATTCAGTCACATATTGCCGATTTTTTTTCTGCATATCTGCATCTGCGATTTCAAATTCCTTGCGGTTTATTGTAGGTATTTCCTTTATTGTCAAATTTAAGAATATAATTAGGTAAGTAAGTGTCGGATTCTTCAATCAGTTTGGTGAACTCAAAACCTCAATTGAATTTGGTTCAGTTTGAATATCTGATAAGGTTGTATTTCCATTTGTGCAGTAATTCCCTAGTTGTGTAATTCCCTAGTTGTGTTCTTTCTCCCTGCTGCGTAATGGGGAAAGTTATCCGATACATATTTATATATATATATATATAGGATTTTTGAGATTTTTGAAAAATCGCTTTATAGTGCCTGAGCGTTTGTAACTATATGAAAGGGTAATGTCAAATTATCTCCGATCAATGTGTCTGTGTAACGTCATATTAATTATAAATTTTCCTGATTGGGTAAAGGTACGGAAGTGTTTTAGGCACCGACCAAAAAATAGAGGAAAAAAACAAATTGATTTCTTAAAAATTCCAACAGGATTAAAACATCACTGGGCAACGTTGTGTACTCCTGCTAGTGTGTGTGTAGATAAATAAATAAATAAATATATATATATATATATATATATATATATATATATTGTTACGTGTTCCTCTACATCTACGATCTCCTGGTCTCGGTACGCCTCCGAACCCCGAGAGGAGCCACGGCAGAAAAATATGTTACTCTGTGTTAGAAATCAATAGTGAAACCACACCAATGATTATAAATGAACAAATAATATATTGAAAATCACACAGGAATAACTGTACAACAAATGGCAATTAAGAGTGCACTCTATATACCATCAATAAAGTCATATAACTCACTGCGCTCCAATCGAGCGAAAAGGCCACTCCTCAATGTCTCTATAACCTTTTCCCAGGCGAATATGATTCGCTCCAGCGGTCGCTAAAACGATATCCAGTCGAAGCCCGAATCTCGCTCTCCAGTCGATATTCGAATCGCGTACAGTTGACAATGGTGATCGCCCCGCCGAAACTGTACAATGGCGCCCTTCAGAGGGGCACCTTCACCGCTCACTCAGCGAACCGCAACGTAATTGGAGACGAAGCGGTCGCACACACACATCCCCGACAAACGGTAGGATGTTGGGGTGAAGATGACGCGAGGCAAAACCTTTGTAGGTGTCCGAAGCGCGGGGTTCAAAGTGGCCGACGGCTCTTACTTGAGCCGCTGTGATTAGGCGAAGATTCGTCGAAATCTCAGCGCCCAAATCTGACTATGCAGATTTTCCACTCCAGCGATAATTCCTATCGCCGGATGTCCCTTCAAGGAACTCAAAATTCCCTCACGACTTTCGGTAGACCAGGCTCGCTATGGAGCCTTGACATCACGCGTCTTCTCCAACTTTGCTCACGCCGCCTCTTCCTCTTCACCTCCTCGTCTTCCGGTTCGGTTTCCTGTATCATTTTAAGTTAACCTTTTTAACTTTAGATAGCTGTTCCTGAATAAGAAACCTTTTGAGAATAATAATAGTACATAGAATCAGAAATCTTTCAAGTGGAGGAAAACCACAACAGCGGAAGTGACGAATCCGTAACAATATATAAGTACATACTGTATATTGCATACTTATAACAAGACAGAGCAGGTAACGATGCAGAACCTTGCTGGGGTATTTGTATAGGAGACCTCTTTCATGCACTGGGGTTGCTCTATGAAAGTTGATCTTTTTTTTTCTTTCTTTTTTTTTGTATACTGAATCGAGGCTCGTGAAAGAGCTGACATTTACTTCACAAACAAATCAACCAGACAAACAAAATATATAAAAAGAGGGAGCGGAAGACAAGATGGGGAAAGAAGGGAAAGCACACAAACACTTGAGAGCACACAACATTTGAGAGCAGGGAGATGTGTGGGAGGGAGAGGGCTTGGGGGGAGGAGGCGTGGGAAGGGGGTTGGGGGGTGGGAGAAGTCTAAAACACAAGGACACCAAGGACTTCCAGGACAGAAGTTGGTATTTCAAAAAAGTGGAATTGGGGTGAAATTAGCGGGGGTAGAAAAGATCAAGGTTTTGGATGGGGGAAGATAAGAGATGGTGGTGAACAGCTGTTTTAAAGACCGGGAGGGTGGAGTGGGATTGAAGAGAGTGAGGGAGTTTGTTCCAGAGGCGGGAGAAAAGAGGAATGAAGGAGTGAAGGTGAGCAGAGAGTCTTGATTTTGGCAGTTTAACCATAAGAGGGTTGCAGGCAGATCTTGTGCGACCTGTAGGAATATTTGCGGGACAGAGCCCAGAGAGAGCTGGGGGGGGGGGGGGGGCAAGGCCAGAGAGGAGTCGGTAGAAGACGGAAAGACCACCAACCTGCTTGCGGTGAGTGAGTGTGAGGCCCTTGGAGTTAGCTTCATCGCGGGAGATTCCAATGATTCTGAATGCTTTGGTTTCAACAGCGTGAAGACGAGCTAGGTGTGAGGCAGGAGCACCAGCCCAGAGGGGAGAGCAGTATTCCATTGAGCTGCGGATGAAAGCCTTGTATGTGGTGAGTAGCTCAGGTGTGCCAAGGAAGGACTTCGCACGACGGAGGATGCCCAGTCGGCGACTGGCTTTGGAGGCCAGATTTGAAATGTGGTTTTCCCAGGAAAGATCATGGCAGATAGTGAGACCCAAAAGCTTGAGTGACAGAACTTCTTGGAGAGGATTATTCAGAAAGTGGATGGGAGGGTTGTCCAGTCGGTCTTTTCGGAGAGACATCGTAAGAGTGTGAGATTTGTCAGGATTGAAAGACATGTTCCACTTGTTTGCCCAGTCTGTGATTTTGTCCAGGTCTGCAGAGAGTGAGGAGGCTGCAGACTGCCGATCTGAGGGATGAAGAATGGAGCGACAGAGAGTAGAGTCATCAGCAAAGAGATAGAGAGGATTTTCAAGAGAGTCAGAGAGATCATTGATGAAGACCAGAAAAAGCACAGGGCCCAGAACACTGCCTTGGGGAACTCCAGCCTGAACAGGAAGAGGAGATGAGAGAAACCCATTCAGGGAAACTCCCTGAATGCGGACTCACACATCTGCATGCGGACTCACAAACACACACACGCACATCCACAAACACACCGATTATAATAGCCTTCCCTTCCCTTTGAGAATGGGCAAGGAAATGTGAGAACAAACGAACAAACGAATAATGTGAGAAGAAACAGGAAATGGGGACCCATTCCAACGAAGAATACCCTATCAGGTACAACTGTGAATGTCATTCCTAATGTTCAGTACAGTATCTCTCTGCTACAGGTGGGTTGGTTCCAATACCGATTGAATTGGGAAACATGAGAGAATGAAATAAGTTGAAAAATAGCTTGTCATTTGGAGTTAGACCGGCTTTATAATTTATCTGAGGCCATCTTATGGTTTCCAAATCAATAATCATCAAACAAATCCACCTATTGCTTGGATCACTAACTAGTCTTATCCACAGCCTGTGCTTTAGAAACGATGTCACCCAAACCATCTCACCTTGTGTATGTACTGTATGTGTGTGTGTGTGTGTGTGTGTGTGTGTGTGTGTGTGTGTGTGTGTGTGTATATATATATATATATATATATCACATATTATTCAAGACTTGGTTGTTTAGGACTGGCAGGATGGCTTACAGGTACGGACACTCACATCTAAGCTGCAAGCTGCAAATCGTAGGCGAGCCATTTCCAGCACCATGGCCAAATTCCTACCCTAACTTGTTTAACGTCACACCTGGCAAGCAGGTTCGGGAAGACACGGGCCAAACTTCCCACGACTGACCCTACAAGAAAATTAGGTGGGCTAATTTTGGCCATTAAAGAAGAAGATCCAGGAGTGTTTGTTTCATGAGTCATCCTTCTTCACTCGAACAGTGGATTCAGTTCTTTGCCCATAAAGTTTTTCATGCATTTTTTTTTTTTTACTCCACTGTCAGACATTTCCTTAGATGTTTTCTTAACTCGATTGACGATCAAAAATGCTCATTAAAAGTCTTGGTTAGAAGAGACGTTGTTCTGAAGTATAACAAGATATTCGAACCAGATAATACTTAAACCCTTCTGTCTATTGATGGATCAAAATGTCAAGACATAGTATAATCATCATCATATTTTAATGGTCTACCTTAGAAAAGTGCCCCCCCTCCCTCCCCCAGAAAATCAATCGAATCTCAAACAGTAACATGTAGATTGATGATACATTTCATGAAATCTCACGACATTCTCGCTGTCTCTTTAAAAAGGATACGTATTGCTTTGTACCAGATGACAAGACATCTTCATGATATTAGACGTACTTACCTTAAAGTTGTCTTTCCTTGGTTACGATCTTGGTCCAGCTCTACCATCAAAATGGTGTTTCGCATGCAGGTCGATTCCATCGGATGCACCCTAAGCCGGAGGACCCGTCTACCAGCATTGATCGTTGGTGGACTCAAAAGATCTCTCGATCACATATTTCGCGAAGAGTCGGTGAGTTATCGCAGGCATCCTGAACAATTTGAAAATTCCTGTCACCGTCCCACAGACAAGCGGACTGGCGACCAGGTCTTCACGTTTAGCCTTATCTGGCGATGAATGTCATTGTTGGACCTGATGTGGGACAAGATGGGCGGATGGTGTTGAAAAAACTCCAAGAAGGATAAATATATTTGTGATTGTGCCACGACTTTCATGATAAAATATCGCACATTCCAAATTGCTTATCGGAATGTTTTTTCTCATCACAGTTGTCATTTTCCCACACAAAGCATTGTATAAATCATTTGACGAATGTGTGTGGTCCTCCTCGGAGAGGCGTTTTTGATTTTAATGTAATTGCGGACTCGTGTATGGAAGATCGACGACATGCAAAACATGAATAATAGAAACATTGATAAATCGCCTCTCATACAGAGCTCAAATTGCAATCGATGGTGAAGATGTATGAAGGGCGGAGAAGAGAGACACGCGCGCATCAAGGTGTGGAATTGCGTCACAACCGAAGTTGAACCTGGCCGTTACTCAGAGGTAAGATCTCAAGGAAAAAACTGCTCTGTTGTTGGCCGAGGGAGCAATGTAGAATAGGTGATTGACGATACCTGTTCACTCACGTGCAATTATGTCGTGACGTTTTTTTACAGTATAGCTCATCGGGGAAAGCCGTCTAGAACCGTGTTTGTCTGTCCGTATGTATGTCAGTATGTCCCTCCCAAGCGTAGACCAATCCGAGCTGAGGATCTGGTCACATGACAGTCTGTGATGTCATTACAGTGTATGACGGCTCACTCCACACACCGCCATTTTGATTTCTATGCTGTTCAGGCCGAATATATCATCGAACCTGTCATATATCACAATCGCCATGCTCTACCTTTACGTTTTTCATTCCGTGTGAAACACAAACAAACCGATTGTTAAAATGACAATCAAATATCGAAAACATAGGTGTCACGGGTCTTCCAACGACATAGTACGTATAGGACTTTAGCTTCACACATTCATGCCTCACTTTCAGACCGCTTCAGATAAATTATCCCAGGTTTCTTAGTACAGTGGTATCGTTTTCTTAATAATAATAATATGTTAATAATAATGATAATAATAAAAATATAGTAAATATAATCGTAACACTGCAATTCCTTTGTTGTGAATGCAAAGTTGCTGGATTGAAGCAGTATAAGGTTGGTTCATTGTTGACTGGAAACATATAGAATTAGAAAGAACAATCAGAGATTACAGACCGTCGCCAGGATGTGCTTTCAGTGGTTTTTAAGGCTTTTGTGGTAAAACAAATATAGCGGCCAAACCACGTGACCGATGACGTCATCTTTTTTTTTTGTCCACCAATTTATCCCGAGATGATGCTCAAGAAATTTCATCTTGATCGGATGAAGTTTTGTACTTCTCGAATTATGACGTCATAATGGAGGCACCTATGACATTATCATTAACATATGTTATTCCACATGGAGAGTTCGTTACAATAAGCCATGTCTCAATTTTTTCTATTCAGCGATTTCAGAGATATAGACGTGCAAAAGTTTTCGGTTTTTCCAAGATGGCGCCCATACCACGTGACCTATGATGTCATAATTATCCTTAAAAATTATACAGGTAGAGTTGCACCTATGGTGAAAATTTCCTGTCAATCAGACCAACAGTTGCTGAGAAAATCACATTTATTCTGTGCGGACACACAGAAAGACAGACAGACAGACAAACAAACGGACTCAAATGCAATACCTTGTCTCATTGAAATGTCTTCACTTCCTGGGTGACAGAGCTTAGAGACTTACAGTGCTTCAAAATAATTTAATACTTACATTATTTGCTAACTGGTATCTCCACCCAAGTCATACTGTCCTCTTCAGCTAAAGCATCAAACAAGCCCGGCTACGCCGCTGTTAGACTTTCGGTCTTGTTTCTTGTATACACGATTGGAAGAGCTAGAGCAGAATGGAAAGAGGAAAAGACCAACAGCAGAGTGGAAGTGAGAGTGAGATCAAGGGGACAGGGGAGAAAGGCACACAGGGGTGAACAAGCTTAACGTGTATAAATAGCTTATAGTGGCATTTCGTGGAGCACCCCAAATATTATAAACCACAAACACGTATGATTATTGATTACCTTTTGAAACAGTCGCTACTGCTGTTTAACACTAAACTGAAAGGGAGGAAACTCGAAGTATGTTCAGTTACCAGGCAACTAGCTAGTGCTTGCCAAACAAGCTGTTCCTTATCAACGGTTGCGAATGGAGTGCTTGCTAGAACGCTTAATGAACACACCCCCACCCCCCGATGTTCTTGAGGCCTGAGCCGAGATCTACTGAAATCTATATACCCCAGAGAAGACAACAATATGACCCTTCCTGCCGCTCCAGCACCGAGTGGGTGTACTAGTTAAAATTAAATATAGATATTAAAGGTTGTATATAAAAATAAGAATCCTGGAAGCTTACCGCTATTGACGCAGTTTTTTTTACACCAGCATATTTAACACATTACATTAGTTGTTTGTGCCTGTTGTTTGTGTCCTTTGTACCATCCTTAAAAACAGTAACTTTCCTGTTTGGAATGATTTTCTATTTTGTTTGACTGTCAGACAGGAGGATAGAGTAAAAAAAATTATCTCACTCCTCTCTCCGCATGTGTGATCGGGCCGAATTCAGAGCCAAAATGTCACTAAACTGCAGTTCGTTTCCTGATTCATATTCCGATTTGTGTTCAAATTACAACATGCAATTGAAATTAATTTGTTCCTCGATCATAAAATGACATTTGTGGATGGACGGACGGACAGAAGAAAACAAATTGCGTAACTCCGCTTTAAGCTTCACGTGCGCAGGGTAATGAATTGAAACAGTACTATCCAGGATTGGAGTTTGAAGTGAACTCGTCAAATCCACGTGAACACCGCACATGGTTGTGCCTTTTGGGTGGTGGTCAATGGTAACGCCATGTGCAGATTGGTCCTACCAGTTGACAGCACACAGTTACAGATGCAATGGTGCCTCCATTGTTCAAGTGTGGTTATGGTGGAAAATACCCTGAAGCTGACGGCGATAATGTTCATGGTTCTGGCGATAACTTGCCTAATCTGCACGAGAGAAGCTCTTGGGTCTTTAACCTCCCCCAACTAATGCTGGCAGACAGAACACCCAGCTTAACATCCACCCGAGGGAGGGTGCACTTTGTGATGTCCCTTACTGTGAAGCGCGAACCTGGCATTTTGTAGTCGTGTCGAGAATCGAACCCAGACTCGACGTCTGAAGCAAGTGCACTTCCTCTGCACCGTCCTGTCATATTCAACTGGGAACTACACTCCAGATGCGTATCTGCACATCCGTTTCAGTAAAGTTTTTAAAATCCTCAGAAACCAAGAGTGTGATTTTCACGAAACTTGGCAGAAAGTGTCCATATGGTTGCCGTTGTCGTATTTGTTCAAGCCATCTCCTGACTCACACTTCAAAGTGGGTCATCGTATGGTCCAAAAGTTTAAAACAGCCTTAAAAACCCATTGTCCAAACAATAGACACGAGGTTAATCAAATTTTTTTTTTTGCATACAAGATCGAGGCCCGTGTAAAAGCTAACATTAATCACAAAAACACAAACTGACACATAAAACATAAGATAAAAAGAGTGGGAGACAAGATGGGGAGAGAGAGAGAGAGAGAGAGAGAGAGAGAGAGAGAGAGAGAGACTTTGACTTTTAAGCTCTTTTTATTATAAAAGTATAAAACAAGAATACCACCAAAAGCAATCAATCAGTAAAATCATAGCAATCCCGAAAGGAAAAAAACAAACGGTGCACTGCAAACCCAGCAACAGAAAGGTGCAAATGCCAGAAAAAAACAGCACACGATAAGAAACACCCGCACTGTATTATACGGAGATTAACAATTTGTTTTCCTGGACCTCACAAATCCCTCCAACACACCAAGTCGCAACAAAATTAGCAAGGTCGTTTGCCGTTTGGACACAGCCAAATTCAAGCTTGAGCCTTGCTGACACCAATGAACTAAAGAACACCATGATACTGCATTCCTGCATGGGTCTGCCGCCCAGCTTCGCCTTCCGCGACAGGTATACGGCCAGTTTAGCAGTAGCGGTTAGGAACCCGAATACAATGGATGTGGTTCCCTTTTTGGGAGGAAAGCCAAAGATGTAAGCTTTCAAAGAAAAGGTAACCTGCAATCTATGGGAAATAAAATTTAACCAATGAAACAAAGGAGAAAGTCTTTCACAATTAATGAAAGCATGAAGCAAATCTTCCCTCGCCGGACAAAAGGGGCAACAGCCGGAAATGGGGGAAAAAAAACGGATGACAGCATTGGAAGGAACAATCCAGTGGGCCAAACGCCACTGAAGGTCACCTGTTCTTTTAGAAATAAGTCCAGCATACATTGTATCCCATAAAGGCTCAGAGGGGGGACCGGGAGGCAAGAGTCCTTTCCACCGGGTAACCCCAGCTAGAGGTGGGTCCCCAAGAAGAAGTTTCACACAAGACCTATAGATACTCTTGCTGCTCATGCCATGGAAGGGGGGTGACCCTGCGCTCATGGGGGGCAGCTCGTTTGGGGTAAAAGTGACCCCTAATTTTGGGACTGTGGGCTCGACCTCTATGTCCTGCGTCCAATGTAGGCCTAGCTGGTGGCCCTTTCGGATCACCGCTCTTAGTATATTCTCGATTTGCCTCCTGGACCGAACACCTGTTAGGTCCGCCAGCTCGTTCGCAGGCTTCCATCCCTGTCCAGAGTCGTGTCGGAGATGCCACACTTTCAGGATGTTGGCCGCTATAAAATGCTGGCAGAAGTCGCGGCTCCTCGGGATATCGGGGAAAAGTGGGTTGAAAAATAAAGGCTCATGTGCATACATGTTATTGCCATACGAGTCTGTTTGGCGACTTATCGAAACGCCCTGCCAGGCATTCAAGAGGCTCTGATAAAAAACTGGGAGCAGAGATGTATCGGTGTGTTGAAGGTTGGTCAGGAAAAGTTCCTGTCCGTATCCGAGCCTCCCAGCTCGTTGAAGAATGGAGCAGGCTAAGGGCTTTCCTGGTAGGTGTTCTGCATACAGCAAGCGTTGGATGGAGCGGAGCCGGAAGGCCAACAGGCGGCATTTCACATCGACTAGGCCATGACCACCCTCGGCCAAGGGACAACATATGGCGCTGGGTCGAAGCCAGTGGTAGCCTCCCCAAAAAAAATCCACCAGTTTCCTCTGGATAGCTTGGAGCAAAACCTCCGGTGGTTGCAGGCAGATGAACCGGTGCCACAAAAGGGTAGTGACGAGGTTGTTGACAACTAGCACGCGACCCTTATAGGACAGGTGGGGTAGAGCTCTTTTCCATCGGCTCAAACGCCCGTCTACCTGGTCAATGATCCTGTCCCAATTGTTCTGGGCATACTGAGGAGGTCCGAGGAAGACGCCCAAATACTTGATGCCATCGTTTGCCCACACTAGTTCTGCAGGAAGGGGAGGTGGTGGTAATAACGGTGGCATAGATAAGTCGTTTTTTGGAAAGGGGATCCACAGAGCCTTGCTTTTCCCCCAATTACACCTTAATGATGAGGCAAGGTTGAAGTCCGACAAACACTTTGCCATGGCGTCACTGTCGCATTTTCTTTTTATAATGACACACAGGTCGTCGGCATAAGCTGACAGGGTCAAAGGTGGGTGTCCTGGAGAAAGGGCAAGTCCAGGGATATCCTTTCTGAGGGCGATTAAGAGGGGCTCCAAGGCGAGGGCAAATAATAGACCTGAAAGTGGACAACCTTGCCTTACCCCTCTCTGAACCTTTATGGGTGGGCAAAATTTGTTGTTAACTTTGATCAGGCTGGAGATGTTTGCATATAACAAAGCTATGTAGGCTCTAAAATTTGTGCCAAGCCCGCAAGCTTGTAACACATGACACAAAAACTCATGATCAATGCTATCAAAGGCTTTTGCCAGGTCAAGAAACACCAATCCAAAATCCTCTTTAACACATTTACCAGTTAACAAATCTCTGACTAGGAATATGTTGTCATAGATGGATCTGCCAGGGATGCCGCAACTTTGATCAGGTGACACCAGGTCCCCGATAACTGTCTTCAACCGGTTCGCAAGGACCTTGGAAAACAGTTTGTAATCCGTGCACAACAACGAGATCGGACGCCAGTTTGACAGGTGTCGGAGATCGCCAGTCTTGGGTAGCAGGCAGAGTACTGCTCTTCTAAAACTGAGCGGTAATTCTCCGGATAAAAGAGATGCATCCAGAACATTGAGCAGCTCTGGGCCCAAAATGTCCCAGAATGCCGAAAGAAATTCGGCCGGTAGGCCATCGATGCCAGGGGCTTTTCCCGACTCCATCTCAGCGAGTGCACCGGATAGCTCTGGAAGGGTAATTGGAGCATCCAGTTCCAGACGTTGGGCCTCAGCCACGGAAGGAAGGTGAGAGGTCAAAACATTCATCATTTCGTGAGAAACTGTTTTGGCCTTGAAAAGTTCAGAAAAGAAATCAATTATATTTAATCTTATATCACTCGGATTTGTTAGGATGTTCCCCCCTGGGTCCAAAACCGAAGATATGAGTCGTGCTGGTTTCTCTATAGTTTCTAGGTGAAAGAAAGCCTTAGTTGGGGTATCTGAAACCTTTATATTTTGTATTCTTAGCCGAACTAGTGTGCCCGCTGCTTTTTCATGGATCAAATCCCTTAATTGGGCCTTCTTCTCGAGTAGCAACCGATAGTTCACTGGGTTGCTCTCATTGGCCAACTTGCTCTCTAACCTTAAGATGTCTGCTTCCAAGCAAGCCATCGTGATATGTTTTACATTGGTACAGTGCGAATTAAATTGTTGACAAAATACTCGAATTTGGGCCTTTAGGTTATCCCACCAGAGGCTAATTGAGGAGAAAGAAGATTTTTTTAGTACTCATTTCAGCCCAGAAATCACGAAAGGAGTCTGTAAATAAACTGTCCTCTAAAAGTTTAACGTTAAACTTCCAGTAACTATTTCTGCATGTGGGTCGAGGAAAAGAAAGATCTAAGGTTACCATATGGTGGTCTGAAAACAATGACGGAAAACAACCTGACGAGGCCGCGACGTTCTTAAAGGGTACATTTATGTACCAGCGGTCGAGTCTTGCCGAAGACACCCGGCCATTGGCACATCGACACCAGGTAAACTGGACTGTGTTGGGGTGGTGCAATCGCCAAACATCCAGTAGACCGGCCGTCTTAAAGAAACGGGATAGGTCCGCATGGGACTCGGGGTGGGGTTCTGCCGAGTTTCTGTCTTTCGGAGGGTCAAAGGTGCAATTAAAGTCACCACCAATGCACACACATTGATCGAGATCAACTGATTTCAGGTGGTTTACCATGGAAGTGAAGAAGGCCTTTCGGTCCCTGCTCTCACTAGGTGCGTACACATTGAAAATGGTACAGCGGAAGTTTTGATGTGCAAGCTGGAGGGAAATAAGCCGGCCTTTTATGACTTCCTGAAAATGACAAGACTCGAAAGCTAGGCCTGGCTTTAGAAAAAACCCAACCCCAGCAGATGAGGCTGACAGATTGCTAAAATAGCATTGCCCTTTGAAAGTTTGGCACCAGTCATGTTCCACGTTAGGTGTGATGTGGGTCTCTTGTAGTAAAAGAACATTTGCCTTTTTACGGTCAAACAAGTTTTTGACTTGGGCCTGACGGAGGTGGCTTGCACCCCCACCATTCATGTTTAAGGTCGCAAAGGAAATGTTTTTCATTCCGTGGTAATGAAATCGCCCTGTGCTTGGGAACACTCTGCACCTGCTCGGGTAACAAACTTTCTTAACCTGTGGAGTTGAGATTTCGTCAGGTCAAAATCCTCACGCGCTTTGATTATTGACTTTGCGGTGCACATGAATGCAGCCAAGTCAGGGAAATTGTCTTTAATGACAATGTTGCGGTGACGATACGTTTCGTTAAGGAAGGTAAGAACGAGTTGAGGGGATACCTGCGAGTGACCTGTCATTGTTTGTGACAGCGCGGTTGCCTCAATGTCATCTTCGGACTCAGACACGTCAGATAACATGTCGTCGGGATCTGGGGTATTACCCGCTGCCCCCGCGGTCTTGTCTGGGGGCACCTTCACAAGTTTCTCGAGGTGTTCCCGAGTGCACTCGTTAACACTTTGGTGGATATTTGTTTCTGGGGTCGGAGCTTGGGTTTGAGATCCCGGCAAACTCAGATTTGCTGGCCCCGTTTGTACAGTGGGAGCGTTTATTGAATCCTTAGTCTGCTCGGTATTTAAAGGGGGTGCAGGCGGAAAACCATTTCCCAGCTCGGAAATGGTAATACTTTCACTGGAGGTTTCGCACTCGGAAACTTCCAGGTGAGAGGTACAAATTTTATTTTTTGGCTCATTTACATAATGAGACTCACTGGTGTCATTGGCAACGGTATCCATGTTCTCAGTTAGTGAGGGAATGTCAGAGGGGCACTCGGACACGTGTGCGCCGGAAATGGTGCCGCCCATGACCGCCTTCTTTGCAGCACCAGCGAAACTGCTTGGCGCTGGTGCTCTTCGCTTTTTAGAAAACACTGTGGATTCTTCGTTCATGGGTTCGGGAAAGGGGGCAATGCTAGTTGTGTCAGTCGCATCGGTGGGTGTCGTCACATTGGAATCGAAAAGCACCGGTGTGACAGACGACTCAGTCGGGGTGTCAGAAGGTACGGTCGGGGTGTCAGAAGGTACGGTCGGGGTGTCAGAAGGTACGGTCGGGGTGTCAGAAGGTACGGTCAGGGTGTCAGAAGGTACGGTCCGGGCGTCCGAAGGTGCGGTCGGGGTGTCAGAGGGTACGGTCCGGGTGACGGAAGGTACGGTCGGGGTGTCAGAAGGTACGGTCAGGGTGTCAGAAGGTACGGTCCGGGCGTCCGAAGGTGCGGTCGGGGTGTCAGAGGGTACGGTCCGGGTGACGGAAGGTACGGTAGGGGTGACAGGAGATACGGTCCGGGTGACGGAAGGTACGGTAGGGGTAACAGGAGATACGGTCCGGGTGTCAGCGAGCATGGTCGGGGTGTCACAAGGCGCGGTGGAGGGATTGGCCTTTTTGCAAGCCCTTTCGTTATGTCCCGGTTCACCACACTTCGGACAAGCGGCCCTAGGACAGAATCTTTTAACGTGTCCGAATTCTCCACAATTAAAGCAAGTTAAGGAGGCTGAGGAAGCATACATGTGGTATTCTCGATCATCCAACGATACTTTAAAGGATATATTTAAACCTGTATCGGCTCCGCGATCCGGGAGGATCATGTACACCTGCCTCCTAAAGCTCATCACGTGTTTAACACGATCACTGCGACACCCGAGCGGGATCATTGAGATTCGGGAAACAATTTTTCCATAACGAGACAGAACAGATAGGAGTTTCTCGCCTGGCACAAATGGTGGGACGTTGGATATTGTTATCTTGGTCGCCGGCGTATCCATAGGGGATACCGTAATGTAATGGCCCCCTTTTATGGTTAGACCGGTACTAACGACGTCATGGACGAGTTTTTCTTCTGACACGAAGACAACAAATTTTTGGTTCATTCGTGACGCCGCACGAACATTACCGTCTCCTATGATGGATCCCACGGCAAGGATAATGTCCTCAGTAGGAGCTCCTTCGGGCGGAACACATGCGAATGCATGCTTACGTGTCAATTTCTCGAACGCCTCGCAACGAGAGCGTGTATTCGCCATACCGGCGAAATCCCCCCCCCCCCCTTGTCCGAACCGGACAAGAAGGTGTCAAACCTAAATAATCAAACTAAAGTAAATAATAAACGTGCATTATAAGCGCAAAAAAAGGCTTACAAAGCGTCGTCAAAGCCAGTAGGCCGCACCCAAAATGGGCTCGCTCTCAATCCTCTCTCTCTTGAAGACAAGGGTACAGAACGGATGGAAACACGATGCTGAAGCACAACGGATGGAAAAGGAGAGGGAGGGGGGGCAGGGGAGGGCAGGAGAGGAGAAAAACTCACAAAGAACTCACTACACCACAGAGCAGTTGCTCACAGCCGCCATGACGCCACACCCACCACAAACGGCCAGCAGGGGGCGCGAGAGAGAGAGAGAGAGAGAGAGAGAGAGAGAGAGAGAGAGAGAGAGAGAGAGAGAGAGACTTTTGTATCTTTTTATTATAAAAATAGAAAAAGAAAACCCCCAAATAGGGGTCACATTGTCATTTCAAGCAGAGAAACAAACAAAAAAATATTAATACAGTAAAATACAGTAAAAATTATGCACAAAACATTTCACAAAACAGTAAACGTTTCTCCAGGATTTTACAAATGACTTCTTTCACGCACCATTTGGTCTCAAACTGTGGCAGCCTTCCTGTTATGGAGAAAAAGGCAAAGTCTAACTTTACACGGCTCGTCACAAGATTTTTAAACAAGAATAAGGCATTTTCCTCATTAGCTCCGGGATCATCAACTTTTCTTTTTCTTGATTTATACACTGCCATTTTTGCCTGTGCAAGCAGGAAATTACCTAACACATCATTCATATTCTTGTGTGAGATGTCTAAGCCATAAATGAAAACACAAGTGTTGAAAACCAAGCCAATCCTGCCAAAACAATTCTTAAGAAAGATAAATAAAGGAGCCAACCGTTGACATTCAACATAAATATGAAAGAGGTTTTCAGGTCTTTTACAAAAGGGACATTCATCTGCTAGGAGACTTGAGAAGCGGTGCAGCAAGTGGTTAGAGGGGAGGATCCAGTGTGCAAGTCTCCATTGGAGGTCACCATGTCGTGGCGGCACAGGAGGATGATAGAATCCTTTCCAATTAGGAAAATATGGGGGGGAACAAGGTAAGAGGTCTCTCCATCGAACCCTCCGCTGTGTCATTTGCCCTTGCAAAAGGAAACTTACGCAACCCAAATAGAGGTCTTTTTGTTTCGGAACCCCATTGAATCCTATGCTAAAGGGGGTACACGGAGGAGAGTTGGCAAGAGAAAACTTGCAAATAAGTTCAGGAAAGGTAGCAGGAGAGGCACCTTGTTCGTTGTCTGCTTGGACTTGCTCCCAGTTAGGTGCAAGCTGTACATAGGTATGAAGCACACAGTGTAGCATACGTGCCACAACTCTGGAGGATCGCACGCCAACCAGGCTTGCCAATGCATCAGCTCCGATCCAACTGCCACTTGGGCTTAAAAGATCGGCGACCGATTTTATGTTCTTCGCGACAAAGCGTTGAACGAGGCACCTATCAGCAGGCATATCATGGAAAATTGAATTGTAAAACAAAGGTTCCATCAAGAACATTTGCTTTGTGTATGAATGCGTAGCTCTTGTTGTTGTTAGAGTTCGCCATGCGTTTAGTACACTTTGATAAAACCTGGAGAGGGGAGACATATCAAGATGCGAGAGATCCATCAAGAATATAGCGTGGTCATAGCCTAGTCTCCCCGCCTGCTGCAAAAGGCGACGAGCGACGCCGACCCAAGGTGGAGAGGGGTGCATGTACAGCATGCGTAGAGCAACCGAGAGTCGAAAGGCCATTAACCGGCTCTTTATGTCAACCAGGCCTTGGCCTCCATCGGTCAGTGGCAAGCTGAGGACCTCGGGTCGCAACCAGTGCTTTCCATCCCAGAAGAAAGACACAAAGCACTTCTGGAGCTGTTGAAGCAACACTACCGGAGGGTGCAGCACAAAGAACCTGTGCCATAGGGTAGAGGCCACCAAACTGTTGATCACCAAGACCCTTCCACGATAAGACAGTTGTGTTATCAGATTTCTCCATTTTTGCAGTTTCCCTTCAACAAGATCCAACAGACCAGCCCAATTCTTTGCTACTGTGGCGTCATTACCCAAGAACACTCCAAGGTATTTCACGCCATCAGTGGCCCATGCAAGAGGAGCAGGAAGTTTGGGTGCCGAGTGACATGACGGACCAAGCCAAATGGCGCTCGTTTTCTCCCAATTCACTTTGGCTGAAGAAGCCTTTTCAAACACGGATAGACAATAACGGACAACGTTAATGTCATTGAGGTTCCGCACAAAAACACACACATCATCAGCATATGCCAGCACCTTAATGGGCCGTTCAAGATGAGAAAAACCAACCCCGGTTAGTCTAGCACGCAAATAACCCAGTAAGGGTTCGATGGAGAGAGCATAGAGCAAGCCAGAGAGGGGGCAACCTTGTCGAATTCCCCTGTTGACAGGCAAGGGTGTAACAAGTCCATTGTTTATCTTAAGCACACTAGAGATATTGTTATACAGTATCTTAATGTAAGAAATGAAGGTCGGACCAAGTCCAAACCGTTCAAGCACTTTGAAGAGGTACCGATGATCGACGCGGTCAAAGGCCTTCTCCTGATCAAGGAGAAGGAGTCCCAAATCTGTGGGGTTTTCTTTGCACAGTTCAATCATGTCTCTTACGAGGGAGATGTTGTCATAGATGGAGCGCTTGGGTACACAATAACATTGGTCTTCTTTCAACAATGAGGAGAGATGAGGAGTAAGTCGCAATGCCAGGGCTTTTGAGAATACTTTATAGTCTGTGCATAGCAAAGAGATTGGGCGCCAGTTTTTAATATAGAGCAAGTCTCCTTTCTTTGGAATGAGGGTGAGAATAGCCCGTCGGCAACTCTGAGGGAGCTCTCCAAGCTGGCAGCTTGCGTTCAAGGTGTTGAGGAGTTCGGGACCCAGTAGATGCCAGAATTTATTATAAAATTCAGTTGTGAGTCCGTCCAATCCGGGCGCTTTCCCAACAGCAAGGCTGTGCAGAGCGGCGCCAAGTTCGTCCAAGGTAATGGGCCCCTCCAGGTAGGAACGTCCACCCTCACACAACACTGGCAGCCCTACGGAGATAGAGGCGACACTGACGGGATTTATTTGCTCCATCGAGTATATTTTCGAGAAATATTCCTTTGTGAAAAGTTTAATAACTGATTGGTTGAAAGTGATGGATGAGTCTGCCAAACGCAGTTGAGAGAGCTGTTTGTTCGGGAGGCGTTTCTCTAAGGAAAAAAAATACTTAGTTGGTATGTCTGTCTCGTTAAGGTGCTGCACCCTCATCCGAACTAGGGCACCACGTGCATTCCTCTCAGTTATTTCTTTCAATAAAGACTGTTTTTCGGTTAAGGCTCTTTGCACATTATTATTTTGTCCTGTGACCCTCTGAAGATGTAAAATCTCTGATTGCAATAATTTCCTTGCTTCATAATCAGCCCTTTTTGAGAAGCTCTGGTATTGTTGGCAGAAGCCTTTGATTTGGGTTTTTACTAGATCCCACCACACCAGTGGGTTAACAGAACAGCTTAGCTTCCGTTCCAAGAGATCTGTCCAGAAAGATTCAAAAGCCTGAATAAAGTTGAAGTCTTCTATTAAACTATTGTTGAACTTCCAGTGAGAACTCCCTGGACACGGTTTCGAGAGTTGAACGAATGCTCGAGCTAGGAAGTGATCGGAGAAACCGGAAGGCACGATGTCAGATTTGCAAACTCCATGTAACAGGTGAGAATTTACATAAATGCGATCAAGCCTCGCAAGTGAGATGTGGTTGTTGGAACAACGACACCATGTGTAGGATTGTTCGGAAGGGTGTTGCAAGCGCCAGACATCATGGACATTATATTTTGCGATGATATTTGCAAAGAGTTTTGCGGTACATGGTTGAGGTTCCGGCCCGTTTCGGTCGCATGAGGCATTAACAGTACAGTTAAAATCGCCACCAATAATTAGACAAGTCTGCAGATCCAGTGTTTGGAGGAACTTTCTCAGTTCAGCAAAGAAGGAGATCCGCTCACCATTTTTGCTTGGAGCATACACATTAAGGATTGTAAACTTGACCTGATTGAGATAGAAGGTCACAGAGGCAAGATGGCCATCAATGATATTCGCAAATTGAAGCGAGGATGGTTGGAAATGTTTCCCTAAGACAAACATGATTCCTGCCTTAGACGAGGAGCTGTTACTAAAGAAACACTCCTTATCCATAATGAGCCGCCACTGGGCCTGAACAGATCTGACAGCGTGGGTCTCCTGCAACAACGCTATGTCGAGACCGTTTGCGTTTATCAGCTGCTTGATCTGGATCTGGCGGAGTGAACTTCCACCACCATTGACATTTACTGTTCCAATCTTGAAACTCACCATGAATTAACTTAGAGTCTTTTTCGTCTTGGCGATCAATTTTCTTAAACGGTGACAATGTGTCTGAGGAAAGTTGAATAAGTCAGGCCTGCGTATAATAGCCTGAGCACACTCAAGGAAGGACGGTAAATCGGGAAAGTATTCTGTTAGGTTTATACTGCGTTTCCTGTACGTATTTTGCAAGAAAAGTCGTATTTGTTCAGGGGAAGTAGGACCTAGACTGGTAGGTTTCTCCATTGCTTCCACCTGGCTGTTTGCTTCCTCCAGGTCAGATTCGTCGGAGTCAGTTTTAATTTCCGAATCACACAAGCTTGTATAATCCTGCATGTCGCTGCTGTCATCAATATTGGCACACGGACCTGCACTAGTTGTAACATCTGTGTGCTCTCCCACCGTGGGAACATTGCTTTGAGGAATAACAGCAATAATCTGTGGATTTTGTGAAACAGAAACAGCATCAGCAGATGCAGCGATGTTGCTTCCCCCGACTGCAACAACCTCCGATGGTGTGGCGGTATCTAGCAGAATAGGAGTCTCTTGCAAGATATTGATTCCTGCGATTCCAGCTTCACCCGGTGATGAAGTGAGAGCAGTAACTGGGACAGTTTCGCTATTTTCTGCTGGCGGGAATTCAGCATCATCATGCTCAGGATTAACATTTTCCAAAGTGACAGCAAGTTCATCACCAGTGGCCTCGGCAGGTTCATCGCCAATGGTCTCAGCAGGTTCATCACCAGTGGTCTCGGCAGGTTCATCACCAGTGGTCTCGGCAGGTTCATCACCAATGGTCTCAGCAGGTTCATCATCCATGGTCTCGACAGGTTCATCACCAGTGGTCTCAGCAGGTTCATCACCAGTGGTCTCAGCAAAATCATCAGAGGACTTTCCAATAGCCGAGTCCGTAACAGGTGAGACGATTCCATTTGATTTGTTAACAGGTAAACCAGTCCCTGCATGTGGAACGTCTATGTCCTCACATGAAAGGGGGCCGAACTTGTTGGCTGTAGGTACAGGGTTTGTCCCAGGTAAGCCTTGTAGAGTGGCATCGGTCACGACTGGGGGGGTGTTACCGACAGGTTGCTTATTGTTAAATGCTGCCTTTTTCTGAGTTAAATGACCGTCGGGAAGGGTCTTTCTCTTTCTTGACGGAACAATGGTGAAACCATCCCCGACGTTCGTTGTGCTGTTTGGATCATCGGGATGGGAAGGCTGAGCGTTATTGCCGGACATGGAAGATGTTCCCTTCACAGCCGAAGCAAAAGATGAAGAAGAAGAACCCTTGTTGTTTACGTGGTTTGTCCCATCGTTCGACGAAGCCGTTTTTGGGCAAGAGCGTTTCAGGTGTCCGAATTTACCACATTCAAAACATTTCAAGGTATCAGTGGTTACGTATAATTGGTAATCATGATTATCAATTTTGAATTTCAAAACAATGTTCAGCGTTCTTTCGACGTTAGAAGGAGGAAGTACAAGATAAGCTTGTCTCCTGAAAGACATCACATGTTTAGCCCGGTCGTCCTGGCAACGTAAAGGTAACATCGTGACATGCGAAACCACAGTACCATAACGAGATAGTTCGGAGACCAGTCTCTCGTTCTTCAGGAATGGAGGACAGTTCGAGATGATGACCTTAACGGCTGGAGTGTCGAGAGGGGACACGAGTACGAAATGTCCGTCATCTGTCGATAATCCTGTACGTACAATCTCGTGAACCAGTTCAGCCTCGGATACGAAAATAACGACACGTTTGTTCATTCGTGAGGCCGCGCGAACTTTATCAATACCGATTATGTTGCCCACAGCGATAACGAGGTCTTCGACACTGACCTCGTTCGGTGGGACACAAACAACGCCATGTCTACGAGTTAACGCTTCATATGCTGCGTAACGCGAAAACGAGGTCATAATTTACAGGGGACGAGGGGGGGGGGGGTGGGACAGGGGACGAGGGGGGGGGGGGACGAGGGGGGGGGGGACGAGGGGGGGGGGACGAGGGGGGGGGGACGAGGGGGGGGGACGAGGGACGGGGGACGAGGGACGGGGGAAGAGGGACGAGGGACGAAGGACGAGGGACGGGGGACGGGGGCGAGGGACGGGGGACGGGGGGGGGGGCGGGGGGGGGGACGAGGACGGGAGAGTGAATATCGCTCTCGAACAGTGATTAATTAATTACGAGCCGAGACAGATTTTCAAAGGCGAAAAACAAACACAGCTGGTGGAGAAAAAGCGATCAGCCGGAGGACGGGATGGGCCGCCGATTAATGCAAAAGTTATCCACAAACAGCTGCGGGCTCTCTTTCTCTCTCTCAGAAACGGAAAAGGAAAACAAAGGACACGGAGTGAATATAAATACAAACGAGGTAAGAAAAGGGAATCGAGGAGGGAAAAGGGAGGCAGAGGGGGATGGGGGAGGCCGAAGCCCCGAAGTGTTGGGTCTGATCAAAGGGGAGGGGTTGGGGCACAAATGCAGAGTAAGGATGTAAAGATAAACGAACAGGGGGAAGGAAAAGGTGAGATACGACGTGGAAAGGGACAAAAGAGTAGAACAGCAGAGCAGCTCGTACCTCACCACACATGCACAGCCACCATCTTGCCGCGCCCAAACACACCGACAGCCAGCAGAGGGCGCGCGAGAGAGAGAGAGAGAGAGAGAGAGAGAGAGAGAGAGAGAGAGAGAGAGAGAGAGAGAGAGAGAGAGAGAGAGAGAGAAGCGCACAAGTACAACATTTGAGCGCAGGGACATCGGGAGATCTGTGGGAGGGAGAGGGCTTGCGGGGAGGAGGTACAGGAAAGGGGGGGGGGGCGAGGTTAAAAAAAAAAACATGGACACTGCTAGGACTTCCAAGAAAGAAGTTGGTATTTCAAAAAAGTGGATCTGGGGTGGATTAACGGTGGTAGAAAAGATCAAGGTTTTGGATGGGGGAAGATAAGAGATGGTGGTGAACAGCCGTTTTAAAGACCTGGAGGGAGGAGAGGGATTGAAGAGAGTGAGGGAGTTTGTTCCAGCGGCGGGAGAAAAGAGGAATGAAGGAGTGAAGGTGAATAGAGGGTCTTGATTTTGGCAGTTTAACCATAAGAGGGTTGCAGGCAGATCTTGTGCGACCTGTAGGAATATTTGGGGGACAGACCCAGAGAGAGCTGGGGGAGCAAGGCCGGAGAGGAGTCGGTAGAAGACAGAAAGACCACCAACCTGCCTGCGGTGAGTGAAATGCCCTCGGAGATAGCTTCATCGTGGAAGATTGCAATTTTTAAAATGTAATTAATAAACATAATTAAAATGTTTATTAATCTTTTAAGGTTAATCAAAATAATAACGATATGATGATAATATAATACGAAAATTACATAATAATTACATAATAATAATAATTACATAATATAATAATAATAATAATAATAATACAATATGATAATCAACTTCCTTTGTGAACAATTTGGAGGATGGATCAAGCCTGACCTCAAACTCTCATTTTGTGGGTCACACCACGGTCGAAAAGTGAGGTTCATGTGACGCATCCTGATTTTGAATGACCAGACCCAGGTGAACCATACAGCTAATTTGCCTTTTTATTATCGCTCAATCATCATCTAGTTTCATTTTATGAGATCAAGGATCACAAAAGAGCCAAAACGGGAGAGCAGAAGGTCAATGAACGCTGGATGAACAAGACAGCCAACTTAAACCATACATTGCCCGTTCACCTGTAACAGGAGGATAACCTGGAAATGGTGAATGTTTATAGTGGAGGAACTGCTGAACCAGACGACCACAACCTAAGATAGCAAGCAGTGGACCGTGCAGGTGTCAATGGATATCCGAGAAGACCAGACCACTTGCTACCTGCAGTTTTACCAAGTTATAAAAGCCAGGTGTTGGTTTAACAATTAAGGTGGCCGGCTTGAGATATTAGGGTCCTGAGTTTGAGCCCCTTGCCGTGCCTTTGAAATACTACCAGGTAGGTTGACTCAGCCTGTCATCCTTCCCAGGTTGGCATAACGAGTACCAGCTTACTGGTAACAGGGCACTGCATCAGCAGCACAGCCACGCCCGCAAAAAATGATTCAACCAGCCGCCATAGGCTGCATAGGAAACAACAACAACAACAACACGCAACCTATAAACACTGAACACCACCACCAAGGATTGACTGATATCTCAAGTGAGGACGAGGTTACCTTTTTAAAAGTACAACACCTTTCACCTTAAAACTAATGGTCTAAGCACAGCGTAGATACAGACAAGCAAGGCACAGGTATATTCGAATGATCAGACAAATGGCAACAGGTAAAACAAAACAGACATCAGGAATGAAACATAAACAAAGGAAGGAAAAACGTACGAATCAGAACACAAGGATAGAATTATTAAATCTGGATTTGTACTTTTGAGGTTTAACAGCCCATCAGTCACGTGATGTTTTCCACCAATAAAGATTCGATCAGGTGATGCATCATCGTCACTTGAACCGCTTTCCCTCCAGACTCTCCTGATATGGAGCAGTATGTTCCCAGTCCACGCTGTGCCAAGGCTTTCATTCAATCATTTGTGCACCTTCCCTCATGTCCCTTGACTGTCCCACCCCTCCCTGCCCACTCAATCCAAGAGGGACATGAACTACAATGATCGGCCATCTTGTTCAAGCATGTATTGTCCTCAGTGGTAGGTTCATTCAATCGGAGGCACTCATGACATAATTAGCCAATTTACTCAATGTTATTGTCTTTTTTTATCTCTCTCTTTATATTTATTTTCCCTACAAGATGTAAGTTCATGGAAGAGTGAGGTGACAAAGGGGAAAAGGTAATGAACCCACGGTTGAGCAACAGTTTGACACAACAAGCAAGGGAATGAATGAATATCAAGGTAGAGAAGTAAAAAAAAAAAGAAAAAAGAAGATCACAGGTAGGAATGGGTCTGGATTTTCCTTGTTTTTTATTTATTTATTTAAAGGATATTCCTTGTTTTTTTATTTATTTAAAAGGCATTCGATATCTACTCGACCAATTAATACCTTGTCTAAGTCTTAAATTAAACACATAGTCTTGATAATGGCAGACGTCTTTTTTCTTTTTCTTTTTTAAATAAATCTACATCACCCTTACACTATTCCCCTATCCAAATATTGCTTTATGACATAACTATGAAAATTACTTTGAAAAGATCACTTTTACCTTTCACCTTACGCTAAGCTGCATAATCCATCCTTCCCCTTGTGGGTTCCACTCCTTACCTTGCTCATGAATCCTCTGGATTTCGTTGTTGTTTTTCCCATCTCCTGATTGAGTAACATGCGGTGAATATGAACACGGTAAGCATTGTATTCATGTTCAATTCGTTTCTTTTTACAGTGATCTAAGGCTCAGGGAGGAGTTGGTACATAAATCTCATGTAGTACAAGGACATTAGGAGACATTATTGTACTTCAAATGAATTACAAGGACATTATTAGACAATGGACAAATCAACCTCCCTTTTTAATAGCCCCAATTACTCCCACCTTCATGTGGGGTCAGTTGGGCTGGCAGGATAGTCTAGGCTCTAGAGGTATGCACTGGACATGCCAAACTCACCTCTCAGCTGTATACCCTGGGGTTGAATCCTGACGGATCCAGCTATAAACTCCCATCCTGGTGTTTTTCAGGCAGGGTGAGGTGTAAGTGTGGGTGTGTTGTCCCTCGGATTGACGTTAAACCGGGTGTCCTGTCTGCTAGTATTTGTTGGTGGACGTTAACGATCCTTGGGCCAAAAACGTTCACCAGCGAGTCCCACAAGAATGTGGGAATGGTTGGAGCCATTAAATAAGTAGTAGTAATAGTCCTGTGGGGTAGGCCGAGGAATGTTTTGATTCATGTCTATCACCAACAAGCTGGGCAGGCCTGAAGTTCGACTGAAGCTGACTTATGCAGGAATTTGTTTAGGGGGCCTTTGATAACTTCCCTACTCTTCCCAAAAGTCACCGTGGGACCTTTAACATCCACCAGCAAATACGAGCGGTTGGTACACCCAGCAGAACGTCCATCCGATCGGACTGCACACTTTGTGAAACAGTGCCCCGTCGGCAAAGCACCAATCGGGCAGTTTAATGCTGGGTTGGGAATCGAACCCAAACTTGACAGCTCAAAAGGTAAGTACGCTACCTCTGCGCCACCTCTGCGCCAACATTAAGTACGCTACCTCTGCGCCACCTATCGCACAATTAGGAAAAAACCAACACAGACAGTACAATGATAGTTGAACTCTTGTATCTCAGCATGATAATCTACATGTTGATATGAGAAATATATAAACATGCCAAATATATCAAATGAAAGTGAACCATTTAAAGGAAGTGACATGTGGTCAGTATAAAGGCAAATATTATTGGTATTTTCACCTCCATGGGCAGTACGGTGGGGATCTTTGGTGAGCATATACTGGACTGGCCTCTCAGAGGTTCCCAGAAGATGTGGCGTCAAATACAGCCGAGAGCAGCATTATATATTAGGAATTGGGATTATAATCTTCATGAACATCTGCCAATTACTGTTGAACTGTCAGTAAAATGAAAACCCAGATGGCTCAAGAATGTGTTTCAGGGTAAAATAATTAGCCTGTCCCACCTGCTTTGGTCTACTCATGATGCGAGTCCACTCAACGTGCTTTACTCGTATTCCCTTGTTTCAGGTCCATCCGAATGACTACAGTCTTCCACTTCTCTACTCAAAAATGTAATTATAAAAATTCGGATGGACTACATAGACCATGATTCACGAGATTTCAAACTCGTTTATATTACCAATAGATGCTGATATTACTTAGCCTGCTCATATTCCCCACTTGAGATGCTTTGACCACATGTCCACACCCAGCACACATAAAAGATATCCAGAGAATAATTCAATAAGTCATTATGTAAATCCACAGGCATAAACAGCAATTTGAGAAAAGAGTTGAATCTCAGCGGAATGGAACATCAATATTTCTGTACCGTGTATGGTGATCAATGTTATTTGAATATTACTTATGGTAGGCCGAGCATCGAAGGTCAAGCTACGGCTGATAACCAGAGGGCTGCGATCAGAGATCACTGATGGTTCCTGGTGTAGCCAACTCGTAATATTAGCCAATTGGCAGCACTTGAAATTCTGGCTCATAATAAAAACAAACGGTCGTTTTTTTTTTTTTAGGCGGGACACCATGGACACCAAGACGAGTAATGGAAAATTAAATAATAATAATAAAAATAAATGATGGAAAAATTAAATACCAGTAATTCGAAAAGAAAAATATTTAAATAATTGAAGATTGAAAAAAAAATTGAAAATTGAAAAAAAAATTGGAATAAAAAAAATTGAAAATTGAAAACTTAAATGATTGAAAATTGAAAAGAGGAATTTGAAATTGGAAAAATTAAATAACTGAAAATTGGGGAGATTCAATAATTAAAAATTTAATATTATGTCATCAAAATAGTAATTATAAAATTAAATAATGGAAAAAGAATTCTTCAAAAAGTGGGACACCACGGGAACCAAGACTAAACACTTAATACTTCCCCACAGGAACTACGGGAATAATGCCCCCCTAATGTCCTAGAGGGGACAGCTTGACCGATGCCTGGGGAGAGATCTTTCCGAATTTATAACGAGGAGTGTGATCAGCAGTTTAAAACTCAGGAATGATCGACCGATGAAGATATAGAAAGACAAGAAGAATCATGCGACAGGATTGGCCGAATAATACTACATGAGAGTATACAATGGGAGTATACAATTAAATGGGAATCATTTGGCAACCGTATATTTATTACGTAAGCACTTATGAATAGGTGAAAAATGAGAAAATTGAAAGCGACAAAAGGAAGAGCAGGAATTTGACAATTATAGGGAGTGAAAGGAAGACAGGGAAGTGTGGGAAGAGCTGGAAAATAAGGGTGGAAGGAAGTTATGAGCTAGGGCAGGAGAGGAGGGGGGGGGGGGGGGAGTGTAATGGAGGAAGCGACTAAATTATCTTGTTTTCAGGAACCAGAAGTGAGCCATCAACTTTCGGTGAATGGAAGCCATTCATATTTGTGAATGTAAACAACAACAATAACAACATTTTTGAGAATGAAAATTCGAAGGCAGCACACCGGTACGATCGATGTAAAGAAGGCAGCCGTGCCAATGTTATGTTGAAAAATACCCCCGAGACACTACGTGACAAAAACGAGTTGTTCAGAGGATGTAAAAACTCTAGATGATACGATTTAAAAAAAGAAACCCAGGAATGTTTTCACATGTTTGAGTCGTACCCTTCCTGAGTGCTAAGAGGCCCTCGGGAAGATCGGTGTCGTTTCAATGATGTAGGTGTGCATAGGTCCATCACTGCACACGAATCCTCATCCCAACTTGCACACAACACACTTACCTTTAAGAACATACCTGTACAAAACTTTTTCTGCTGGTTGCTATACCCATGAAGCTGTACATAAATGCTTAGGTCCAAAATCGGTATGAATTTGAAAAACGTTGGAATGATTGAAGGCGCAGACACTTGCGCTCGCTGTCCGACTTTTGCACCCGAAAAAATTAATGCCCGAACCTTATTATTTCTGGGGCGAGCATATCGTGAACATTTCATTCTTCTCTGAGACATTGGTCTGCATTAATGTCTGCTGGCAAAAAGAACTATTGATTTTGAGGAATAATAATTGAAACGGCTGCTATTTGCATTTTAAATATCCATGTTGCGTTGGGAGGGGAATGAGGTGTGGGTGCAAAAGGAGGGCTAAAATGAGAATAAAAATTGAGAAAAAGAGGAAAAGGGAAGGATTGGAAGAGGAAAAGTTAAATCTAGAGTGGAGTTTGAGGAGATTATAGAGATCGGCGTTTGGAGGAGGAAGTAAGAGAACATGGATAATGCATTACTGTGGGGTGGGGGCAGTAGACGACAGCAAAGGTTCGGACACTTTTACGTACATAATATTTGTATGGGTCATAAAACGAACTCACCGAAAGGTGATAGCCAACCGCTAATGGGGAGAAACGCTCTGCATGACCAGGAGGACATGCTTGGTTGGATATGTGGTTCTCAATTGAGAACAATACCTGTTTGAACCTGTGCTCCCTTGACAAGCGGATCAATACCGGTGGAATCAACCACAGGGAGCCAAGATCAAGCTCCTTCACCAAGGAATGTAAATCCCTGTGCTGCTTGCACCTCTGGAGGATCACATCGACCCATGACTGTGACATTTCCCTATTTTGTCTCTGCATGTCCTAGTTTAAAAAAGGAAAAAAAGAAGAAGACATAACTCCAACTCAAAATTAATGTTGTCCGCACGCACGCAGTCAGCCGCTCATCAAAACAAAACCACAGCGAGTGTGGTGACACTTTAAAGAAGCTGCTAGTTAATTGTGTAAGGGGAAAAAAATGGATGGATGTGGATATAAAATTACAAAGCACTGAGTGAATCTATAAATCAGGTCAGGGAGAATGGTGGTGGGGTCAGGACCTATGGGGTGGCGGGGAGGAGGGGACAAATATCAGAAAAGTATGCTCACGGCCATAGCCACCTCAAAAAGACTAGAGCCAAGATTAGGCGTTGTGGTTTGGATCCAGTATGGCTGAAAATACTGCATCTGGAATCTTGAGAATAAGCGAGTTTTCTGCAACACCTCATCAAGAATTTGGGGGGAAATCCTGACTTTACGTGGATGGCCTTATTCAATTTAAATCACATCAGGAAAACAACTTGGCCCACGTAGTCATGCAAGTACAACAATAGTTATTGTCATACTTATGCCATTCACTTGAATGGACCATTGCTTATCCAGACCTGAATCCTCTTGATATTCACAAAAAAAAAAAACATTCCTGCAGGACGAAGAGCATGGGGACAGTCACTCAAGTCAGGTATATAGACTCATGTACAGGTAGCAACACATGAATACCTTGTGTACGTTAAACCTTGTTATTGCATTATCACATACAAATAATCCGTTAGACTCCTTACAACCACGAAGAACATTATAATAATGGCAGCTGCCGAGTTGAAAAGCAGAATATCGAAAGATCCTCGTCTGCCTTCCCTCCCCATGCACATGAAAGACATAAACGGTACAAAGCAGCAGCAATGTTTGTGAAAAACAAGTCAAGTGTGGCTCTGGAAAGGCTGCGATGCTGAAATTCCACATTGCCCCAAAATGTGGACCTTGATTCCAGCGTCCAAAGTGTGTGCCCAGCAGGGCATCAGGATAGGGAGCGGGTAATTGCTTCATGGCATAGCCGTAAATACGATTATGTCGCTGTGCAAACAATAGCCGTGCACGCTGTTTATATACGGAGCGCACGGGCAGCACACAGGGAACGTGGGACAAGGCCGCGTCCGCAAGGACTTGACTGATTGCATGACCGAGCGAGAAGGATCGCCCATGTGTAATGTGAAAAGGAAGGAAGTCTGCATTTCCACTGTTGACCCAAATTATGAACCAAAAGCATGGGGCACTTGCTTCTAATGATCCGCAGCAATGCTTCCAAGTTGGGCCCAAAAGAAGATTCCGCTAACTCTGCAGCAGCCCTGCTCTGCCTGTTAATCCCACCCCATTCGTTCTACCTTCTTAGATTTCCCCTCATATCTTCACCTTGACTTACTGACTGTGACATTTCCACCAGCATTACACCATCTGACTTCTTAACTCCCCCCTCCCCTACCCCACTCCCTAAATTTACAATATTAATCCCACATAATTCATTCGCTTCATCTTCCGACTCATTAATGTTTCTCCCCTTAATCCCATAAAATTACTTATCCCTCCTTAATGTTATATTTGATGACTCTATCTTCTCAATTTCACCTTATAAGTCCCCTACCGTTTCACTAGAAGGGACTATAGGTTTGCTCTCCGTCTGTCGTCCGGCCCACCCGTAGTTTTTCAGACTTTCCCCCCCATATCCTTCAACATATTCAATTGAAACTTGGTGCATGGCATTATTATGATAAGTTGCAGAACAAGTTAGAGTATCAGAGTGTTTCATCAATTTTTCACAGTTTTGCCTTTTTGGGGCTAAGAAAATACCACATTGGCAGGGGACATGCATTGCAAATCATTTATCGCTCTTGTTAATTCTGCTTTAACAACTAATCTTTCATAAATTCCATTTGACTCTTTTCCATATTGTCTTGTTTGGTATTCCCATCCTAAATACCATCTGACCCTTATCAATATTGTGGAAAGAATATGGAACTACGCAGACTCTTCCTAGAGCTGGCCATCAGACCAAACTGAGCAAATGGACAAGAAGAACCAAGAACCAAATGCCCACTCTGACAGAACTACAGAGTTCTCTGGATGAGGTGGAAATCTAGCCAGAAAACCTGCCAGAAGGACAATCGTCTCTGCAGCACTTCACAAATCTAGGCTTTAAGGAAGAGTGGCCAGATGGAAGCTATTTCTGAGAAAAAGGCACAATAGCATGCCTGGAGTTTGTGAAAAAAAAGAAAAAGGAGAAATGTCAAAGACGCACACCACGAGGCAAAATATTCTGTGGATTTACGAGATCAAAATTCAACTACTTGGTCTCAATGCAAAGCGCTATGTCTGGCGGAAACCGAGTACAGCTCAAAACCCATC
Source organism: Myxine glutinosa (assembly GCF_964187855.1). NCBI lineage: Eukaryota > Metazoa > Chordata > Myxini > Myxiniformes > Myxinidae > Myxine > Myxine glutinosa. The sequence goes on along the minus strand of NC_136268.1, from coordinate 114,895,978 downwards.
GAACACCATCCCTACCGTGAAGCATGGTGGTGACAACATCATGCTATGGGGATGCTTGGCAGTGGCAGGGACTGGGAGAATTGTAAGGATAGAAGGAACAATCAGTGGAGCCAAATGCAGGCAAATCCTTGAGGAGAACCTGCTTCAGAGTGTAATAGACCTAAGATTGCAAGTCCTGCTTCAGAGTGTAAAAGACCTAAGACTGCGATGAAGATTTACTTCCCAACAGGACAATGACCCAATAGGACATGCATACCACCAAAGCAACAATGGATTGGCTACAGAACAAGAGCGTGAAAGTCAATGAGTTGCCTAGCCAAAGCCCAGACTTGAATCCCATTGTGAATCTATGGAAAGACTTGAAGATTGCTGTTCACCAACACTCCCCATCCAACTTGACAGAGCTTGAGCAAATCTGCTAGGAATAATGGGAGGAATACCCCAAATCCAGATGTGCAAAGCTGACACAGACATACCCAAGAATACTCGCAGCTGTAATTGCTGCCAAAGGCACTTTATGGAAGTATTGACTCAGGGGGTTGAATACTTATGTTAATTAGATATTTCTGTATTTCATTTTAAACTATTTTGTAAAAAAGAAAAAGAAAAAAAGATTTCCACTTTGACATTATGGGGTATCAAGTGTAGATCAGTGACAAAAAAAATCTCAATTTAATTCATTTTAAATTCAAGCTGTAACACACCAAAAGGTGAAAAAGTCAAGGGGTGTGAATACTTTCTGAAGGCACTGTATGTCATCTGATTCTCTTCAAGTTGTCCTGTTTGTTGATCCCTTATGGCCATTTAGCTCATGATATTGGCATCAATCAGACAGAGTCAAATCCAATAGACTGTGTTGATTTGTTCATCTCCTCCTATCCTTTTTACATGTGTGATAGGCAGAGCCGTCTTAACGCATGGGCACGCTGGGCAGTTGCCCAGGGCCCATGATTTTAGGGGCCCAGTGAATAGAGCGCACTACCACGAAATTATATAAAACATATACATATATATACGTAGCCTTGTCTAACAGACTTTAATTCTTTCCAGGTGGACAATTCCTTGAGCAGAAATGAAGCGTACCTATATGAGTGGAGCACAGAAGAGGAAAAGAGCTGCAGAGTAGAAGCGGAAAATTAGCAAACTTCCAAAGTTATCAACTTGGTTCACCCCTGGTGCAACAGCTACTGCTCCTCTGGACACAGCATCAATCAACTTGGTCTACATCCACTCCTGAAAGCACCTCTACATTCAATCTACCAGCTCCAGACACACCATTATCTACTCCTGCTGCTGGGGACGTTCCACAAGAAGAAATACACGAATCCGTAATGGCAAAGGAGAATGTGATTCACCTCCTGACATATCCAGGACGATGGAACACTAAGAATGCTAGTACAGTGGATTACTGGATTCGCAATGGGCTGGCAATATGTCAGAATCATGATTGCGACCTTTCAAACTCCGCCGAGTGTATGATGGAGGACAGAGAACACAGACAAGGTATTTATCAAAGACAGTATTCAAACGTGAACTGCAGAATGGCGAGTCTATAAAACGGCTGCTCTATTCACCATCCCGAGGTTGTTTGTTCTGCTTTGCATGTCGCCTATTGTCCAAGAATGAATCCCCCTTTGCGACATCAGGATTCAATGATTGGAAACACAGCAATCTTATTGTAGAACACGAAAATGGAGAAGAACATCGCAGGTGCATGATGGCGTATTCGATTCGGCAGAAAGAACCTGGGTGTGTGGATTCTGCATTTTTTTTTTTGTATACGAGATCGAGGCTCGTGTAAGAGCTAATATTCATCACAAAAAAAAAACTGACACATAAAACATAAGATAAAGGGAGCGGGAGACAATATGGGGAGAGAGAGGGAAGCACACAAGTACAACAGCAGAGAACAGAGACATCGGGAGATCTGTGGGAGGGAGAGGGCTTGGGGGAGGAGGCATGGGAATGGGGGTGGGGGGGGGGGGGGGGTGGGAGAGGTATAAAACACATGAACACTGCTAGGACTTCCGAGAAGGAAGTCGGTATTCTCAAAAAAATGGATCTGGGGTGAATTAACGGGGGTAGAAAAGTTCAAGGTTTTGGATGGGGGAAGATAAGAGATGGTGGTGAACAGCTGTTTTAAAGACCTGGAGGGAGGAATGGGCCTGAAGAGAGTGACGGAGGTTTTTCAGAGGCGGGAGTAAAGAGAAATGAAGGAGTGAAGGTGAGCAGAGAGTCTTGATTTTGGCAGTTTCACCAGAAGAGGGTTGCTGGCAGATCTTGTGCGACCTGAAGGAATGATTGGGGGACAGAGCAAAGACAGAGCTGGTGGAGCTAGGCCAGAGAGGAGTCGGCAGAAGACAGAAAGACCACCAACCTGCCTGCGGTGAGTGAGTGAAAGGCCCTCGGAGATAGCTTCATCGCGGGAGATTCCAATGATCCTGAAAGCTTTGGTTTCAACAGCGTGAAGACGAGCTAGGTGTGAAGTAGGAGCACCAGCCCAGAGGGGAGAACAGTATTCCATTGAGGACATTGAGGACATTGAGAACAGCATTGCTCAAACATCATCGTTCAGAGCAGGAGTACTGGCATAAAGTGTTGAGACGTGTGATTTCTGTCATCCGCTTTCTTGCCTCCAGAGGTTTGCCATTTCGTGGAGAGAATCAAACCATTGGGTCGCCAAAAAAGGACCGTTATAAGCACCTCCACGAGCATTAAATAACTCAAAAAATAAAAAAATAAAATCTCAACAACTCAATAATAACCTCCTTATCTCATTTCAAAGGTTTTCCTTCATGTCGTTAGCTTTAAATTAATGCAATGAGAACATCTAACTCCGATGTTTGAGAGAAGATCATAGAACCCCCTGAAAGTCCACCTTGAAGCTAACCTTGTGTACTGACTGGCAGTTCCAACTCAAACTGTTAGACCAGAAATAATAAATTTAAAACTCCAGCATTTTTACTGTGTTGGTCGGTAGCCCCCCGCCGCCCCCCCCCCCCAGCCACCACTCCTCTTCCCCCCAACCGAACTCGTTTGCCTCTGCTCCGACCACCCACCAAGATTTAATGAATGGTGTTTATAAGGGTCATTAAACCCTGATACATTTTCAAGTTACGCTCAGTAAGTTTGGGTGTAAACTGTTTTGGCGTGCATTGAAAAGTTTCTTCCTGAAATCATTTTGAAGGAATGTTCCAGGCATCGATAGGAATATAAACGTTATTTTTGCGATCACGTGTGCTTTGCTTTCATCAATGTAAACTTATCAACGCGCAGATGCTCGGAACACGCAAACGTGCGTGGCTCTTGAGAAGAGTCGACAGAAGCTGTGGTTGCGACTTGCGATGCGATTTACAGATGTTATTCCACAACCACTTTGCTTTAACACAACTGTTTGTGAAATGCCCCAAAGCCCGTCATTCGGTGCAAGATGCGCATATGTCGACAGTTTGAGGGTATCGATGGTGTGATTTGGGGAGGGGTTGCACGTTATAACGATGTACGGCTCAGCTCAGTCTCCCTGCTCATCATTAGTGCATTCCACCGAGGATTTAGATATGTACGGTGTTCGGGACTCGTCCTCACTCAGTGCTATTTCGCCACGCGCCAATTACGGGCCGCGCGTTTGATGCGCCGGCAAAGCGATGATTGACTTCAGCACGGAATTAATTGAAAATTAATTAAAGGCCGTCATTAAAATGTATGCTATGGGAGAGTTTGCGACGCTTTTGTTCTAATTAATGAGCTTCCCGGCCCTTCTGCTCGTCCCTAAGGAGATCGGAACAAAGATACAGCATATAACTGACACATACATATATATATATATATTTATACTATATCTATGTATATAATCTATCTTTATATCTATCTATATATCTATCTATGTATCTATCTATGTATCTATCCACGTATCTATCCATGTATCTATCTTTGTATTTATCTATATATCTATCTTTGTGTTTATCTATATATCTATCTATATGTCTATCTATATATCTATCTATATATCTATCTGTATATCTATCTATATGTCTATCTATATATCTATCTATATATCTATCTATATATCTATCTATATATCTATCTATATATCTATCTATATATCTATCTATATATCTATATATCTATGTATGTATCTATGTATGTATCTATGTATGTATCTATCTATATATCTATCTGTATATCTATCTATATGTCTATCTATATATCTATCTATATATCTATCTATATATTGTTACAGACGCGGTTGTGGATGTTGGTTTACCGAGCGGTTTGGTATGACCGCGTCTGCACAGTTTACCCGATTATACTCGAACGTTGGCCGAATCGCGCTACGCTAAATCAATTGAGGAAAGGACACACGGCTGGGTTTAAATGACACGACACCAGGGGTACAGTTCTCAAGACCTCTGGAGGAGGTTATAATATTTCGGAACGTTAGATTACAAGGACGAGAGAGACAGCATAGGAAGGTAGGCACTTAAATACGGTCTTATAGTAGCCCCGACAGACGACAGATAAACGGGACAAGACTGACTCACACGGGGATTGATGGCAAGGAAGGGCAGGTAGTCGAGGCTCAAGGTGCACCTTGGCTCAGGGGCAGAATCGACCCGGTCCGGTCCAGAGATGCGGGAGGTCTCTCAGCGCTCGGAGGTGGCGACTGGTTCTCTTTACTTCCAGCTCGGGGCGCATCTCTCACGTCACCTCCGGTAAGTCGCTGCGTATATCCGGCGGGGAGTGACACGCCCTCGGCTCGCTAGCTCCGCCCCAGATGGAATCGGCCCGTTGCTTCTCATTGGGTGCGGGGGGTTACCGGGCTCCGCCCTTGACGAGGGGCCGACAGTCAGCCCCTTCGTGGTAACCCCGTCGACGCACATGGGCAATGGCGGCTAACCGAGCCGGAGTGAGGACGCACACTCCCCGCGCGCTGTTGTTGTAGTTGTTGTTGTTGTTGTTGTTTCATGGGGAAGATGGGAGGAGGTATGGGGAGGTCCTAAACTCACTACTGGTGCCATACAATCACATTCTGGTGCAACGAAGAGTCAGAATTAATGGAAACGAGTCCTTAACTGACATAGACTAAGAATAACTAGCAAGATGTCCGAAAGTTGTCTACGTGAGATGCGGTGGACCTGGGCACGACATTTAATGGGGGAAAAAGGGGAAGGTCGGTTCTACAGAGTGTTGTTTACAGACAATGAGACTAGGGAATGGGGGATTGGGGATAGTTGGGGAGTATTGGGGAAATAGGGGAATATTTACAAGCGGATATGGAGGCCAAATCCCATATCCGCAACATTGCACCCTTCTCTACCCTCGGGGCGTCCCGACCCGATAAATTTTTACCTATTTTAGTGTGGCACTCAGATGTAGTTCCCTCTACTATTAACTCTACCCTGAGTGCGACAGTTTTACAGATATTCACAAATGAGTAAATATGTCCCCCTGCGACGTTGCACCATTCTCCTCACAGAAACACGCCCACAGGATAACCGAATCGCGGAAAGAATTCGCAAACTAAACATACAGCCGGTAGGGAGCATTATTTACACAAGACTACGCTGATATTTACACTACGATCCAGGACCTGTTTTTGGAGGAACACATGAAGAGTTCAGATGCAAAAACAGATACAGTATATCCATTTTTGCTGAAATGAGAAAATCAAGATTTTCTGCTGTGCATTCCAGGTGAAACCCATCAAAATGACATGGGCTGTATCTTAAAATACGTGGATGCGATCGGGTTTTGGGAGAAAATGATTTGCCTACTGAAACGGAGGTATTGAAACATATACTTCGGTAAACATAGTTCAGTTTCATAAAAAATGGCGTTTATCGGTTTTTGCGCCTGAACTCTTCACATGCAGATGTTATGCATAGAGAGAGCACGCATGCCAGCATCGATACACCAACCCACGAGTGCTCTGTGGCCTTACGGCCTTTAATAATGTGCAGAGCACCCCATCCAAGCACCAAAAGCACCACCCCAAGCACCAATCGGTGCAGTCACCATTGTTCATTAAAATAAAAACAACAACCCCTAACCCTGCAGGTGTCTCTTGCTCTTCGTGTGGTGCACTTGGCCTTCTTGCTTCTTTCAAAAATAAAGAAAGGCGCCAACCGCGTCCATTTCTAAATTGTGGCCGTCAGGGGGCCAACTATTAGTGGTTCACCTGTATGGCATAGGTGCCACGTTGACCAACAGGTCCATCCACGGGTGGTGCTTGGCCGCAAAAGAACTGCGGTCCATTGTGGGTGGCCACCAAAATTGCGGTCCATATGGTGTATCGATCCCGGCAGCAAGCAGCGAAAGTGCAGGCCCACAACTGCGGAGCCAGCACCTCTCTCTCCTCTCTCTCTCTCTGCCCCAAAGCCAGATCCTCGGAGGTGGGAGACAAAAGAAGAAGACAAGTGAGTAAGGTGGTAAGGGCGCAAAAGTGCACGCAACACAAGGTAATGCACACTAGGGGCACATGGGAACCAGGTGAGACAGGTACGTTCCTACCGTACGCTCCCCCCCACCAGGTAACCTACATTGCCCCTCCCTTACCCCTTACTGTATCCACAAAACACAACACTACCCATAAACATCTACTTTACAAATCAACAAACGTCCCTACTGTCGTCCCCGTTCCTCCCATAAGCCAAATTCGTCTTCTCTCCCTCCTAACCAATCAAATTTGCCATTTTCAACTCTCATCAAAATTTGCCATCTCCAACTCAACATCATAATTTGCCATCACCAATTCATCATCAGTCCCTCCTAGGGAGGGAGAGATGGAATCACCCCAATGTCTCATCCACGTCGTGATGCGTCTCACAAATCCAACAGCAATCCTTACTTCCTGCAACACAAAACAAAGAAAACACAGGTGTGGAGTCATCATCATCACCACAGGTAAGTGGCTGCGTATGGTGCGACAGGTTCATCAATCCTAACTATTTCCTAAATGACTTTAACAACTTTACATTACCCGGGGTCTTTCCCTGCCAATCCATTGGCCAATTTACACTATGGGTTCTAAAAACCAATTCCCATTGACCAAACTGTGGTGCTTTTCAATTTGGGGTCTCACTCCCCCGATTCATCTCCCGGTGCCCTCGCACAATTTCTGGGCCGCGACGTGTAGCTCTCCCAACAGGTCTACCCACCTGCACACCTCCACCACTGCAGCTGCCTCCGAGCTTACCTGCTCCTTACCCTAACCGATCTACCTGGGGAAGGCCCTCTGGCGCTCTCCCCACTCGGTGCCCTCTCTGGCACTGGGCTACCCGGGTCCGTCCTCCGGATCCTCGGGCCCCACTGACACTAACGGCTCCCAGAGCCCACCTGCGGCCTCACCTGGCCGACATGCTCACAGTGGTGGAGTGCCCAACCAACTACACCACTAACAGGCTACACGCCCAGCCATTTCCACAACACTAATGCACCCATCCACAATACCATTCTGCAACCGCACCACAAATGCCAATATCCAACCACAATTTACCTATACCCTCTACCTAACACTTACACTACCCGCCCCGGGTACTCGTGAAAGGGGTCCACTCTTCCGCCATCCACACCTTCGCACCATGCACACCACTCCGTACCACTTACTCCAACTCTCTCCACACACCTGTATTTGCACACCTGTGCTCTCACACCTGGTGCCACCTGCACCCTTCTCTCCCCAAGCGCATTCGCGCTGATCCACAACACTCACTACTCCACACACCTTTCCAGTTCTCACACAGCATCATCTCATCTAACTACTCCCCTCTGAAACTTGCGCTTCCCAGTCGTCCCTTTAAACTATTGCGCTCCCACGTCATTATCATCCACACTAATCTACCTGCGTCCCCACTACAGGTATCAGTCACTAACTAATCTTAACGTTACCTACTGTCATCTTCGCTAGATCCCTATCAATATCCTAACCCACCCGGGCTAGTTTTCACTGCCATACACCCCATAAGCTATTGCTCCTTTGCCCCACCATGGGAAGGGTGGCAGGGATGCCACCCTTACCCACCGGGCCCATCGCTCACTACCAATTTTGCACATCAAATTTCAACAAATCAAAAATTTGCCAATCACTACCCATCATCTGCCAATCACTACTGCCAATCCTTTGCCAATCATCAAATTTTGTTTTTCTCTAATTTTGGGGCCAAAACACTAACCTCATCACACAGTCTACTCACTAATGCCTCTCGGTGCGCCAATTCCCGTCCAAAGCCCGGCTTCGTAAAGCCAAGCCATGAATGCGGGTTGTTTCGTGCCAGCGGCTGGATGCGTCCCGCATTCGGTGCAGGGCAGGAGGTTTACCCGGGCCGAGATCCCTTGCACCATCTCGGCACGGAGCCATCCCATGGCCCGATCTCGACCTGCCGGAATGCCTCAACAAAACGTGGTCGCCATGACGACCCTTCCTATCCAGCTGCCCGCTCCGCTTAGTGGAGCACGGACGCGGCCGTTCAAAGCGAGGCCCGGCACGCACCGAGGGCCCGATTCGGCTAAAAGTCGACCTAACCTCTAACCCGGTTATCGTCGATGCTTCACCTGGATGCTTACATGCATATGCTACCCCTTGCTTGCTCATACCTTTCCTTACACACCCAGGTACCCTCATTCCTCTCACCGACTTGGTCACACACCTGACCACCGAACACCTTGGCACACATTCGTTGGTCGCACACCTCACCAACACACCTCTTCGCGCCCCCTCCTCGGTCACCTCCTCTGTGACAATCACAGGTGTGCTCTCATTCGCACACCCAACCACGTGCCTCACTACCAATTCCAGCGTGCATTCCCACTCACGCTCCTTGTCACTCTCACTCCTCTCACCACCACTCTTGACAACACACTCACCCTTACTCCCGACAGCGCACTCACCCTTACTCATGCACCCGTCCGTTACACACCTCTCTCGTGCACACTCTTGCGCACACTCTCCCGTCACACCCTCTGTAACACTTACCACACCGCGCTTCCATGTGCTCCCTCGCACACGCGCTACGACCGACTCACTCTCGCCAGCACCCTCACTCCTTGGCACGCACTTTTTCCTCACACACCCCAGAGTCGGACTTTCTCGCACACCCCCTTTTTCGCACACCAGACCGGTCGCACACTTCCCCAACGGCCTCTCATGAACACCCGGGTCCATCTCGACCCCCAAGCTTATTAAATCCCCTGGCGCATCATACGCACGACCATATTGGTCACCACTTACACCGGGTCCTCTTCCTCTTCGCTTCTCCTCCATCACCTGCGAATCCCTCATCCGGTTAATGAGCACATCATCACGATCCAAATACAGACTTCGGACCAATTCTTTTATCTCCTCTTTTATCTCTTTCTTATCCCCTCTCCGTCGCTTCTTAATTTCGCTCACCCCTTCTTCCACTTCTTCTAATTTCTGCTTCACCTCTTTTATTCCCCGGTACGTCTCCTCAAGCTCGTCCTCTAAGGCTACCTTGACCGTTTCCATGTGCGTCCTCACCTGCCGGTCCTTCGTCTCCATTACCTCTATCACCTCGTCCAACCTCGTTGTCAGTCCCTCACGTACCATCTGACATTCCCTCTTCGTCGCTACCAAGTCATTTTTTAGGTCATTTTGTGTCGCTTTTAACCCTCCTATTACCGCTGTGTTCTTCTTTACCTGGTCCGTTAGTTCTTTTTGTCCCTCCGTCAGCTGTTCCACCTCCTGCGTCAGGTCCTCTATGCCCCCTTGTAACTTTACAGTCCCCTTTCTCACCTCCTTCTCCATGTGCTCCTTACAGTGCCTCACCTCCTCGCGCACTCCTCCGACCTCCTCACTCACACCTCTTCTGATCTCCTCTCCCATCACTTGCATCTCCTGCCCAGATGCCACCCTCATCTGCTCCATTTCCTCCCTGTGAGCATCCAGTTTGGTCTCTACCCCCATTCTGACCCCCTCTATCTGCTGCCCCATTTGTTTAACTTCCCTTTCCGCTTGGTCCCTCATGTCCCTCAATTTGCCTTCCATACTGTTTTCTAACCCCTCTAACCCCTTTTTCATCCCTTCCATTTGATTCTCCTGAACGGCCATTCTATTTTCTACCCCCGTTAACCCCTCCTGTATTTCCCCTAATCTATTGTCTAATTTCCCAAATTTCTTGTCTAATCCCTTAAAATTATTGTCTAACCCCTCACCGGTACCCCTCGCTTCGTCCCTCATTGCCCCCATTTGGCCCTCTAATCGCTCACTATCAGCCCTCATTCCCACAATTTGGTTTCCCAACTGCTCACCCAATCGCTCAATTTGGCTCCCCATACTCATCTGTACAGCTGCCTGTAGCTGCGCAATGAGGGCCTGCATGTCAATCGGCTGCATGTTAAAGCCCGTTGATACAGCGGGCTCGGCTACCGCGCGCTCGTGCGAGGCGCCATTTTGCGCGCCCGCCACCTCGTGCGTGACGACGCTATTTTGCGAATCTGCTACCCTCACTGCTTCGCTCTCCTCTTGTCCCTCATTTTGGTCCTGGATCGATCCTGCCTCACTCCCCTCTACCGGAACCCAGCCGTCTTGGTCTGCCATAGCGCGACTTTCAAAATTCGGGTTTTTATTTTCGTAAAAACAAAATCAAATTTCGCCGTTATAATTTCGAGCGCGTGAAACGCGCTCCGGATCGAATTCCACTTCCCGATACCAAATGTTACCCTAATGGTACAATTGGTGTTCCAAAATTTGGGCTAAATGAATTTAGTCCCAGGTCCGAATCCAACTCCTTGACACCAAATGTTACAGTCGCGGTTGTGGATGTTGGTTTACCGAGCGGTTTGGTATGACCGCGTCTGCACAGTTTACCCGATTATACTCGAACGTTGGCCGAGTCGCGCTACGCTAAATCAATTGAGGAAAGGACACACGGCTGGGTTTAAATGACACGACACCAGGGGTACAGTTCTCAAGACCTCCGGAGGAGGTTATAATATTTCGGAACGTTAGATTACAAGGACGAGAGAGACAGCATAGGAAGGTAGGCACTTAAATACGTTCTTATAGTAGCCCCGACAGACGACAGATAAACGGGACAAGACTGACTCACACGGGGATTGATGGCAAGGAAGGGCAGGTAGTCGAGGCTCAAGGTGCACCTTGGCTCAGGGGCAGAATCGACCCGGTCCGGTCCAGAGATGCGGGAGGTCTCTCAGCGCTCGGAGGTGGCGACTGGTTCTCTTTACTTCCAGCTCGGGGCGCATCTCTCACGTCACCTCCGGTAAGTCGCTGCGTATATCCGGCGGGGAGTGACACGCCCTCGGCTCGCTAGCTCCGCCCCAGATGGAATCGGCCCGTTGCTTCTCATTGGGTGCGGGGGGTTACCGGGCTCCGCCCTTGACGAGGGGCCGACAGTCAGCCCCTTCGTGGTAACCCCGTCGACGCACATGGGCAATGGCGGCTAACCGAGCCGGAGTGAGGACGCACACTCCCCGTGCGCTGTTGTTGTAGTTGTTGTTGTTGTTTCATGGGGAAGATGGGAGGAGGTATTGGGAGGTCCTAAACTCACTACTGGTGCCATACAATCACATTCTGGTGCAACGAAGAGTCAGAATTAATGGAAACGAGTCCTTAACTGACATAGACTAAGAATAACTAGCAAGATGTCCGAAAGTTGTCTACGTGAGATGCGGTGGACCTGGGCACGACATTTAATGGGGGAAAAAGGGGAAGGTCGGTTCTACAGAGTGTTGTTTACAGACAATGGGACTAGGGAATGGGGGATTGGGGATAGTTGGGGAGTATTGGGGAAATAGGGGAATATTTACAAGCGGATATGGAGGCCAAATCCCATATCCGCAACAATATCTATCTATATATCTATCTATATATCTATCTATATATCTATCTATATATCTATATATCTATGTATGTATCTATGTATGTATCTATGTATGTATCTATCTATATATATATATGAAAAATCTATCTATCTATATATCTACGTGAAAAAGTAAGTACACCCCATGTAAAGTTTTGACTTTTTCAACATATTTCAACATACAGCTATTTGATCTTCATTTCAACAATATTGATAGATAAAGGTGGTATAATATAACAAATATCATGAAACATTTACATTTTGTAGTCCATTGTATAATTTAAATAAACATAAATGCAAATTTCGCATGTGGAAAAAGTAAGTACACCCCTAAATTTATCACTACTTCAAATACCTACAAGCGTTACGCCTAGGTCCCCATCGGTGAAGTGAGTTGACAAAGTGGAAAACGCAAGGCGGCCATCTTGGATTTTGACATGGCGACCCAATTTTCAATAGTGTTCTTCCTTATGCATAGATACACCCACACACCAGATTAGAAGTTAGTAGTTCGTTTATTTTTCAAGATATTTCACTCACAAGGTTCAGACATATATATGGTGGCGGCCATCTTTGATTTTGATGGGGCGACCCAATTTTCAATAGCGTTCTTCCTTATGCCTAGATACACCCACCCACACACCAGATTAGAAGTTGGTACTTCGCTTATTTTTCAAGATATTCCGCTCACAAGGTTCAGAGATACATGGTGGCGGCCATCTTGGATTTTGACGTGGCGACCCAATTTTCAATAGCTTTCTTCCTTCTGCATATATAAACCCACACACCAGATTAGAAGTTGGTACTTCGCTTATTTTTCAAGATATTCCGCTCACAAGGTTCAGACATACATGGCGTCAGACATACATCGTGGAGGCCATCTTGGATTTTGACGTGGGCTGCACCCACACACCAAATTAGAATTAGGTCCTTCGCTTACGCACGCACGCATGCATGTAAGCACGCACGCACGGACACACGCACACACGGACGGAGGGGAAAACCATAGTCCCCCTTTCGCTCCGCGGTGCGACGGGAAAAAAAAAAGAGAATCAGGTGCATCAGCTCAGGTGCAAATGATTAGAACATCGTCAGAGAGGATCTTGGAAGAACCTGTCTTATTTAAATCTCAGACATGTAGTTTGGTTTGCTCTTTGTTGTTGAAGTGTGCCGGATCACCATGCCTAGATCAAAAGGGCTCTCTGAGGCCTTCAGAAAGAAGGTTATAGATGCCTACGAGTCTGGGAAGGGATTTTAAAAAATCTCCAAACAATTTGAAATCAATCATGGGACTGTCCGGAAGATCATCTACAAGTAGAGAAGATTCCAAACAACTGCCAACTTGTTCAGGCCAGGCCGCCCCAGCAAGTTCAGCCTGAGAGCAGACCGCAAGATGCTGAAAGAAGTCTCTAAGAACCCCAGAATGCCATCATGGGACCTACAGATAGCTCTTGCCACTGTTGATGTCAAAATGCATGAGTCTACCATTAGAAAGAGGCTACACAAATTTGATCTACAAGGGAGGTGTGCCAGGAGGAAACCTTTGCTGTCCAGAAAGAACATCAGGGCAAGACTAAAGTTTGCCAATGAACACCAAGGCAAAGACAAGCACTTCTGGAACAATGTGCTCTGGACAGATGAGTCAAAGGTGGAGCTATTTGGCCACAGTACCAGAAGACATGTTTGGCAAAAACCAAAGACAGCATTTGACCACAAGAACCTGATACCAACTGTAAAGCATGGTGGTGGAAATATTATGGTTTGGGGCAGCTTTGCTGCATCAGGGCCTGGGAAGCTCAGCATCATAGAATCCACTATGAATTCTTCATTGTACCAGAGTGTGCTTGAGGATAATGTGAGGCCCTCTGTCGGAAAGTTGAAGCTCAACCGAAGGTGGACCTTGCAACATGACAATGACCCTAAACATACCAGTAAATCCACCAAGGAATGGCTGAAAAGAAAGAAATGGAGGGTTCTGGAATGGCCAAGTCAAAGCCCGGATCTAAATCCCATCGAGATGTTGTGGGGAGATTTGAAACGAGCTGTGCATGCAAGAAACCCCTCAAACATCGCACAGCTGAAAGAATTCTGCATGGAGGAGTGGGCAAAAATTTCTCCCAGTCGATGTCAGAGACTGGTAGACAGTTATAAGAAACGCCTACTTGAGGTTGTTTCTGCCAAAGGGGGCAATACCACCTATCAGAGCCAAGGGTGTACTTACTTTTTCCACAGAAGGAAATGGCATCTCTGGTAATTTTTTGTTGAATAAATTATTGCAAAGTCAATTTCTCATTGTTTTTTGTTCAATTAGATCACCTTTATCTATAGATACTGTTTAAATGAAGATCAAATGTTGATATGTCCACATATGTTTAAAATATTAAAAAAAACATTTTATGGGGTGTACTTACTTTTTCCACATGCGAAATTTGCATTTATGTTTATTTAAATTATACAATGGACTACAAAATGTAAATGTTTCATGATATTTGTTATATTATATCACCTTTATCTATCAATATTGTTGAAATGAGAATCAAATAGCTGTATGTTGAAATAGGTTGAAAAAGTCAAAACTTTACATGGGGTGTACTTACTTTTTCGCGTGACTGTACATGGTGGTTTAATTTCTTCAAGCACTGATTTGTTTGTTCTTCTCCAAAACCACATTTCAAAACTGTCAATATCCTTCCTTTCTTTATGCTTCACTGTCAATGACTCATATTCATACATTGCAACGAGAAAAACGAGAGCATTCACCAGCGTCATATTGGTTTGTATTTTCACATTTTTGTCCTTCCAGATATTTGGCATAACTGACATTGCTGTTGTGCCCAATGCTAGCCGTCTATTAATTTCTCCTCCACATTCTCCACTCAAAAATTAAATCTTATAACCCAGGAAGATGAAACTTTCCACTATACTTACACATGATCCTCTCCCAACCTGGACACATCGATCTTCTCAGTTGCTAAGATTTTCCTATTTTTTAGGTAAAAATAAAGACAAAGTTTTTCACTTTCCTTCTTCAATGTCTGCAACAGTTTCATAAAGTCCTCTTTATTTTCTGTCAACAGAGTCGTATTGTCAGCATATCTGAGACTGTTAATACATCTCTCTGCAATCCTGACTCCAAGCCTCTATGTCATCCAAGTTTGATTTGCTCACGATACAGATTGGACAAGTAAGGAGAGAGAATGTCCCCTATCTAACCCCTTTTCCAATTCCAATCCATTCTGTGTCCGTATACTCTTACTTCTTGTTTCTTACTGTAGCTTCTTGTTTAGTATACAGGCTTATAAGACATATCAGGTGCTCCGAAATCCCAATTTCTCTCTGTATACTCCACATCAATTAATGATCAATACAGGAAAAGCTTTGCTATACAGTAATCTCAAAACCAGAGATACACCACACCTTCTTTTTACATTTCACTATGTTTTTTGTATAGATGATCGAGGCTCGTGGAACAGCAGAATGGAGGGAATATAATGGAAGTGGACGAAATGGAAAGGGGGAAACAGCAACAGCAGAGCTGGAGTGAAAGTAAGGGAGAGGGAGAAGGACACATGGGGTTGAACTAGCTGCACACAGGAAGGGCAAAGCGGGATGAAACAGAAAAGGAAGAAACCATCCAACTCTAACAAACGAAAATAGGTGAGAAAGAGGGGAGGATCACGACAACCGGGAAAAATTGAGTGCTTGGGAATGAGTTCATTTGGCGTCGAAGAGATCATGAGTATGGATTGGGGTGACCTGAGGTAATGGTGAACAAGTGTCTTCAATCCCTGGAGTGAGAGAGAGAGAGAGAGAGAGAGAGAG